>NC_053491.1:429794738-430116238 GCF_905171775.1 Rana temporaria | reverse complement strand
AGAAATTAAACCTCTTTTGCATCCAAGAAGTGTCTGGTGCCAATGACTTTCACCATCTTTGCACCCACTATGCCTCACAACAACCCACTACATATTGAAGGATGTCAGCTGTCTTTGGCCTTGAAGGTCCTCATTAGGCTGAAAGAGGTTAAAGGGGTTGTAAACCTTCATGTTTTTTCACCTTAATGCATCCTATGCATTAAAGGGGTTGTAAAGGTAAAAAAAAAAAAAAATCCTAAATAGCTTCCTTTACCTTAGTGCAGTCCTCCTTCCCTTACCTTATCCTTCCATTTTGCTTTTAAATGTCCTTATTTCTTCTGAGCAATCCTCACTTCCTGTTCTTCTGCCTGTAACTCACCACGTAAAGCGAGGCTTTCTCCCTGGTGTGGAGTGTTGTGCTCGTCCCCTCCCTTGAGGGGGCGAGCAGGAGAGTCAGGACGCTCTCTACGTTGCAGATAGATAAAGGAGCTGTGTGTTAGTGGGCGTCCTCACTCTCCTGCTCACCCCCTCCCCCCTCGAGGGAGGGGGCGAGCACGACCCTCCACACCAGGGAGAAAGCCTTGCATTACTGTGTGGGGTTACAGACAGAAGAAATAAGGACATTTAAAAGCAAAATGGAAGGATGAGGTAAGTGAAGGAGGACTGCACTAAGGTAAAGGAAGCTATTTAGGGAAAACATTTCTTACCTTTACAACCCCTTTAAGATGAAAAAACATCTGTTACTTACCGCCTAAACCCCCCCCCTAAACTAGCCAATTCCCCTAGACAAAATGAGCATGAATCTAATGTTAAAAAAAAAAATTTGGGTGAACTCCCGCTTTAATCCAGCTCTGAGCAATCCTCTTTTATTGTTCAGTGAAAATTAACAGACTTCCAGATAAAACCCTGTCTAAATAAAAAGTCCTTTCCTCTCTCCTTGCTTTGAGTGACAGGTTATTTACATATCTAGCTTGGACATGTTTATCATATGTTTTGTTATGTTTATCATAATATGAGGTGATCCACAGTATAAAAAGTGAGAAATCCACCCCTCCCCCACATAACACATCCTGGTAATATATAATGAACTGTGGATAACCTCATATTATGATAAACATAACATATGATAAACATGTCCAAGCTAGATATGTAAATAACCTGTCACTCAAAGCAAGGAGAGAGGAAAGGACTTTTTATTTAGACAGGGTTTTATCTGGAAGTCTGTTAATTTTCACTGAACAATAAAAGAGGATTGCTCAGAGCTGGATTAAAGCGGGAGTTCACCCGAATTTTTTTTTTTAACATTAGATTAATGCTCATTTTGTCTAGGGGAATCGGCTAGTTTTAAAAAAAAAACGAAGCAATACTTACCGTTTTAGAGAGCGATCTTCTCCGCCACTTCCGGGTATGGTCTTCAGGACTGGGCCTTCCTATTTGATTGACAGTCTTCTGAAAGGCTTCCAACGGTCGCATCCATCGCGTCACTAGTAGCCGAAAGAAGCCGAACGTCGGTGCGGCTCTATACGGCGCCTGCGCACCGACGTTCGGCTGCTTTCGGAAAATCGTGATGCGATAGATGCGACCGTCGGTAGCCTGACGGAAGACTGTCAATCAAATAGGAATGCCCAGTCCCGCAGCCCATACCCGGAAGCGGCGGAGAAGATCGCTCTCTAAAACGGTAAGTACTGCTTCGTTTTTAAAAAACTAGCCGATTCCCCTAGACAAAATGAGCATCAATCTAATGTTAAAAATTTACATTCCGGGGGGGCGTGGCTTGGACTCCACTGAGATGGCGGTGTGACTCCTGAGCTCCGGCTAACGGCGGATAACTAGAGCGGCTCATAGCGCACAGAGGCTTTCTTTCTAGCCCCAAAGTCACCTACTTGTGGCGGAACACTTACCTGACAGCTGGGCAGCATGACGAGGAAGCGGCAGGCAGAACATCGGCCGAAAAAGCTCACGGACTTTTTCTCATCCTCACCGCTGCCTCGTGGGCAAGATGGCGCCGGCGCGTCCTCCATGCATCGATCCAGCGGCGGACGCTTCCAGGCTATAGCGGGTCCAGACCATCGAGACTCCCCTGGAGCGGAGGGGACCTCACGGGCACCCTCCCCACTTAGCAGGAGCCCTGCAAAGTCCCGATTCAGAGCGGATGAATCTGATAACCAGCAATGTGAGGTAAGATCTAATGCTGACTCACAAGAAGACACGAGGGAGCTCCCTGACTCCATAATCTCATTCCCCACACAAAACCAACCAGTCCTGGACACTACTCTCAAGGATATGTTAATTTCCTTGAGAAGCACTATCCATGGGGACATGATGTCGTGCATGAGGAAATTCAGCACAGAACTGTCAGAAGTGGGAGATAGAGTAAACCACATAGAAACAAAAATGGGGGAATATGCAACCACAATCAATGAGCTGGTGGATGCACATGACACAGCCGAGGAAGAACAAACATGGATAAAGGCTAAGTTGGCAGATTTAGAGGACAGGTCACGTAGAAATAACGTGAAGGTCCGTGGTATACCAGAAAATGTGGCCCCCTCTAGTCTGCGTCCGTACGCCATGAATATGCTGGCTGCCCTCATGCCTGACATTTCTGCCATTGAACTATCTATTGACAGGATTCACCGTCTGCCCAAGCCTTCCTTTATACCTGAAAATGTCCCACGAGACGTTCTCTTTAGAATGCATTTCTACCAATCTAAGGAAAAGCTGATGTCTATTACCCGCAAGGGAGAGCACGGCGGCACTGAATATGCACACCTACAATTTTATGCCGACTTATCACAGTTCACATTGCAGCTTCGGAGGAATCTGAACACAGTAACCAAGGCCCTGAGGAACCATGATATTGTATATAAATGGGGGTTCCCAACAAAGCTTATGGTGACCAAAGATGGAGTCTCACACGTGATCACCTCTCCTTCCAAGGGCTTCAAGCTACTCCAGAAATGGAAAATTCTCCCGGAGGAAAACCCCAACTCGGCTAGCCTCACTACACCCGGAAGAGTGTCCCCTGATTGGAAACAAGTTTCTAATAACAGATGAAATGATTGACCACCTTGTACGTCGCCTATGCCTTATGTGACTATCTCTTAGGCCCCTTGGGGGCCCCGCCTTTGGAGCTTTCCACACTTCAGCTCCCCTGTATCTGAGCAGTATTTTCTGCACTTGGGTCGTTTCGGCCCTCCTTTTACAGTTCGAATTTAATTTCTTTCATATTATTTTATGTTTGTACCCCTTTCTTCACCATTTTTGCTTACAGGAACCGCACCAACCCTACTCTAAGAACTGCATCTCTGCTAACCACCTACTCACGAGAGACTTATGTTATATCCACCTGACCTGGATCAACGATGTTCGATGGACATTCTACCTTTTTAACATACCCACGCTGGGACGGGGCCGTGAGTACATATGGCCCCTGCTGTTAGCATATTACTATATTATCTACAATGCCAGTTAGAATCTTGTCAGTTAATGCTAATGGACTAAACCACCCGGTAAAGAGGGCATCGCTCTGGCGGGAAGCTGAGTCCGCGCGGTGCGATGTCCTCTGTGTCCAGGAGACCCACTTCCACAACGGTGCCACACCCAAGTGTACGTACAAGTCATTTCAGCACTACTTTTTCTCCAGCATGGAGGCTAAAAAGAGGGGTGTAATGATTGCTGTCAAAGACACAGTCTCCTTTTCTCTCATAGAGGTGCTTTCTGACCTATCCGGTCGATATATAATATTGGTGTGTGATATCAATGGTGTCAGGTATACTCTGGTCAATGTATATGTTCCAAACAAGAGACAGATTTATTTTTTGAACGGTTTAATGCGCAAGGTTAAGAAACTCCTCCAAGGATCCCTTGTAATTTGTGGTGACCTTAATGTAATACCTGACCCCCTGCTAGATTCCTCTGCAAACGCTCCTGGAAAAGCCCCTACTCTGGCAAACTTCCTCCGGTCCCACGACCTATATGATGCTTGGCGCTGCACACACTCCACTGAAAGAGATTATTCCTTTTTTTCGCACAGGCACTGCTCATATTCAAGGATTGATCTCTTTCTACTGGACAAGTGGCTGCTCACAAGAGTAAAAGACTCCAAAATTAACACTATCACGTGGTCAGACCACGCTTCCGTTTTGCTGACCCTAGGCGACAAATACCCTGACACAGCTGCGTAGGTGTGGAGGGCCAGTTCCTCTATTATTCAGGACACGACCACCAAAGAAACGATTAGGGAACGACTGGTAGAGTATTTCCAGATTAATTCCCAATCCACAGAGGACCCATTCATTCTATGGAATGCGCACAAGGCCTTTATCAGAGGCGTGTTTATTCAGTTGGGTTCCAGAGCCAAAAAACAGAAACTCCTAAAACTGACCACTCTCCTTAAGGAAATAGAATCCTTGGATTCTTTGAATAAGAAAAATCCCAACATATCCACTAGCACTAAACTTTCAGCCTTAAGACATGAACTTAGAATCCTACTACTTCAAAATTTTGAAAATAAAGACAAGTGGGCTAAAATGTCCTTCTATGCGACGAATAACAAAGCAGGCAGGGCGCTGGCCCGCTACTTAAGAGGCCAGCGCTTTAAAACCAAGATAGCCCGAATGACGCACCCTGTCAGTAAGACGCCAGTATATGACCCTCAAAGCATCGCAGACGCATTTAGCGACTATTACAGCTCCTTGTACAATTTAGCCCAAGATCCCTCGACCTACCAACCATCCTTGACCGATATAGCAGATTTTCTATCTAAGATTCGATTACCTAGCTTGTCCCCCGAACAACTAAGTAAGTTAAATTCCCCCTTCTCATTGAACGAATTACTTCAGGCCATCAAAACCCTCCCTCCCAACAAATCGCCCGGCCCAGATGGACTCATAGGAGACTACTACAGGACCTTTCAAATGACTTTAGCCCCTCATTTATTGAAGGTGTTCGAAGTAGCTGCCGATTCGGCGAGGTTTCCCCCTGAAATGCTTGAAGCCTTGATAGTAACACTGCCCAAACCTGGGAAGTCACCGGAGGTTCCCCAAAATTTTCGTCCTATATCATTGCTAAACAATGACCTTAAGATTTACGCCAAAATGATAGCCTTGCGATTAGTAGATATTCTCCCCACCTTAATAGACCCAGACCAATCTGGTTTCACGAAGGGCAGACAGGCATCAGACGCCACGCGGCGCTTGCTTAATATTTCTCACATGGCAAGATCAAATCGAACGCCTTCTCTGCTCCTGGCCTTGGATGCGGAGAAGGCGTTCGATAGGGTGCATTGGATGTACCTGAAATGCGCTTTGGAGAAATATGGTTTTACGAAACATTCATTGTCTGCAATTTTGGCCCTGTACTCGGTCCCGTCGGCAAGGGTATACACGTCGGGAATGCTGTCCAAACCTTTTAAAATTACGAATGGCACACGGCAGGGGTGCCCGCTGTCACCCCTCATCTTCAACCTGCTAATGGAGCCGCTTGCGGCTTCCATTAGACAGTCACCCGAAATACATGGTTTTACAATAGCGGGGAAAAAACACGTCATTAGTCTATTTGCGGACGACGTTATACTCATGCTCACTAACCCGGTGGCTTCCTTGGACAAGATCTCCGGTGTGCTTCGAAGTTATGGTAAAATATCATATTATAAGGTAAATGACACCAAATCCTTTATATTGGATCTGGGTCTGAAGCTAGAAGACAAGCTTCTTCTGCAAAGTACTTACCCTTATATATGGAATGACGAAGCGATTGACTACTTGGGGATCCATCTCACTGCTTCTCCGGAGCAACTATTTAACGCCAATTATTTGCCACTAATAGATAAGGTCAAAGAAGGAACAAAAGCACTGAGTAAACACATACTGTCATGGTCGGGCAGACTAGCTGCCTTCAAAATGCAAATATTGCCGCAAGTGTTATATGTGTTCAGAACAGTACCAATTCCAGTTCCCAAGAAATTTTTTGGGGAAATACAGGGTGCTCTAGCAAGGTATATTTGGGTAGGTAAGAGGGCACGTAGCGCCTTCCATAAACTCCGCAAAACCAAATCAGCAGGGGGCATGGGAGTTCCTTCCTTCATTGACTACCATCTAGCGGCGGTTTTGACACAGGCTAAAGGCTGGTTCTCAGAGCAGCCCGCTTCAATATGGGGACCCCTAGAACAACATCAGACCTCTGGGGGCGACCTTGAAGCACTTTTACTGGCAGGTCCCTTCCTTAAAGACACACGCACGAATTATGCACCGCCAATGGTGGCCACTCTAAAAGCTTGGAGGGATTTCACCTCGGCGGAGTTGCTCTCAAAGCCTACAGTTAACCTAGATATCCCTATCTCATCTTTAACGTTAATAATGCCCAACCTGAATCTGCAGAAATGGAAAGAGGGAGGCGTGAAATGGGTCTCGGACATTCAGGAAGAGGGGCACATGAGGTCTTTTCAGCAGCTGCAATCCACATTTGATCTCCCTGAATCGGAAGTATTTAATTTCCTTAGGGTGCAATCACTCCTCAGAAGCAAACAACATAAACCCTACAAAATATTTTGGAAAGCAAAAGTTTTTTTCACATCTCAAAGTAACAAGGGGAAAGGGATATCATTGTTCTACAACCTGCTTAATAATAAGTCCCTTTTTGAAAAAAACAACGCTCTACTGGCCTGGGAAAAAGACCTAGATGACTCCTACACAGAAGAACAGTGGGTGAAAGCACTACAATACACACACTCGGCCACGAAAAATGCCAACCTATGGGAGCTATATCACAAAGTTACTCAGAGGTGGTATCTCACTCCGTCTAGACTTGCAAAGTTTGGTCAAGGAGTATCCCCTCTTTGTTGGAGGCAATGCTCGCAAGTGGGATCACTGTTCCATATCTTATGGGCTTGTGGGAGATTGGCTGGGTATTGGAGCAGCATCTTTGCAATTATAGGACAGATCACAGGTCTCCCGATAACCCCATCACCTTCCCTAGCTATACTACACTTGGGTTTAGAAACTATTCCTGCCCCGTTTAGGAAATTTATCATTCACTTATTACTAGCAGCAAAGTTGGTCATTCTAAGGCTCTGGAGATCAGGGGAAAGTCCCAAAGTAGCTGAGGCGGTCAGAACCATATCTTTACACTTTACTTATGAGCGTATGTTGGCCCAATCAGAGGGCAAGTATGCCACATTTATTACTCATTGGCAGGCATGGGTGGAGTGGTATGACAAAAATAAGAACCTATATTGATGGATTAGATAACTACTGAAATAGAACACTCAACTATTAGGTGCTGGTTCCTTCTTTTTCCTTTTCCTTTTTCTTTGGTTTCATCATTTGTTTTTTTTTTGGCTTTCTGTTTATGATGCGCAATATGAAGCATGCAACTCATGCTCAATATCAAAGTTTATTCCCCTCCCCCACATGGAACACAATTATATATGCAAAGTACTACCGCATAATATCGTATTGCATTATTTCTGAGAATACATGCAGCAGGGGTAACAATGGTCTGGATCTGGGGGTCACAGTTAGTACCCATGGGGGTGACCCTTGGAAAATAAGACCTTAACGTTATGATTGCTTGCTAACTTATCTGAAGAAATGAAAACTGTACCTCTTGTGATGCATTTATTGATGTATTGTCGTGTAGTGGGAATGTCTACTACTGTTGTTCTTTTGACACCCACCTACATCGAGTAACGGATGTATAACTGCAATATGTTTTCCATGTATGTTTACACCTTTGAAAATAAAAAAACATTTAAATTAAAAATTTACATTCCGGTCTCAGCTACATGTGAATTGAGTTTGGTGGTCTCAGCCCGGCTCCCGGGTGGGTGTGTTATGCGAGGTAAGCCTGCGCTTAGTACGCCCACCCCCCTCCCACAAAAACCACCACACTTATACGCACTTGAAATTGGGTTAACATGCACGCACTTTGACCACACGGTCTCTAAAAAGAGAGGCGAAGGACTAACAGGGCTGGTTGAGCGGGCTAGATCCTCTCACTCCGTTATAGGGAGTCCCTCTGCCCCGTTGGGCTTCAAAGCGGAGCAGGTAGGGCGGGCTGTGTGGGAGGACCCCCTCACACACCCACCATTGCCACCCGGGGCATGGAGAAAGGTGGCAGATTGCCTCTGGGGGAGGCCTGCCTACTCCCAACTCCTGCGGTCCGGCTCCTCTCTTGAGTACAAGCACAAAATACACTTTAAAAAAGAAGAAAAAAAAATTCCATTTCCGGGTGAACCTCCACTTTAACTCTGTGTGGCAAGACTGGGCACAGATGATAGGAAATCTTATACTCTACATTGTGACATAAAAAATAAAAAAAAACACTTTAAGGCAGTTCTGAAGGCAAAAGGGGGTCCAACCCGGTACTAGCAAGGTGTACCTAATAAAGTGGGTGTATATTCACGGCTGTATGCTGGAACTAGTAGCAGGACAAATCCTGGACTTCATGGGCACCAAGATTTTGGTGAAATCCCAGGAATGTCCTGTAGCACCCTGGATGCCCTGCACCGAATTAGGACTACAGAGGAAATGAGCAGCATGGGAGGGCAGGAAAGGTGTGAATAAGCGGGTCAGAAAAAGGGCTACTAATAAATGATGTCACTCGCCTGTCAATGGACAGAGTGATGGAGTCTATTTACAGTATGGTTGGTGCATTAAAGCTTGTTAAACTGTCTCATTTCTGTAGTTAAATCAACTGAGAATGTATTCCATATATCACTAGGTTTATATACAAGCCATTAGCAGCTGTACTCAACGCTGTACAGTGAACTAATAAAGTATTATATTTGTTCTCATTGGTTATCGCAGTGTTTAATCTGCTCTTTACAATTATTTGCTGAATATTCAAGAAGCTTTTTTTTTTTTTCAAGGATGTAGGAACAAATATAAAAGCAGACGGTTTCCTAGCACTGCCTTAAAATATCAGCGATGCCAGGAAGGTGGATGTGTTCTTCAAAGGAGAAGTTGATGTAAAACCTTCCATCCGCCCATGTGGCTCTCCGCTCCCAGAAGCCTCTCTGTAGGAGCTCAGTACCTGCATGTCTGAACTTCTGCTACTTTCTACACTTCTAATAAGCAGCAATGCTTTGAGCACTTTTTTCAAGATTTTTTAATATTTAGTGTGGCTCACTACCAATCTCTTATATTTGATTGTGACACACAAGCTAACCATGGTTAAGGACCTTTGATTTCGCCCTTACTGTATGTGTACGGTTCGAACATTTGCCCATGTTATTTTTAAACTATGCTATAAGCTATTGCCAGGAATAGTTCTTTTTATTAAAGTTGAACTCCAGGGAAACAGGCAAATACATCCTTGAAATGGATACATTATATGCCAAAAGGATTTGTATCACTGTCTATCCATTCTTGAATTTATGTAGGACTGCCAATAAGCACAGTCAGGTTGCGACTTGATTTAGAGTTACTGCGCTTAAGTGTAGCGATGGTGGACTATAAGTGTACTATTGTGTGCTCTCTCTGTCGTTCCTTATCTATAGTTGTATCCCTTTAATGCTGGGCACAATTGACTGTCATCATATCTGTGAGCCCAACCCAATGGATTGTGGGACTAGTAGTCTTTCTGATCTACGATTCCATTGCATAAACATACACCAGGACTACACATCCCAGGGGTCCTTGCTGCAATTCAAGGAGACTTCTGGGAGAGACTATAAAGGAGTCAGGAGATCCACCTCATGCTCTCTTTTTCCTGGGCCTTACGTGACGCACATCTCTCTGTGACAGGGAAAGAGAAGTTGAGGCCCACCACGCAGTGGCCTAAAACCTGCTTGCTGTACATCAGACATCTACATGGCATCAACTCAGCAGCTCGATACCACATTCGTCCACACTCCGCACCTGGCGGCTTCATTGACGGATGTCTCTTTCCGGATCGCTGCTTGTGAGGCCTCTAGTTTGGTCCAGTCATTGGTGAAAGGGCAATTGCCCATCTTCTGCAATCTTTCTTTGGTTACTTTATTGGAACACTGTGTACAGACACCTTCACCATTGGAACACTTTATTGCACGTCTATTTGAACACTGTACATAGACACCTTTACCTACAACCATTTCAAGGAGTACCATTAGCTTGTTTAACCCAGTCAGTCTGTTAACACAGCACTGTGCCTTATTGGATATAATCGAATGTTCTCCATCTGCCGGTTAAGGACTATCAGGCCTGCACCTCGGACATTGCTGTTGTCGCTATTTAAAGGGCCCTACTGTAGAATGTGGGGGAGATAGAGAGAGCAGAGGACATTTTCCTCTAACACGTGTCATGCGATATGTCAAAAACTCTCTTCTCTTCAGGCGTTGTTCCCATTATACAGACATAGGTTTCCTTCATTATACAATGTTTATTCTTCCACAGATAAGGCAGCAGTTAATGCTTACATTGTAACAGATGGTAAAACATCATGGTAGGATGGAAATTCAGAAACAGGAATTAGATGGTACATCTCTGCTGGATAGAGCCCCTTTCCCCGTCGGGTCGGGTGACCCTGAGGTCCCTCTCTACTATGCAACCCACACATGTTCTTATACAGTTTTAAAAGCCAAACTTAGCATAATTCATATATAGATTAGCTCCATGGAAGGTTGGTGATGAACGTTAACACCCACTTGTGTATTTTTAAGTAACATCTCCACCCACTGTCCTGACGTAGGACTTCAAGAATAGATGTGGTCTACACTACAACAGATGTACTGTTGTCCTATAACTGACCTTGTCCTCAAAAGCTACCATGTTTAAACCAATGATTCAGAAACATTTATCACATAATAAATATTAATGAATTTTAAATCTAACACCTACACTATCCTTATTCTGTCTGATCTCTCATTAGGATTTAAAGGTTGAATAGCCCGGCCTGGGGTTCCCCTTTAGCGTATGATTACCTACATTAAACACTTAACCATTCATTGCCCTACAGGTCATGCTTCAGGTGATATTTCATTGTACATATAAGTGTATTGTATCTTTATATTGTTAACTGTTCTTAAGCTGTCTTTTGGGGAATTCCTCTACCGAGTCTGGACTGTTGTTGAGAACTCGGTTGATCTATTGCCCTCTTTTGTAAATTAATACTACCTTGCTTACTACAGTAAAAGCTGAGATATAAACATATTGACTTTTTAACGTGTCCTTTAAAGGTGTTTGTGGAAGGATGTCTGAACCCAGAGTGTCAGGGTTCTGCTATACGCCCCTCACATGTTCCCATCATGAATAAGTCCACCCCTTGCAGACTTGCACGAGCATCGGGAACGTATTTCAATGTTCGTCGGCTTTCGGCTGCGCATGCGCAGTACAGGATGGGCATTATTTGACAGGGGGCATTTCTCCTCAGAACACTGGCACAATGTAACTGTGTTTTTAAATTGTTAAATTGATGGATTCACTTCCACTTTAACCACCTCAGCCCCGTAAAGTTTTTCCCCCTTCATGAATAGAGCACTTTTTGCAATTTGACACTGCGCTGCTTTAACTGTAATTATAATGCTGTACACAAACTAAATTTGCGTTCTTTTTTCCCATAAACAGAGCTTTTTTTCTGGTGGTATTTGATCACCTCTGGGATTTTTTTTTTGCAATATAAACAAAAAAAGACCAAGAATTTTTAAAAATAAAGATATTTTCTACTTTTTGTTGAAAAAAAATCCAATAAACTAAATTTTAGTCATACAATTAGGCCAAAATGTATTCAGCCACATGTCTTGGTTAAAAAAAGCGTATATTTATTGGTTTGCACAAAAATGATAGTGGCCCAGATTCAGTAAGCAATTGCGCCTGCGTAACCATAGTTAAGCAGCGCAATTGCTGACTTGCGCCGGCGTAACGAGTTCTCCTGATTCAGAGAACTCGTTACGCCGACTGCAGCCTAAAATCTGCGTGGCATAAAGCTCTTATGCCACGCAGATTTTAGGCTGCATTCTTGCGATGACCGCTAGGGGGCGTTCCCATTGTGGTCAGCGTATAGTATGCAAATTGCATACTTACGCCAATTCACAACGTTGCGCGAGCCCTGCGTACGCAAATTACGTAGTTTGCGTACGTCGGGTTTCGCGTAAGGTTGCACATCCTAATAGCAGGCGCAGGCAATGCTATAGGATACCCGTCGTTCCCGCGTCGCGACATTCGAAATTTACGTGATTTGTGTAAGTGATTCATGAATGGCGCTGGACGCCATTCACGTTCACTTTGAAGCAAATGACGTCCTTGCGACGTCATTTGCCGCAATGCACGTCGGGAAAGTTTCCCGACGGAGCATGCGCTCTATGCTCGGCGCGGGAGCGCGCCTAATTTAAATGATTCCCGCCCCCTACGGGATCATTTACATTAGGCACCCTTATGCAGGGCAATTTTAAAGAGCGCACACGCAATTTATGGGGCTACTGCTCCGTGAATCGCGCGCAGCGCAGATAATTTGCGGGGGCGCAGGGCAAAAACGCTGCCCTGTGCCTCCGTAAAAAAGGGGCAAATCGTACCTGAATCTGGGCCAGTGTCTACAAAACTATGGTACATTTAATGGAATTTACGCAGCTTTTAGTTTATGACTGCCTCATTTCTTGAGGTGCTAAAATGGCAGGGCAGTACAAAATCCCTCCAAATTAACATTTTTTGGGAAGTAGACACCACAAGGAATTAGCTGAGAGGCATGTTGAGACCATTGAATATTTTTTATTTTTTTGTGGTGATTGGTTTTCTGGGTCCTGTTTGTGTCTTGACTGCTAAAAAGTCTCAGGCCCCGTACACACGATAGAATCCATCCGCTGAAAAATCCCAGCAAATGGGTTTCTGCGGATAGATCCTATGGTGTGTACACTCCAGCGGATCTGTTTCCGCGGATATTTCTCCCCTGGGATGGATTCCAGCAGATCGAATATTTGCTGACATGCCAAACAAATCCATCTGCTGGAATCCATCCCAACGGATGGATCCGCTGGTCTGTATAGACTCACCGGATCCATCCGTCCGAAGGGATCCCCCGCATGCGTCGTAATGATTCGACGAATGCGTGGAATTCCTTATATGACAGCGGCGAGCACGTCGCCGCGTCATAATCGCGGTGACGGCGCGACACGTCATCGCCAGAGGATTTCGGCGCGAATTTCAATGCGATGGTGAGTACACTCCATCGCATTAAAATCTGCTGAAATCCTCGAGAGGATTTATCCGCGGAAACGGTCCGCTGGACCGTATCCGCGGATAAATCCTCCCGTGTGTATGGGGCCTCACACATGTGATATCCTCATACTCAGAAGAAGCAATAGAATGTATTTTGGGGTGTCATTTCACATGGCATACCCATGGCATTTTTGAACAATATATAATTAAGTGATGGGCATTCACATCGATTGATGTGGATAAAGAAATCTCTCCCAGGAAAAGTAAATAAAAATATATGCTCAAGCATCTGCCCCTATGTCCACCCCTGCCCCTACGCTTCGGCATTTATGCTCCATATTTTAATTGTGGTGGTAAAAATCCCCTCCTACGGCGCTGGAGTCGCTGATTTACATATCGTGAGAGCAAACTCTGTTGCTGTCAAAATAAACAAATCAGTGCTGCCGCTAAATGGCGTACCTGCAAAGCAAACAATGGTTAACAATAAAACACAGTAACAGTACAGTACAACGGTATAATGACATACCTGCAAAGAAAACATGATAAAACACAGTGGGCCAGTTTCTTAAAAGGCTTACGACGGTGCAACGCCATTTGCGCCGTCATAAGTCCTAATCTGGCCCGGCGTATCTATGCGACTGATTCTTAAAATCAGTTACGCGTAGATATCCATTAGATCTGACAGGCGTAAGGCTCTTACGCTGTCAGATCTTAAATGCAATTTTTGTTCCCGCCGCTAGGTGTCGCATTGTCGTTTTCCCCGTCGTCTATGCAAATTAGCTATTTACGCGAGATTCCCGAACGTATGCGCGGACGACGCAGTGAATTTACGACGTTTCCGTAAGCGTAAACTTGCCCCTGCTATTAGAGGGGCAAGTTTACGAAGGTCTGTCGTATGCCATGTTAAGTATGGCGTCAGGTCAGCGTCGTCTTTTTCCGTCGTTTACGTTGTTTTCCTAAGTCGTTCGCGAATAGGACTTTACATCAATGACGCTCACGTCGGCGTCATTGACGTTTTCCGTTGTGAGCTGGAGCATGCGCACTGGGCTATTTTTACGCCCGGCGCATGCGCAGTAAGAATCGGCGCGGGGGCGCGCTTAATTTAAATACAAGCCGCCCCCTTTGAATTACGCGGCCTTACGCCGGGCCATTTACACTACGCCGCCGCAAATTACGGAGCAAGTGCTTGGAGAATACGGCACTTGCTCCAGTAATTTGCGGCGGCGTAGTGTAAATGGCTTACGCTACGCCGCCGTGGATTCTACGAGAATCTGGCCCTAAAACAATAAAACATTACACAGTTAAGCATAAAATATAGTAAAAAAGTAAGAACAATAAAACGACAATATATATATTTTTTTTACACTTTAAATTTGTAACTGTAAAGGTTCCAGGTTCGGGTTTCTCAAAATGCGATGGCCATCTCATTTGGGTTTGCAGTGATAAATTGACCAGTGTATAAATTGCTTTGGTTCACAATAGATCTGTACAGATCTCCCATAAAAATGCTATGTACAGCACCCTGCTGGCCCCTCCCATCAGCCATGACCTGTCTGCATCACATAGAGAAGCACAGAGACCCAGTGATGACATCATCAGGTCTAAAAATAAGGTAAATTATGAAAACAGAAAGTTTTTATTTAAACAATTCATTATCATGTCATTAGGGGAATACGAGGAACCAGGAAGAAAAATAGGCAAGATTAGACTTCAGCTTTAACAGTGTCCCATTTTTAAAGTGCATTTTTAACTTACCTTTCCCATAAGTGCATTCCAACTCTTTGGATATCTCTTCAGCTGTGTAAGTATCCTTCTTTCCAGATGCCTGGTGGGTAGATGCAGCATGGTGTGGTAGGCAGATTTGTAAAGAATAATGTTTTGAAACAGCAAGTTGACAGCAACAGGCCCGGCGAGAAGGCTCACTTATCTGGTGCACTTACAACTGTGCAGTGGAGAGACAGCAGTCAGAAGACTCAGGGATGCTAACAGCGTCTGCCAAAAGGTGTGAAGTGCAGCCTAGTCAGTCGGACCCAAAGGGAAGCTCCCTCAAAAGGAAGACATAGTCCCTGCTCTCTCTCTACTCCACTAGAACCTCTCCCTATTGCTAGCACTGTCCCTGACAGACTGGGTACCTTTTTCCTAACCTGTCCACTCGCATAAAGTGCCCCTAATCCAGGGATCAGAGGCTTAAATAGACTCTGCTTGACCCAAGATGGCTGCCCAGGTCACAAGGGGCATGTGCATCCGACTGGATCACTACCCCGGGTGACCAAGGAAATCATAGAGAAACACAGCTTCTCTCAACTTCCTCTTTCTTCTGCATTGCAACTAAAGTTTAGCGCCACCTGCAGTGGAGAACACAGGCTGCACCTTCCTACAAGCATGTGCACCTTAGCCATGGGTGAGCAACCCTGCTGTTTGGATGTTCCCCCTGGAGCTGCTGTCAACCAACACAGTGGGGAGCAGTGCTGTTAATCAGGAGCGGCCTGCATAGGGTGACAATGTTGCTTTTGCCCTGAGATACAGAGAATGAGTGGTCATGTTAGTGATCTGGCTCCCCTCTGTCAGCCAGCAGTAGCAGCTAGAGAGAGGAGGGAGCACCAACATCAGATGGGCCATAGTAGCCTACTGGTGACATCACTGCTTTGCCAGCGCATCGGGCACTCTCCCTTGCAGCCAGCGCTGGCTGACACAGGGGAGAACACATATCCAGACCAGAGTGACCTTAAATAGGTAAGTATACAGATCTTTTTCACACAAGCTAATTAGTATAGGTGTTAGGAGTGGGGAGGGAGGATTTTTAAGGCTAGTTGTGTTTTGTATGGAAATCAACCTTAAGGGTATGTCAATTTTTGGATGTCCATAACCTGGCCAAAGTTCTACTTTCATTGAATATCAGTGGACTCTGACTTTATCATAGTGAACACATTTCCAGGAAAGTATTGACTATTGATTGAATTATTTGAATTGCTTAGTTTAGTGGCCTGGAGTTTTTTTTCGATAAAAGCTTCCTTGAGTAAAAGTAATAAAAAGTAACATTTATGAGCTTTAAGACCCAAAATATGTTGCCCAGAGCTGTAAAAATAGGTGGCACTGTGTTACGGATCTGGTAAGTCATGTTAAGAAAGCAAGGGTCACCAAATATACCATATTTATCGGCGTATACCGCGCGCCGGCCTATACCACACACCCCAAGCTTAGAAGGGAAGTTTAAGGGAAAAACTTACATTTTGGATGCTCAGCCTTGTCGGTGTCCGTCTGCTGTCTTGCCCGGCGTCTATCGGCGGCCTTGTCCGGCGTCCGTCTGCGGCCTTGCGCGGGGTCCGTCCAGCCTTGTCGGTGTCCGTCTGCTGTCTTGCCCGGCGTCCATCGGCGGCCTTGTCCGGCGTCCGTCTGCCGGTCCGTCCAGCCTTGTCGGTGTCCGTCTCGTCCGTCTGCCGGGGGTTGCAGCATTGTGTGTTTGAGTTTGGCGCCTTGGTCGAGCTGTGCAGAGCCGGATTTCCGGTGTGTTCGACTCCTCTTGGCTTCTCTCGGCTCCTCTCGCGTGGCTGCGGGTGGAGCCGAGCGCGGCCGAGCCTAGCCGAATGCGCAGTACACTCGGCTCTGTCTTTGTCGGTCTTTGTCGGCGGCACTCAGAGACAGCGGGGATCGGCGTATAACGCGCCACCACAATTTTCCCCTGATTTTAAGGGGAAAAAAGTGTGCGTTATACGCAGATAAGTACGGTAAGTGTTATGTATGATGCCTAGTACACACGATTGTTTTTCCCGTCTGGAAAACTGCTGTGTTTTCCTTTGGCCCAGGGAAACCAGACGCGTGTATGCTCCTTAGCAGTTTTTAAAAATTAGAACATGTTCTCTTTTTTCTCGCCACGAAAGCAGCGTTTTTTTCCCCGCAGTTTTCCTATGGGAAACACTGCGAGGGAGCATACACACGGCCGGTTTTCCCGGTCAAAGTTCTCCTGGCAGTTTTCCTGTCGGGAAAACCGGCCGTGTGTACAGGGGAAAGGGGTTCCCAGTTTTCCCCTTAGTTTTCCCCGCGGTCTTTTGACCGTCTGGAAAAACGATCATGTGTACTAGGCATTACTCTTCTGTGCAGGGAGTACTATTTCTGTAGGAGCTTCTGGGAGACTATGTTAAGACCTGTTGGTCTACCTTTTTGGGAAATACTGGGCAATTGGTGCGGGTTAAGGACCAGGTGATGTCTGTTGAAAAATATGTTGCCCAGATCTAGAAAAGAGGTTCTTTTTACAGATAAACAAGTGGCACTGTGATAGAGAAGAGAGGTAAGTCAAATTAAGAAGGCAAGGGTCACCAAATATAAAGGGTATGCATGACTCTCCTGTGCAGGAGATGCTGGATGACTAGGTTTTGGACCTGTTGGTCCTTCTTGGTGTGGGTTGAGCACTAGTTGATGTCTGATAACAGTGTGAGGGCTAATAGAGAAAGAACCAGGGCTGAGACATCAAGACCAATGCACCGGTAGGTCATGTACAGGTGAAGGCTACGTTCTACTGCACCTAGGGAGTTCTGTGTCGATGTTTGGATCTCTTGCATTGCCATGTCCTCCCAATAAAGCAACAAAAAACTTTATGGATTTCCTACTAGAAAAATCCCACTGGGGATCTGGTTTCTGGCCAAAGTTTGCAGCACACATTTCCATTGTTATACTGTACATCAGTCCCATTATTCTGTATGATTGGCATAGCGCACAATGTCGTATCTCCACCACCCTCATTTATATCAGTTTGTGAAGTCAGCTGAATGAAAATAATTTCCTATAAAGGACCTTTACCCAACTGCCTTTATGTAAAAGTTCACACATGAGTAGAACTCCATTTTAGAAGATGCGAAGAAGAGACGGCTAAAGCATTTCAAAGGCTCACGTGTGCTTTTTACGGGAACTTCAGAAGCTCTTGTGTAGACGTCCATTTATATGAGTGGACCCCTTTACAACAGTTTAAAAGTGCTTCAAAGGCACGCAGGGGAAGTTGAAGAGCTTTTAAGGACTTCATCAATATCAAAAGTAGGCATTCCTCGTACATGCACAGCTGAAAGGTGGGGACGCATGGATCACTGACCCGAAAATTATTAAAAAGGCACAAAGAACCCAGTGTAACATTTCAATAAACAAAAGTGTTAACTGTAAAAGCTTGGTATATATACAGTATCATAGCTCCCAAGTGTCCCTGATTTTCAGGGACTGTCCCTGATTTGGAGCAATGTCCCTCTGTCCCTCATTCCTCCTCATTTGTCCCTCATTTTTGTCTGATCTATATAGATGTATATAAAATGCAATTTTTATGTATCAAAAAGTGTTTCCCAGCGCTAAACCTCTTATTTTATTCTAAATTGCTTCGTTTGTAAATTCCAAAAGCCAATATAAAGGAATTGTAATGGTTAAACAAAAATACTTGTGGGTTTAACCAATTTTTGTTTTTTTGTACACTTATTCTTTTAGGGGGCGTGGCAAGGGGTGTGTCCTATGTCTGCATACTTTTGCTGATAGGTGTCCCTCATTCCCATCTCAAAAAATTGCAGTATATATATATATTCCGTGCATCTGCTTTAGAGGAAACTTCTACATCTACATTTGATTTCTCCTACCACAATTTGCTTAACCACTTGCCAACAGGGCACTTCCTGCCCAGGCAATTTTTTAGCTTTCAGTGCTGTCACACTTTGAATGACAATTGCGCGGTCATGCTACACTGTACCCAAATGACATTTTTATAATTTTCTTCAGACAAATAGAGTTTTCTTTTATGGTATTTATTCACTGCTGGGTTTTTTATTTTTTACTAAAAAAATAAAGACCAAAAATGTTGAAAAACTTTTTTTTTTACTTTGTTTCTGTCAGTTAATTTTGTAAATAAGTAATTTTTCTCCTACGTTGATGTGCGCTGATGAGGTGGGACTGATGGGCACTGATAGGCTGAACTAGTGGGCATTGATGAGGTGGCAGTTATGGGCACTGATTAGGTGGCACTGATGAGGAGGCACTAATATGCCGCACTTATGGGCACTGATATGTGGCACTGATGAGCACTAATAGGCATCACTGATGGGCGGCACTGATGGGCACTAATAGATGGCACTGATAAGTGGCACTGATTGGCAGCATGGATAGGCGGCACTGATGGGTGATACTGACACAGTATGATACTGTGATACTGACACAATCACATGGTTAAAGAGCCACAGATCTTTACAGAGATCAGGGTCGCGCTGTGTCCTAGCAATACGGCGCGGCCGCGATTGCCACACTGCGCACCCCACAGGCGTAAGAGAGCGGCCGTTCTGGGACGCCATCATATGACATAGCAAGTGGTTTAAAGGGTATTTCTACTTTTGCAGCCACATTTGAGAAAACTCCACTATATGTTTGTTAGGTGCCCCCAACAGTGCCGGCAATCCGCCCTCAAACTGCTGCTCCAAAAGTCCTGCTAGCCACATCTTTGGAGCGGTGAAGGAGCGGTGTGTTTACCGCTCCTCCACCTCTGCTGCCCATTGAAATCAATGAGACAGCTCGGCTACACCGCCCGCAATGCACTGCTTCAGCAGCGCATTGCGGGCGGTTTTAACCCTTTCACTGCCGCTAGCGGGGCGTCTTTATAGCCGGTATAGCCGCAAATCTGCCCATAGCGTCGGCTGTAAAAATAGCGGCGTTTTACAGCCGACGCTATGGGCGGCTCAGTGTGAAAGGGGTCTTACTTTATAAAAAATCCTTTTCGTGATTTAGAGTGTGAAGTTAAAAAATGTTTGTTATAAAATCAGCAAGCTCAATTTCTTTGAAAACATTTTTTAGCACACTGTTCTCAAATGGTCGCCTACCCCTGCACTAGAGGGTGCTACAATTATATACATTTATTAGGACTTTTTTTTACCACAGATATGTAGCAGAATACATTTTGGTCTAAACGTATGAAGAAATTTGATATTTTTTTCATTGCATATATTTTATATCAGAAAGTAAACATTTTTTTAATTATTATTTATATACTGTAATAGAAAAAAAAAAACAGTGGTGATGAAATACTACTAAAAGAAAGCTCTATTTGTTGGGGGGAATTATATACATTTTGTTTGGGTATAAGTAGCACAGTGCTAAATAGTCTTGAAGGATGTAAAATCTTCCAGAACCTAAGTGGTAAAGCAGTGTTTCTTAACTCCAGTCCTCAAGGCCCACCAACAGGTCATGTTTTCAGTATTTTCCCCAAACGTAACGGCTGCAGTAATTACTAAGGCAGTTAAACAAATCAAATCTCCTGTGCAAGATTATGGAAAGCCTAAAAACATGACCTGCTGGGTAGGGTGACCGTGTGTCCCGGATTGCCCGGGACAGTCCCGCATTTTGCAGGTCTGTCCCGGGCACCTTCATTCCAGGACAAGCCTAACTAATGCCCCCAAAAAAGGCTGCCACATCCCCGCTTTACTCACTGACAGTACTTGTCCTGGCCGGGAATGCCTGGAGGAGCACAGTCTCCGCCCCCTGCTTGTGATTGGAGAAATCATAAATCCCGCCTCTTGTGTCCAATCACTGTGATGTGATTCGTTAAAGCACATGCTGATTTTTGGGAAGGGGGTTGTCCCTGAATGGTAGTTTGGAAATGTGGTCACCCTACTGCTGGGGTCCTTGGGGAATGGAGTTGAGAAACACTGGGTTAAAGCATGCATAAGCACATGGGAAAAAATATGCAGTGTTGCTAAAAATGACCTCCCTTTTGAGATCTGCAGCCAGCTATGATTTTTTTGATAACCACCAAAAAAAAAAAAAAAATGCCCTTTATTGCAACTATACTTTATTGCAACTATATAGATTTCTCAACCCCCTGGTTTGTGTTTGCATCACTGTTCTTTTCACAGAGGTCTGCAGAGCACTTGGAGCCAAATTGAAGGCAAACCCTGTAATAGTAGTTTTGTCTTTGTTAGGACAGTTTCCGAGTTCATGGTTAACCACTTGCTTACTGGGCACATATACCCCCTTCCTGCCCAGGTGAAATTTCAGCTTCCGGCACTGCGTCGCTTTAACTGACAATTGTGCGGTCGTGCGACGTGGCTCCCAAACAAAATTGACGTCCTTTTTTCCCCACAAATAGAGCTTTATTTTGGTGGTATTTGATCACCTCTGCGGTTTTTATTTTTTGCGCTATAAACAAAAAAGAGCGAGAATTTTGAAAAAAAAAATATTTTTTACTTGTTGCTATAATAAATAGCCCAATTTTTTTTTTCTCAGTCTAGGCCGATACGCATTCTACATATTTTTGGTAAAAAAATTAATAAAAAATAAATCGCAATAAGCGACTGGTTTTTGCGCAAAAGTTATAGAGCCTACAAAATAGGGGACAGAATTATTATTTTTTATTATTTATTTCTTTACTAGTAATGGCGGCGACCTGCGATTTTTTTTGGGACTGCGACATTATGGCGGACACATCGGACACTTTTGACACATTTTTGGCACCATTCACATTTATACTGCGATCAGTGCTATAAATATGCACTAATTACTGTATAAATGTGACTGCCATTAAAGGGGTTAACACTAGGGGGTGAGGAAGGGGTTAAATGTGTACCCTGCATAGTGTTACTATCTGTGGGGGAAGGGGACTGACTGGGGGAGGTGACCGATCTGTGTCCCTATATACAAGGGACACAGATTGGTCTCCTCTCTCCCTGACAGGACGTGGACCTGTGTGTTTACACACACAGATCCACGTCCCTGTCTCTGTAACTGCCGATTGCGGGCGCCTGGCGGACATCGCGGCCGCCAGGCACGCGCAACGGCATCTCAGTGATGTGGCGGGCACGTGCGCGCGCCCCCAGTGGCCAGGAGGAGCGGAGGCCGTAAAAAGACGGCGTGTCAGAAATTTAGAGCCACCCTGCGGCCGTACAAAGTCGTACGGCCGTCGGGAAGTGGTTAAGTAAAGGGCTGATAGGCTCCGATTTTATGTTGACAATACTAAATATGTGACTATTAGCACTTAGGATGAAAAGCAAACTGTCAAGGCTTACAACCCTGTTTCTGGGACTAAAACAGGTAAAGATCTGTAATAAAATTTCCAACAGTTCTTGCAGTATATTCTTCGCCTAGAGGAAATTGTATGTTTCTTAAAAAAAATGGTGTTTCACTTTTAGTGTGAAATGCTTTCTACGATCAGATTCACAGAATTTATAAAGTGACAAATTGAATTTCCACCGGGACTTGCAGAAAACACTGGCTAGGTACATTCACCATCCTGAAAGTAATGAAAATCATTTTCTGAATGGTGAAATGATGTGCTTACTGCGGAAGCGTCAAACGTTCATGTAAGTGAATTCAATGTCATACGATAGTTTAAAGAGAAAGTAAACTTTCTCTGCTAACATTTACCTAAATGTAAGCCTATAATAAGGCTTACCTATAGGTAGTGTAAATACTTCCCAAACCTGCACCGTTTAGGAGATATTTACATTACATGCAGCCAGTGACGTCTAAAGGAACGGCCACCTGTGCCTTTGCTTCTGAGCCCTGTGCCGTTAACAGCAGCTCCCGCGTGCATGCACGGGAGTGACATCATCGTGGCCAGTCACAGATCCAGAACCCTGCAAACCCATACTGGGAGTATGCTATAGGCTCCCTAATCAGAGGGAGGAGGCAGACCCTTAATCACAATTTGGATTAGCGGCAAGGATGGGAAGTGTCATTGTAATGGGGGGATTTTAATTATCCAGACTTAGACTGGGTGTAAGGAACCGCGCATTCATCTAAAGCTCGCTATTTCCTAAATGTTTTGCAGGACAATTTCAAGGGTCAGAGGGTAAATGTACAAACTAGAAACAAAGCATTAAGCATTACTAGACCTACTGATTAACAAAAATACAGACCTGATCAACGATGTGAAAATACGGGACAATTTAGGAAACAGCGATCACAGGTCAATTAGTTTCAGTACAAATCACACAAATAGGAAATGTAAGGGGAATAAAAAGACACTGAATTTCAAAAGAGCCAACTTCCCTAAACTACAATCCTTGCTAGAAGATACTAAATGGGATAAAATCTTAGGAACAGAGAACACGGAGGAAAAATGGGTATGCTTTAAAAGCATATTAAATAAGGGTATTTGCCAGTGCATCTCAATGGAAAATAAATTTAAAAGAGCTAATAAAAGTCATGGGTGGCTTAAGTCCAATGTAAAAATGCATATAAACGCAAAAGATAAGGCCTTCAAAAAATACAAAGCTAAGGGATCATCGTCAGCATTCCAACTTTACAAAGAATGCAACAAGAAATGTAAGGCCGCGTACACACGGTCGGTCCATCCGATGAGAACCGTCCAACCGTGTCAAATCTGACTGCAATCTGATACACCTGATCTCCTGCCTATAAAGGCATGCATAGGAGATACAGGTGCCCTTCTATTATTGCTAGCCATTGCTATCATTGCCAGCCAGCTGTATACCAGCCATTACCACCGGTATGTCAGTCGTGGAGCAGTGCTACACTCAGCTACAGCTTGTCAGCATAAAGGCCCTGTTACACCAGCCGCTATTTCAGCTCCCTATGCTGCAACACCATTCATGCAAACCACTACTCCTTTGCTGCTGAAGTTTTCCTTGCAATACAGCTCTCTGCAAGCCAACTACAGGACTTTTGGCAACTATCTTCTTCATGAGAACTTGTCTCCTAAGAAGCTACAAACGGATAAGTAACCTTTGCTACACTTATAGTCTTATAGAAGATCTACTATTAGTGTTTCAATTTCTACCATAATGTTACTACATATGCCGTCTGCTTATCAACATGTTATATGGGAGATACTACTATGCTAAATCCTGTTTGCTAAATACTAATGGCTCAACAACCTACAAGATACGAATTGTATGTCTATCTAAAATATGCAGCTATAAATATCTTATCTATGCATACTAAATACCTGAGCTATACTGCCTCTCTCATGCAACTAATAATGAGCTATACTGCCTCTCTCATGAAACTAATAATGAGCTATACTGCCTCTCTCATGAAACTAATAATGAGCTATACTGCCTCTCTCAAGCAATACTAATGTCTCTATAGAAATTACTTCAAGTATGCTATTGTAATTACCTAAACTACTTTTACTACTATTACGTTACTATAGTACATGCAGTATACAAGTACCCAGTTGTTACCACAACTCTTACATATACAAGCTTGGCATAAGTACAAATGTCTTATAGGCCTTGGCCTAATAGTTCGAACTTGTTCACTCTAAAACTTTTCTTGGCTAAGAGCTGATGCTATTTTGTAGCATCTCCCTTAGTGACCTAATACGTCCCTGCATGCTGCAGGTGATAGCATGTAGAGAACCTCCAAACTCCTGTTGCTAGGAGCGACGCCTGAGGTTCCTTACTGTTATCACAAACATGTAGAGGTGTATTGGAATTAAGCCCTTTAAGCTAAAATATATATTTTAATCGCTAAGGTCTGGTCGCATGTTGTAATGCTTCCATCCTTACTAAATCAACGCCCTTCTATATGTGCTGGAACATGATGTAGAAAACCCCCAAACTCCTGTTGCTAGGAGTGAAGCCTGGGGTTGTCGCATACAGAAGCGCATTGAGGTCCTTGTATCCGCAGTTGTGATTCACTCCCGTTTCTCCAGTGCTGTTACAGAGACAACTGATTGGAGGAAAGGGACACACCCCCTCTCCTCATAGGCAGACACTTGCAGAGCTGTGCTGTGAATTGACCAGCTCTTCAATACAGTTCCGCACACACGGCTAATGTGTAAGGTAAAGGCTACAGGCTTGGAATCTTGCCAAGAATCTCGTCAGGAAGACGAGAATCTGGGCTGTGTGTACTGTACAGGGCTTGAGAGCTGTGAAAATGTGGAACAGACTCCCTCCAGAGGTGGTTCTGGCCAGCTCAGTAGATTGCTTTAAGGCCTCGTACACACGATAGGTTAACTAGAGGACAACGGTCTGAAGGACCGTTTTCATCGGTCAAAACCGATCGTGTGTGGGCTCCATAGATTATTTAACCATAGGTTAAAAAAAAAGCCAACTTGCTTTAAAATTAACCTATGGATTCCTAACCGATAGGTCAAAACCAATCGTTAATAGGCACGACCATCGGTTAAAAATCCATGCATGCTCAGAATCAAGTCAACGCATGCTTGGAAGCATTGAACTTCGTTTTTTTCAGCACGTCATTGTGTTTTACGTCACCGTGTTCTGACATGATCGGTTATTTAACCGATGGTGTGTAGGCGTGACGGACCATCAGTCAGCTTCATCGGTTAACCTATGACAACAGTCCTTCAGACCGTTGTCCTCTGGTTAACCTATCGTGTGTACGAGGCTTAAGAAAGGTCTGGATTCTTTCCTAAATGTACATAATATAACTGGGTACTAACATTTATAGGTAAAGTTGATCCAGGGAAAATCTTATTGCCTCTCAAGGGATCAGGAAGGAAATTTTTCCCCTGCTGTAGAAAATTGAATCATGCTCTGCTGGGGGTTTTCGCCTTCCTCTGGATCAACTGTGGGTATAGAATAGGGTAAATTGGATTGTACGATATTATTTTATCGCCACTAGAACAAAATGATATCTGAATGATGCCTCTAGGTGCAGGCATCATTCAGATATCACGGCACAAAGTACAGGACGTCATATGACGTCCAAGCCGGGATAAGAGATCCCCTTTGCGTGCGGTTTTGAAGTGGTTAAAGTGGTTGTAAAGGCAGAAGGGTTTTTATCTTAATACATTCTATGCATTAAGAAAAAAATCTTTCTGTGCGCAGCAGCCCCCTAACGCTTACCCGAGGCCCCTTACAGTTCAGCGATGTTCACAAGTGTCTCAGCCGTCTGAGATTCTCCTTCCTGATTGGCTGAGACAGGAGAGAGAGGGAGAGAGAGGGAGCATGGCTAGGTTGGGGCTTCGTGTCTGAATGGACATAGGGAGCCGTGACTCGGGTCCGGTGCCCCAATAGTAAGCTGCATGCTGTGGGGGCACTCAACAAGGGAGGGGTCAGGGTTTACAGAAGAGGGACCCAAGAAGAGGAGGATCTGGGCTGCTCTGTGCAAATCCACTGCAACAGGGCAGGTAAGTATAACATGTTTGTTATTTTTCTAGGAAAAAAAAAACGAGACTTTACAATCACTTTACGTTAAATATGCTTTAATTCTCCTATAGTAGGCCATTGGTCAGAGAATATGTTTGGAGTATAGGAGATGTAAGGGGCAAAAGAAAGGGAACCAGAAGTAAATCCTAGATAGTCAATAATTAGGTAGAGAGGGGCAAGGTGGCGTATTTATCTCTGGTGTTACTATGTATCTTCTTGTATCAGCTTATTTGACCTAGTGTGCCTTCCTTGTATGTATCACATAGCAGAACAATTCTCATAGCAGATGTTTCTGTGTTTTCTCTGCACCTGATTCAACCAAGTCACTCCTGAGACCAGGTGAGCAATCCAAGGAATTTTATTGATATGGCGGCCGGCCAGGAATATCACCCTGGAGTACACCTCAACCATGAGCATACACCTAAAAATATATTAACTTTCAAAGCACAATCACCCACAACACATTAACAAAGCATGACTGGAGCTACTGTATAGTTTTTCATAACTTCAAATATTAGCTCTTAGAAAGTCATAGATCTACTTATGTCACTGAGACTGTTGCAGGGCTTCTATGTCCTGCATTGGACATGAGAGCACCAAGGAGGAACAGTACAATTCTGGTAGGTGCCTTTCCCATTCCATAGACATTAATAAGCAATTAACCCTTGCAGTGCAGAGGTCAGAGTTTGGCTTTAACCAAAGCATTTTTTTGTCTGTTTTAGATATACCGTATATACTCGAGTATAAGCCGACCCGAATATAAGCCAAGGCACCTAATTTTACCACAAAAAAAATGGGAAAACATATTGACTCAAGTATAAGCCTAGGGTGTCCATCTGCATACCTCACTGTGCCTCACTGTGTCCATGTGCATGCCTCACTGTGTCCATGTACATGCCTCACTGTGTCCATGCCTCACTGTGCCCATGCCTCACTGTGCCTATGCCTCACTGTGTCCATGTCTCACTGTGTCCATGCCTCACTGTGCCTCACTGTGTCCATGCCTCACTGTGCCCATGCCTCACTGTGTCCATGACTAGACTTACGTTTAACATGGGAGTATATAGAAGGGGTGCCCAGGTTTGAAAAATCGGTGCTCCCCGGCCATAGGTCCTCCAGACAGCAAATTGTTCACACTTAAAGAGGAGAACTGGGGCTATATGTGTGCCAAGTTTTGCGTCCAGGGGACCTAAGGCCAGCCGGTACCGGGTCCCCAAATTTACCAGGGAAATGACCGTTTAACATGGGAGTCTTTAGAAGGGGAGCCCGAATTTGAAAAATCAGTGCTCCCCGGCCGTAGGCCCCCCGGACAACAAACTTTGCACACTTGTAGAGGAAGAGGGGCTACATGTGTGCCAAGTTTGGGGTCCAGGGGATGTACGGCCGGCCGGTACCGGGTCCCCAAAATCTGGGAGATCGGGCACAAAAAGGTGACTCGAGTATAAGCAGAGGGGGGCATTTTCAGCACCAAAAAATGTGCTGAAAAACTCGGTTTATACTCGAGTATATACGGTAATAAGAAAAGATTAAAACCAATGTTAGGATTTTACTGCTCTCTCTCAGGGGCGTGTTGGCTATAGCGCAGCTGAAGTTTCGAAGCAGATGCAAATGCACAGGTGCGGCCCTGCAGGTGCCCATCTTGCCAGGTACAGGCGCATTGAATATGTGCATGCGCACAAATTTTCCCACGCAGATGCAAACGCCATTCACGCATGCTAGCCATTAACGCTGGTGTTAAATGGCCTAAATAAGTGCAGCAGCTGCACTATTCCTTTGCTGTCTGATCCGCAGCTGTACCTGTGTTCCTGAATCTGATTCTATTTTTCTGTGTTTGACCCGGCTTGCTCTTGACTTTGCTTAAACGCTACCTACCCTGACCCTGGCCTATATCTGGACTTTGCCTCGGCCTTGTGCTCATCTGCCGGATCTTGTGTTGCCAACCTCTGCCTGTACCTTGACCATTCCTTGGCTCCTGCCTTTGCCTGCACCTGACCTTCTGTTGCCAACCTAGTTTATCTGACCATGCATCTAGTCTTTCATCTGCCCTGCATTCACCAGCCTGGCTCCTGCTAGAGATTCCTCTACTGTGGACCCTCAGTCTTCCTGCACCAGCTATCGGCCCCTGCCTACTGCTGTCCATCAATCCAGGGTTTGCTGTTCCTGCTGATGTCTGCCATTCAAGCTACCTGGTTCATCCTTAGTGATGCACCTGCCATGTATCACTGCTTCCAGCTGAAGACTACACAGGTACCCATACCTCACATGCTCTCACGGCCACTGTCACAACATCATTGGTCTCTGAGCCGGGGCTGTACAAGAGGCCTTCCCTCTGCACGTCAGGCTCAGCCGGAAGGTAGATGACACTCTGATTTGGGAGATTTCCCCAAACTTACTGTAGGTCAAATTTGCAACAGGTACACAGATGGCAATAAAACTGTCTGGGATAGCATCCCTACTCAGCCATTGTTCTGATAACAAATGTCATTGGTAGAGTACCATTTTTTAAATTAATATTCTGTAGAATATAGAATGTTGGTGTTGCTTTTATCAACCCCTCCAAGTATTGTTGTATGTATTATGTTCCCATACTTTCCAAAACATGATGTAATATTGCCACGCTGGACTATATGAAATAAGGATAATAACATGAATTGGGAATAACAAGGGTGTGTCTTTTGTTTAAACATTTCTGTGCTGAACTGCATTTCCAATTTTCAAAAGTATGTGCAGCGCTACCCCCGAAGGAGCCGCTGTTTGATTTGGTATCGGCCTATTTAAGTTACCCTGGCGTTGTCTAGGGGTGTAATTGTAGAGACAAACAGTGAGCGAAGGTCCAGACAGTGAATAAAGGGTTTTTCCAATGCTTTATTTTCATGGCCAACATGGCCAACATCAACATCAATTGGGAAGGACAAAGTTGATGAATAGATAGAGAGGATGAACCTTGCAGTATCAGGCCTGGATATTAGATAGAGCAGTCAGTGCTGCTCTGCGTAGTACCAATTTGTAACTCGTCGCCACTCCAATTGAGTGGGTAAAGTGCCCCCGGACAGACCCTTTTTTACAGGCCTGGCAACCGAGATGTCACTTGGGATTTCTGGGAGGAACGGGCCACTCCCACAGACCCGGCTCGGGCCTCTGCCACAGGCCAATTACAATAACTGAGCTAGGTAGGTAGATGGAGCGAATCCTCCCAGTAGATTTCTGCATTGGTCACCGCAAACATACTGTCATACAGATGACAGCAAACATACCTGTCAGTACTCTGGTCACCGGATCCCCAATTGGTTTGTTCAGGCTCTGTTGGACGACCTGCCTCCGGGTCCCCCTCAAACCGACTCCCCAATCGAACGGCTCCCAGCCTGGGATCCTTTCAGTGGAATCGGGAACCCAGCAAGTCGCTGGGATCCCCTGGTACCTCCGGGTGAGGTCCCAAGTAGTCTGCAATTATGGCCAGATGGGCCACGCCAGCGGGGTCCATGGATGTGCGCACCCTGAAGGTGGATGCCACACCTGGAACCGGGACCCCGCGAAGATTTTAGAACACATGACACCTGTCACAGATATACTCCTCTCCAGCACACCCCATGAGGGAAAAAGCTCCTCTAAATTGGCTGCTGGAGAAACTTACTCTGCCAGAACCCCTCTGGCGCCAACTGCTGGCCAAGGATGATATTGCATCCCTGGACCACAGACTGACCCAGTGGACATTTCTGGAATGACAGAAGTCCCACAATTTGAACAAATAGTGAATGGGAGCAAGGTAACTCTCCCATTCCCCACTAACTTTAGCGTAGTGCCCATACTGAAAGTAAGGGGGCGCTACATATGTAATTGTTTAACCCCACCTGTAGACAAATAAGAAAAATTATTTTAACATATTCTGCTGTGTTTGTAACGGGTAATTGGTCAGGTATGGACAACACAACGTGGGCTGCAAAGTAAGAGCATCAACATTCTACTTCGCAATTCTTGTAGGTTGCCCTATACACTACCAACCTGTATTTTTAGGAAGGGCAGCTACTCTAATTTTTTCTACCCTTCCCTCTGGAAACAGTCCAATTTTATTAGCCACACAGGCTAGTGTAGCCCTAAGTTTTTAACACATCTTTCACTGTACCACCATCATCTTGGGACAAACCATCACCCCAAGCACGAAAGTAAAAAGCCTAGGAGTTATCTTTGACTTAGACATGACTATGGACGCACAAATAGGATCAGTGGTCAGCGGATCTCACTATCTTCTCTGCTTGCTGCGTAGACTCATCCCCTTCATCCCGGAAGTCGACACCACAGTAGTAGTGGGAACACTCATCAACTTCAGACTCGACTACGCAAATTCCCTCTACCGGTCTTAAAGGTCCCTCCACTGGCTAGCCGTAAAGGATCGGGTGACATTCAAGACCCTCTGCCTCACCCACAAATGCACACAAGGAATTGCGAGAAAATAAAACACTACACTCCAAATCGGGCCCTCCGATCAACTAATCAGAACCTCCTCCGCATCCCCAAGTCCCGCTACAAATCTAAAGCAGAACGAAGATTCGCAGTCCAAGGACTGCGGCTATGGAACTCTCTACCTACAGACATTCGGATGGAAGTGAACCATCGGGCCTTCAGAAAAAAACTTAAGACACATCTATTCTGAAGCGTGGCTGGACGACGACATTGGATACAGCGCCTTGAGGCGATTTAGTTCGCATTTGTAGAGCTATACAAGTTACTCACTCACTATGCACTTTTTGTCATCAGACATTCTTTCGCAATGGATATGTGGAATGTACGTGGCCAGACAAAGACTATTTAAACTTCAAACTTTTATTGAGGTGGCGTGCACTTGGCTGGAAACCTGCAAAATTGTAGATTGACATACAGTAAAAATGACCAGTTACTGGGTAAAAACTAATATAAAACATGGGGAGAGACTATTTCAGCAGTGAACTGAAAAGGCAGGAGACTGATTGGAGACTGGTCAGTGATGCCCACCAAAAAAGAGTATTCTTCAATCAGTCAGTGCCCCTTGCTGTGAAGAAAAAAATGGTGCAGAAGCAGTGGGTGTATGCACATACTGTACACTATATTACCAAAAGTATTGGGACGCCTGCCTTTTTCCGCAAATAAACTGTAATGGCATCCCAGTCTTGTTCCGTAGGGTTAAATACAGAGTTGGCCCACCCTTTCCAGCTATAGCAGCTTCAAATCTTCTGGGAAGGCTGTCCACAATTTTTAGTAGTGTGTCTATGGGAATGTTTGACCATTCTTCCAGAAGGCCTGGCTTGCAGTCTCCACTCTAATTAATCAAACCCGCTCATTCATGTTTTTATGGACCTTGCTTTGTGCCAGTCTCAGGTTCAGATCTCCAATGGTATGGTCTCCCACTGCCAGGCGAATATGCACACAGAGGTGCTCAAACGTCATGACCGTAAATAATAAAAAAAAAAAAATAGAAAGTGAAAGATTAAAAAAAGATAAAAATGCCTGGAGATGAGCTTTAAACTTTTCCAAGCCAGAGAAATGTTTGGTGAATATTCATATGTACTGTGTTACACTAATGTTAACACTGCAAGGGATTTATGTTCCAGTCATCCCTCAAGCTATTGGTTTAGCAGAATGTATGCCCAATGCCTGATATCATCATGAGGCATGCTGCAAAAAACAAATAAGAAAGAAAATGTGATATAAAGTGGAAAGGGTTGCTTGGCTAATAATTACAGCAATATCAAACAAGCTTGATTTTAGTGACATGCTATCAGCTAGTGTAACAACCAAGGCCACATTACAAATGGCAGACACATTTTTACAATTTTTTTATATTTGGATTTTACAACTGCACATACCCATAGGAGTCTAAGCTGTCTACTTTGTATATAAGTCAGTCTTTGCTTGCAAAAACCAATCAAGTTTTCACAGACGGGCTGGCAAGCACTGTGCAACCAGCAATGTGGTGCTTGACATCATGTGCACATTTGGCTGAACGGTGTCACCAGCCATTTGTTGCCTTTTGTTCTTGCAGATGATGCATCTTTGACACTTCCTCTCTCGTATTCTGAAAACAGAAAACAGAAAACTTTACCACGCAAAGGTTGTATCAGGCCAGGCCATCTCTGCGTGCAATTAAACTCATTGAGGGTTTCTAACTAGGGTGACCATATTTCCAAACTACCATTCAGGGACCCCCAGTCCCCTTGCTCCCCCCCCCCAATTTTTTTTTTTTGGCAAATTTTTGGAAAAACAAAAGCAAACCGTGGTCACAAGTTTAGACGGGTGGTATACAATGTGCACCTGCTTTAACTAAGTCACTTCTTAGTGTCACCTTCATCTTCATTACTGCCTCCCACTTCTGTCACCTTCTTCATTACTGGGGGTCGGGGGGGACTTAATTTATTATTGCCCCCCACTTGTCAGCCTCATTTTTTATTGCCTCCTAGTTGTCAGCCTCATTTTTTATTGCCCCCAGGGCCCCACTTTGCTGTCCTCAGTCCCAGTCCCCCGACTTGCCACCTGACCTTCTCCATTAAGGTTCCATTTACTCTGGTCACCTTCTAATCTGGACTCTAGTGGTGAGCGGTTGAGCGCCGGTCTTTGTTCCCTGGTCCAGGCTGGGGGGATCCCCTATGGCAGTTGGGTGGCTCGGGCTGCGTGCAGGAGGAGGAGGAGAAGTTGGGCACTGTGCTGCGGGCTGGGCAGGGGCAACCGTGGATCTAAGCCAGCCAGCCAAAGCCAGCACTGTCTACAGAATGCCGCCACCCGCCAGGAGTCAAGTGAAGACTGGAGCAGAGTGGCACACAGTGAAAATGCTCTGGCTGCTCTCTCTCTGTGTGCCACAGCCAGAGAAGGTGAGGAGGTGGGTGGACTCGGAGTGCAGGGAGGCACTGGGTACAGGCCTCGCTCCCCTCTGCCTCGCTCTGAGACTCTGCGAATGTGATGCTACTGGTTGCTAGATGCCAGACGGGGCGGCCCTAGCAACCAGTTTGGCAATCAGCTATTAGAGTAGCTGTGTGTCCTCATTTCATTCCGGGACACTATATTGTCCCGAAATGAAGGTGCCCGGGACACGGGACACAAATGCAAATTGCTGGACAGTCCCGGGCAATCCAGGACATGTGGGCACCCTATTTCTAACATTCTCTAGAACTTTCTGCCAGTTCGCCAGGGTCCAAAATCCTGTTCTGTACCCAGGAGACAGGTCTTCATTTGCCTTGTTTCTATCATGGACCACCTTTCACTCCCAGAGGAGCATTCTTCCTCACCCATCTATCACATCCTGAGCCCACACTTCTCTAGGGGAGCACCATCCCATCAGAAGACAGACATAACCCACTTACTTGTAGCTTGTGCTATCAGTTGGCTTTTAGTTCCTGGCTGCCATAGATCATCTGGATCACATTTCTCATTTTTACCTCACTCTCTTAGAATCATCCTAAAAGTCCTTCACAGACATGTTTTATAATGGTGATATGAAAAACTTGAGACTCAGTCATCAAAATGACAGAACAACTTAGTCAAGTTCCGACCTCTGTGACCTGTGCAATATGCACTCCCTTGTCCTTTTGCAATATGCACCCCTGAGACCTGCACCCTGTGTGATACACTCTCCTAAGCCCTGCATCCTGTGTAATACACACTTGTTAGGCTGTGCCCTCTGCATTGGTTATGGGGGTCTGCGGGCGGGGGGCTTATCGGAATATGGAAGACCCCTTTAACAAAGGGGACCCCCAGATTCCGCCCCCCCTATGTGAATTGGTAATGGGGTACATTGTACCTCTACCATTACACTAAGGAAGTGTAAAGAATTGTAAAAAAAAAACACACACACACCGTGGAGAAAGTCCTTTATTAAAAAAAAAAAAAATCCAGCGGTGGCAATCCACTCTCGGCATTGGCTCCAACGCTGTCGGTATCCTGCGATGGGTGATCTCCTCTCCGCCGGGGTCCAGCGATGAGAAGATTTATTCATCCAGGTCCGGGATCCAGCGCACGCATCACCGCCTGACTCCACCAGACACAGCCCAGTGAATGACGCGGCTTCAGCTCTTATGTAGTGAGGGTGGGGCCACACGTCACGTGACCCCGTCCCCCTCTGACACAAGAGAGAGCCCAGGCTTCCCCAGTGACATGACGGGTGCGTCAGAGGGGGGCGGGGTCATGTAACAGGTGGCCCCGCCCTCACCTATATAAGAGCTGTCACTGGCTGAAGCCGCGTCATTCACAGGCTGTCTCCGGTGGAGACAGGCGACGATGTGTGCGCTGGCCCCTAGACCTGGATGAAGGGATTATGTTATCACTGGACATCACCTGTCACAGGATACCGACAGCATTGGAGCGGAGACCGAGAGTTTAATAAATGACTGTCTCCACGGTGTGTTTTTTTTTTTTTTTACAATTCTTTACACTTCCTTGTGTATGGTAGAGGTACAATGTACCCCATTACCAATTCACATAGGGGGGGCCAGGATCTGGGGGTCCCCTTTTGTTAAAGGGGTCTTCCAGATTCCGATAAGCCCCCCGCCCGCAGATCCCCACAACCAACGGGCAAGGGTTGTGGGGATGAGGCCCTTGTCCCCATCAACATGGAGACATGGTGCTTTGAGGGGTCACAGACCCCCAAAGCATCCTCCAAATGTTGAGCGCATGTGGCCTGGTATGGTTCAGGAGGGGGGGCACTCTCTCGTCTTCCCTTCTTATCCTGTGGTCTGCCAGGTTGCGTGCTCGGATAAGGGGTCTGGTGTGGATTTTTGGAGGAATTCCACACCATTTTTTTTTTCAATTTGGGGTAGAGTTCCCCTAAAAATCCACACCAGACCTGAAGGGTCTAGAATGGATATTTGGGGGGAACCCCAAGTAATTTTTTTTTTTATTTGACGGCGGGGTTCTCCTTAATATCCATACCAGACCTAAAGGGCCTGGTAATTGAATTTGAGGGGACCCCCACGCTTTTTTTTTTATGAATGACTTTTCTCTGAATTGCCGGGAGCTGACAATTCATTATAGCCGCGAGTAATTTTAAATTACTTTTTTTCCTTCAGAAATGACATTTTGTGCAGGGACAGTTCTAAGCACGGGAAACATGCGCTACTTCACAGGTATACTATTCACCCCCTTAGGTACGAAATTTAAAGGAATATTTCACTTTTATTGTTTCACTTTAAGCATTATAAAAACTCACTGCTCCGGAAAAAAAATGCAGTTTTTAAAACTGTTTTTGCATTGATACTAGGGTTGTCCCGATACCAATACTAGTATCGGTATGGGGACCGATACTGAGCATTTGCGCGAGTAGGAGAGGAGAGCTGCTGCCGCTACCGCCTAGTCCCCTAAGAGAAAGCCAAGTCCCCCCCGCCGCTGCCGACATCTTGTTGATTTGCGCTTGGGGAACATAACAGCTTTCATTTGAATAGCTGTGTGTTCCCCGCCACGCCACATCATGTATAGACACTCCCCCTTGCCCGGAAACTTTGATAGACAGATCACCCGTCCCAGGATTGGACAGGTGATCTGTCTATCAAAGTGCCCGGGCAAGGGGGAGTGTCTATACATTACGAGGCGCGGCAGGGAACACACAGCTATTCAAATGAAAGCTGTTATGTTCCCCCAGGGCAAATCAACTAGATGTCGGCAGCGGCGTGGGGGGGACTTGGCTTTCTCTTTGGGGACACAAGTCTGCATCTAGGGACAAAGCTGCATTATGCACAAGGCTGCATTATGTGCAAGGCTGAATTTAGGGACATGGCTGCATTAGGGACATGGCTGCATTAGGGACATGGCTGCATTATTAGGGGCATGGCTGAATTTAGGGACATGGCTGCATTAGGGACAAGGTTGAATTTAGGGACAAGGCTGAATTTAGGGACATGGCTGAATTTAGGGACAAGGCTGCATTTGGGGACACATGGCTGCATTTAAAAAAAAGTATTGGTAATCGGTATCGGCGAGTACATGAAAAAAGGTATCGGTACTTGTACTCGGTCCTAAAAAAAGTGGTATCGGGACAACCCTAATTAATACATGTCCCCCGGGGCAGGACGCAGGTCCCCAATTACTTTTTAGGACAATAACTTGCATATTAGCCTTTAAAATCAGCACAAACTTTTGGTATGTTCCCAGGTTCTGGTGCGAAACGAACATGGGGTGTTTGGCTCATCCCTTCAGAAAACAAACAAAACAGAAAATACAAACAAATTACCTTTATTGGCTTTTAAAATAATCGCCATCCTTGACAACATACTTTTGGCAACATTCATAACATTTCTGGAAACTGTCAGCAAAGGCCTATTTAGGAATCGATTGCAGAACCGCTTTCACACATTCTTGGATGATGCAATCGTTGTCAAAGGTGATCAACGTTATCTTGACCTGGGACCTTTGCAGGCGACTCTTTTTGGGCCACAAGGAAGCCGTTGAATGCTATTCCATCGATTGCCGCTGGTATTCCGGATCGAACTGGTGGCACCAGGTCTCACCCCCTGTGACGATGGTTCGCAGAAAGGATGGATCCTGGTCACACCTGGTAATTAAATCTCCAGAGATTTCAATCTTGTGCTGAGTGGCTGACCTGCGGGCGGCATTCTAAAACACAGGAGGTCGGCCACTCGGCCCATCACCACCCCACCTCTCCACCTGGTCCAATCTGAGAACACTTTGCATTCATTCAGAAAATGCAAAGCATTCTGTAAATGGCACCTATGCTGAGCATGAGCAGCTGACCTCCTTTGCTCGCAATGCAACAGGGCAGCTGCTCAGCACGGGACCGGTAGGCAAATGGAGATCACTGGATTAGTGGTGTCTATTTCAGTAATTTCCAGTTTTACGAGGCATCGGCCACGTACGGTACATACAGTGGGGAAAATAATTATTTGATTCTCTGCAGATTTTATAAGTTTGCTCAATTACAAAGAAATTAAGGGTCTATAATGTTTATTATAGGTGTATTTTAAATGATAGAGACAACCAAAAATCCTGAAAAAACACATGATAGAAATGTTATAAATGGAGTTGCAGTTCAGTGAGTAAAATAAGTATTTGATCCCCAAACAAAACATGACTTTGTAGTTGGCCCTAAACCCGGCCCCGCCCCTCTCTTCACTGATTGGCTAGTTGATTGACAGCTTCGGGAGCCAATGGCGTCGCGTCTATGCCCCAGCCAATCAGGAGGAGAGTCCTGGATGGCCGAGGGAATCGTAGACATCGCTGGATAATGAAGGGCTCAGGGTAAGTATTAGGGGGTGCTGGGGGGCCTGCTACACACAAAAGGTTTTTTATCTGAATGCATAGAATGCATTCAGATTAAAAACCTTTTGCCTTTACAACTCCTTTAAGGTTTCTTTGCTGTTGCTTGGCAACTCGAAGTTTTAGCTCAAGCCATACATTTTCTATAGAATTAAGGTCTGGAGACTGGCTAAGCAACTCTGTGACCTTAATGTACTTCTTCTTTAGCCACTTCCTTTGTTGCCTTGGCGGTATGTTTTGGGTCATTGTCATTCTGGAAGACCCATCCACGACCCATCTTCAGTGTTCTGGCTGAAGGAAGAAGGTTCTCATCCAAGATTTTACAATACATGGCCCCGTCATTTTGCCCCTCAATTTGACCTTTAGCAGAGAAACAGCCCCAAAGCAAAATGTTCCCACCTCCTTGCTTGACTGTAGGGATGGTGTTCTTAGGGTCATGTACAGGCCCATCTGAAGCTTGTCAATGAACATTTAAATGATTCAGAGAAGGATTGGGAGAAAGTGCAGTGGTCAGATGAGACCAAAATTGAGCTCTTTGGCATTAACTCGACTCGCCATGTTTGGAGGAAGAAAAATGCTGACTACGACCCTAAAAACACCAGCCTTCATTCCTCAGCTAGAACACTGAAGATGGGTCGTGGATGGGTCTTCCAGCATGACAATGACCCAAAACATACCATCAAGGCAACATAGGAGTGGCTCAAGAAGAAGCACATTAAGGTCATGGAGTGGCCTAGCCAGTCTCCAGACCGTAATCCTATAGAAAATGTATTGAGGGAGCTAAAACTTTGAGTTGCCAAGCGACACGCCAAGAAATCTAAGGTTTTGGAGAACATATGTAAAGAAGAGTGAACCAAAATCCCTCCTGAGATATGTGCAAACTTGGTAACCAACTACAACAAATGTCTTGCCTCTGTGCTTGCCAACAAGAGTTTCTCCACCAAGTACTAAGTCACGTTTTGCTTGGGGATTAAATACTTATGTAGTGGTACCCCCGTAGGGGCTGCTGAGTGATTGTGGCCCACCTGTCACCCTGTCCAGCCCGGCATTCACTTCCATACAATCCAAGACAATGAACAAGTCCATAAGCTTTGTTATTTTGGATTTTATTGAGGAATTAGAACTTGTATGGGTTAAGAAATTCATGGTATGCCCAAAAAAGATTCTTGCATGGCTTGGGACAATTTAGAAACTCTTCTTCTGCACAACTCTTGCTGCAGACTATCGCTCCTTCTCCCTCCAGCAGGGTTCTTCCGGCGCAACTAGCACATGGTGAGGCCTAATTCTGATTTTAGCCAGGCCTTGGCAAAATTACCTTATTGCAGGCAGGGACCGCAGGCCCCTATAGTGTAGCAACAATGTTCGAATGCTTGCTGCTCTCTTTGGTGGACTACTGATCCCAGTCAGCCCTTTGTAGACCCTGACAGCCCTCCCTGCTGCAGAAACACCCGACTTCACTGCCAGTAACATCACAATCTCTCCCGCTGGCTCTACATCCATCTCAGACTGCTCACTCCCAGTCCACTCCAGTATGCCTCTCCCAGCTCTTCCGACTGTGCCTGTCACTCACCGACACCTGATGGAACCCTCCTGGAGACTTGCCCGGCAGTATTCCCTGATGTTCTCTCCTGCTCCTGTTCAGGGCAGCCCTTGGGTTGTGTGGGGTTCCTGTTCAGCTGTGAGCCCCTAGGCCCAAGGTCACACCCCCCCCCCCCAAAGTAGGGGGCTTCCTCAAAGGACCTGAAAGCCTAATACTCCATCTCAAGTTTTCCCCACTACTCCTCTCCAGCTGGCTGACTCTAAAGTCGTGTAAACACGCTCGGAATTTCCGACAACAAATGTTTGATGGGAGTTTCTTGTCAGAAATTCCGACCGTGTGTAGGCTCCATCAGGCATTTGTTGTTGGAATTTCCGACAACAAAAATTTGAGAGCTGGTTCTTAAATTTTCCGACAACACAATCCGTTCTCGTAAAGTCTGATTGTGTGTAGACAATTCCGATGCACAAAATTCCACGCATGCTCTGAATCAAATACGAGACTGAAGCGCTTGGTCTGGTAAAACTAGCGTTCGTAATGGAGATAGCACATTTGTCACACTGTAACGGACTGAAAAGCACAAGGCTGAAAAGCGCAAATTGTCTCTCACCAAACTTCTACTAACACGACTGGTATTGAACATCCCTTTAATAGTGTCGTTGTACGTGACCGTGTTCTTGGTGATTAGAATTTCCGACAACAATTGTGTGACCGTGTTTATGCAAGACAAGTTTGAGCCAACATCCGTCTGAAAATAATCCACGGTTTTGCTGACAGAATGTCTGATCGTCTGTACGTGGCATAAGTATTTAAAGCGGGAGTTCACCCGAAATTTTTTTTTTAACAATAGATTCATGCTCATTTTGTCAATGGGAATCGGGTAGTTTTTTTAAAAACGAAGCAGTACTTACCGTTTTAGAGAGCGATCTTCTCCGCCGCTTCCGGGTATGGTCTTCGGGACTGGGCGTTCCTATTTGATTGACAGTCTTCCGACAGGCTTCCGACGGTCGCATACATTGCGTCACGAGTAGCCGAAAGAAGCTGAATGTCGGTACGGCTCTATACGGCGCCTGCGCACCGACGTTCAGCTACTTTCGGAAAATCGTGACGCGATAGATGCGACCGTCGGAAGCCTGTCGGAAGACTGTCAATCAAATAGGAATGCCCAGTCCCGCAGCCCATACCCGGGAAGCGGCGGAGAAGATCGCTCTCTAAAACGGTAAGTACGGCTTCATTTTTAAAAAAACTACCCAAATCCCCTTGACAAAATGAGCATGAATCTATTGTTAAAAATTAACATTTCCGGGTGAACCTCCACCTCCACTGTCCCCTGCTAATCCAGGTTGGGGATTGATCAGGGCTACTTAGAACATCCCAGTCAGCTACACCTTTCTTCCACTCCTTCTTTCTAGAAGCCTCTAGAAGCAGAAGGGAGGTAACCGAAAGATGAGGCTAGCTGTGAGTCACCAGTCTACTCTTATGCCCCATACACACGACCGGATTTTCCGTCTGAAAAAATGTGGATGGTTTTTCCATTGGAATTCCGCTCAAGCTTGTCCTGCATACACACGCTCACACCAAATTCCGCCCGTCAAGAACGCAGTGACGTATAGACATGTGCAAAAGGAAAAAATTTGTTTAGTTTCGTTTCGTTTTAATTCGTTATTTAATTAATTTTGTTAAGTTAGATTTGTTAAATTTGTTAAATTCGTTTTCGGAATTCAATCGTTTTAGACCGAATTCGAAAAAACCCGGCCGAATTCGATCGTTTTCAACCGAATTCGAAAAAACCCAGTCGAATTCGAAAACATTTCTACCGGATTCGATAATATTTCTACCGGATTCAAATTCGATCATATTTTGATCGGATTCGAAAATATTTCAACAGAATTCAATAATATTTCATCCACTATCGTTAATATTTCAACCAAATTCGATGATATTTCAACCGGATTGGAAATTATTTCAACCGGATTTGAAATGATTTCCACCGGATTTGAAATGATTTCAACCGAATTTGAAATTATTTCCACCAGATTTGAAATTATTTCAACCGAATTTGAAATTATTTCAACCGAATTTAAAATTATTTCCACCAGATTGGAAATTATTTCAACCGAATTTAAAATTACTTCAACCGGATTTGAAATTATTTCCACCGGATTGGAAATTATTTCAACCGGATTTGAAATTATTTCAACCGAATTTGAAATTATTTCAACCGGATTTGAAATTATTTCAACCGGATTTGAAATTATTTCAACCGGATTTGAAATTATTTCCACCGGATTGGAAATTATTTCAACCGAATTTGATTGTATGTATTTGTATTATTGTATTTGATTACATTCTATTAAATTCTATTCTGTTCTTTACTATTCTTTGATTTTCATTCTATTGTTTTATTATTTTATATTCTATTTTATAGTATTCTTTTTTAGAAATCGATTTATATTTTTTAGATTTTGATTCAAATTTGCTTTTAACTTTCATTGGAATTTGTTTTCGATTCGAATTGTTTTCGAATTCGATTCGAATTTTTTTTCGAATTCGAATTTCGTTTGCGTTTTTTTCGAATTTGTTTAAATTCGTAAATTTTGTAATTCGGATGCATCCGAATGTCCGAATAATGAAAAATGTGTCCAAATTCGAATTCGTAACGAAACGAAATGCACATGTCTAGTGACGTACAACACATACAACGGCACTATTAAAGGGAAGTTCAATACCAGTCGGGTTAGTAGAAGTTTGGTGAGAGACGATTTGTGCTTTTTTAGCCTCATGCTTTTCAGTCTGTTACAGCGTGATGAATGTGCTATCTCCATAATGAACGCTAGTTTTACCAGACCGATCGTTTCCATCTCGTACTTGCTTCAGAAATACGTATGTGTAGCGCTAGAATTAATAAATGAATATCAAAATACCAAAAAATGTGTATAGTAAAAAATAAAACACATATAACATTAATAAATGTAAGACACAAATTGTGAAACATGTGAAATTCCTCTGTGGCGAGGAGTGACAACAGTGCCGACAGGCACGTGAACTGATGCACCTAAGGTGGTATCAAACATGAAAACAGAGTCCAACAAAACTCCTTGGTGTGATGATCCGATGTATATAGCAAAGTTCATCAACATCCACAAGACATTCAAGTGAAACAGTGAATAAATGGAAAAAGCGTGATTCCTTTAACGTGACAATCCCATCACCGGAAAAAGTGCAGGCTTACCGGAACTTGTTGACCACTGGTGGCATATGCCAAAAGAGGTCAGTCAAGGCTTTATATGACGATTGTCAAACAGCAATCCTTGGCAGGAAGCGTAGGTCCAACTGGTGGGTAGGTCTTTATATGGAATAGGTTCCCAGGAGTGAGCCGGAAGCTATACTGATGTTGGTATCCCAAAACCAATTGGCTCAGTGTGTTAGTGGTGCATAGGGAAAAATAAAGAGAAGTGGCCACATAGCGTAACTCCGTATAAAAGAAAAAATATGTGTTTATTCACAGCTATCAAACTTACATTTGGCTGGAAGTAAAAGAGCTCTTGCATATAAATGGGGCGACAGTGGAGTCCTCCCGACGCGTTTCGTGGTCAAAAGCACATCGTCTGGGGTATCTCTCCACTGCAGCCCACTCCAATATATGTATAGTCCATGTAATCACATCCAATCAAATGAAGATCTGACTCACCCTCAACAATCAGCAATCACAAGCAGCACATCACCTATCCAAGATGGCGCTGCAGTTTGCACTCCAAGCCTCTCTATGAATCAGGAACCACACAGAGAATATGGCTGTGGTGTCTTTAATGTGGCTGTTAAATTTGGAATGTAGTCATTAGGAGTGTAACATGGACATACTGAGTGAAATAAAACAAAATGAAATGCACTGGCCGTTAAAATGCTTCAAATGTATAAAATAAACAATGGGTGAGGCAAACTGTGAAAGTTTAACACGCCACGGACGACATATGCGACCGCGCGTGCGCCAGAGCCAAGCCTCATTTGCATGTGCTAACAAGCACAGCAAAGCATAGTAACCATGCATTGTTTGTGTGTCTTGAATTGCGATGTGCTACCGCCTAGAGACATTCTGGATATATGAACTTCAGACATATACCCCGTTTGGAATGAACGTCGAATGGGATATAAATTCTTTTATTAATATGTCATGAGTTATTCATATTATTTGTTCTATTTTCTGGGTCTTTGGAAATTCAATATATACGCGCAATAATCATATACGCGCTTAATGTTTTATTCTGGATTTTGTTATATTTACAATCATTTATATTATGAGAGTCAATGTACATGATGATCTGACTCACATTAAACATGAGGCATTTTTTGATCATACTGTATGAGGTAGTAGCGATATATTTCTTGTCTTTTTACACATGCGATTCTAACACATTTGTTTTTAGCGATAATCTATATATACATTTATTTATTTAAGATCGCAATTTTAACATATTAAATACATGTTCTAAATAGACTCTTTTTTTTAATACTAATTGTTTCTGATCTGGAGTGGATGTCATTCTCCATCTCCAGTGCAGAATCGATATTTTTATAAGTAGTTACTTTTATTTAACTTTTATTTAACTTTTATGACTGGCCCTTATAGCCGATGTGCCGCCGATGGGAGTATTAATACTACCCATTTATACTGCGCTTTGCAACAGACATTACTTTTGTGATCGTCCGTTTATTTTTGTGCCCCATTTTTTTCATTTTTTTGATTGGACATGCGACTCCTCTCTATGGGCGCCGCTCTGACCAATCACGGATGACCTCTCTCATAACGAGGCTTGGCGCGCACGCATGCGCACTTTAGCTATCAGACTTCCGGGTCCCTCAGAGCGAGGCCTGGTCTGCAGGCGCGCTCTCACTGGACACCACACGGCAGCCTCTATCCATTCAGAGTGAGGCTTGGCTATCGCGCACGCGCGGTAGCACATCACAATTCAAGACACACAAACAATGCATGGTTACTATGCTTTGCTGTGCTTGTTAGCACATGCAAATGAGGCTTGGCTCTGGCGCACGCGCGGTCGCATATGTCGTCCGTGGCGTGTTAAACTTTCACAGTTTGCCTCACCCATTGTTTATTTTATACATTTGAAGCATTTTAACGGCCAGTGCATTTCATTTTGTTTTATTTCACTCAGTATGTCCATGTTACACTCCTAATGACTACATTCCAAATTTAACAGCCACATTAAAGACACCACAGCCATATTCTCTGTGAGGTTCCTGATTCATAGAGAGGCTTGGAGTGCAAACTGCAGCGCCATCTTGGATAGGTGATGTGCTGCTTGTGATTGCTGATTGTTGAGGGTGAGTCAGATCTTCATTTGATTGGATGTGATTACATGGACTACACATATATTGGAGTGGGCTGCAGTGGAGAGATACCCCAGACGATGTGCTTTTGACCACGAAACGCGTCGGGAGGACTCCACTGTCGCCCCATTTATATGCAAGAGCTCTTTTACTTCCAGCCAAATGTAAGTTTGATAGCTGTGAATAAACACGTATTTTTTCTTTTATACGGAGTTACGCTATGTGGCCACTTCTCTTTATTTTTCCCTATGCACCACTAACACACTGAGCCAATTGGTTTTGGGATACCAACATCAGTATAGCTTCCGGCTCACTCCTGGGAACCTATTCCATATAAAGACCTACCCACCAGTTGGACCTACGCTTCCTGCCAAGGATTGCTGTTTGACAATCGTCATATAAAGCCTTGACTGACCTCTTTTGGCATATGCCACCAGTGGTCAACAAGTTCCGGTAAGCCTGCACTTTTTCCGGTGATGGGATTGTCACGTTAAAGGAGTCACGCTTTTTCCATTTATTCACTGTTTCACTTGAATGTCTTGTGGATGTTGATGAACTTTGCTATATACATCGGATCATCACACCAAGGAGTTTTGTTGGACTCTGTTTTCATGTTTGATACCACCTTAGGTGCATCAGTTCACGTGCCTGTCGGCACTGTTGTCACTCCTCGCCACAGAGGAATTTCACATGTTTCACAATTTGTGTCTTACATTTATTAATGTTATATGTGTTTTATTTTTTACTATACACATTTTTTGGTATTTTGATATTCATTCATTAATTCTAGCGCTACACATACGTATTTCTTGGTTGTTTTGCTTTTTTGAATGAGCCGTGTCAGCAGCTACCATTTACGCACACCTGGCAGCGCAGGGTATCCACTCTCTTTCCGTACTTGCTTCAGAGCATGCATGGTTTTTGGTGCGTCGGAAAAGCATACAGATGAGCGGAATTTCCGATGAAAAATTGAGAACCTGCTCTCAAACTTTTGCTGGTGGAAATTCCACCAGCAAAAGTCCGATGGAGCATACACACGGTCGAACTTCCGATGAAAAGCTCACCACAGAGCATAAGCCACTTACACCTCCACAGATCAAAACAAACAGGCCTAGCTTTTTGCTAGGCTTGCCTAAATTTACCTGCTCTACAAAAAAACTCTATCTAGCACTTACCCTAGGTAGAGGGTGCTACACTTATTTTACTCACTGAACTTAACTCAACTTATAACGTTTGTATCGTGTTTTTCCTGGATTTTTGGTTGATATTCTTTCTCTATCATTTAAAATACACGTATGATAAAAAATATAGACCCTTCATTTCTTTGTTAGTGGGAAAACTTACAAAGTCTGCAGGGTATCAAATAATTATTTTTCCCACTGTACATAGATACACTGGTCTAAGCTGAACCAATTTAACTATACCTGGAATTCTTTAGAATTTACATATACTTTAACTATCTTGGGTAACCGTATATAATCATGTACTGCTGGCAGGGCCGATTCGCAATCCGCTTAGGGCCGCACAAAGCTGCAGAGGGCCCCCCAAATTACTAGAGGCCCCGCCTGGTGAGAAGTCATTTTCGGCCCCTCACTCCGCTTCTCAACTCACTGGCTGCATGGGAGAAGAGGTAAGAAGTCATCACCCCACCGCTTCTCACTTTAATGTAAGATGTCTCATTTCCGACAGCAGAACAGTTCCCCCCCCCGCTTCTCAACTGTCACTGTCGGCAGCCCCCCCCCCCCGCTTCTCAACTTTAATGTGACATGTAATTTGTGCATTATACGTCTATGTACAGTAGGTATATAGATACTGGGCCAGATCCACGTAGCGTGGCGCTTCTTTACGTCCGGCGTAGTGTATCTCAGACACTACGCCGCCGTAACTTACAGCGTATTTCCCGTATCCACAAAGAAATTGCGCCGTAAGTTACGGGGGTGTAGTGTATCTGCGTGTTTTATGTTAATACGTCTTGACCCGACGTAAATGACGTTTTTTCTGAATGGCGCATGCGCCGTCGGTGGCGGTTTCCCAGTGCGCATGCTCCAAATTAACCCGCAACAAGCCAATGCTTTCGACGTGAACGTCATTCTACACAAAGCCCTATTCGCGAACGTTTTACGCAAACGACGTACACAACGGAAAATTTGACGCTGGCCCCACGTCCATACTTAACATTGGCTACGCCTCATATAGCAGGGGTAACGTTACCCCGAAAAAAGCCTTACGGAAACTACGTAAAAAAATGCGCCTGGCGGACGTACGTTTGTGGATTGGCGTATCTAGCTAATTTGCATACTCGACGCGGAAATCGACGGAAGCGCCACCTAGCGGCCAGCGTAAATATGCACCTTAGATCCGACGGCGTACTAAGACGTATGCCAGTCGGATCTAGCCCAGGTTCAGGCGTATCTTTTTTGTGGATACAAAACAAAGATACGCCGGAGCAAACTAGCAATTACGCAGCGTATCAATAGATACGCCAGCGTAACTGCTTCGTGGATCTGGCCCACTGTATTTATTGTAATGTATTACACATTTTAGGATAAACCAAAAAGTAACAGTATGATATAGCTAATATTGCTGTTTAGCAGGCCTCTGGGTGGGTGGTTTTATTAGTATAACACTGCTTGTAGCTATGGTGTGTATATTACTAGCTGTGGGTACAGCTCTCAGCTCTACGTACAGTAATTGGTGACAACTGATGGATGGTTTAATATTTTCATCTTTAACCTTGTGACATTAATACTCACACCGAGGCTGAAACCTACGCTGATTCAGACGCACGCAGGTACCCAGGCAGACATTGAGACAAGGATTTACAATATACACACAACCAGAAAAACAGTAACACAAAGCAGTGTCTGAACCGACACAACATATACAACCATCCACAGAACCTGTACCCGTATGGCGGGCATCAGAGATTTTAGAGCCTATGACCCCATAATCCCTGGAATCCTACAGGGAAATTCTCGGCATGTCCTACAAGCCCCCTCTGCTGTGTTATTTGCTGGTGAGGTGACACTGAGTCAGTGTGTGTACCAGTACTGTAGGAGTCAATCTGGACTGCTTCCATCTTGCTCACATCACCCCCCGCCATCTGTCACTGTACTGAGCTTGGCACCTCTAGGACATGGCAGGATAAAAAGCTTGGCACCTCCAAGGCAGGCAAGGCTGCAAGGTCTGCATGGCATTTTTATGACCACGATGGGTAAAAGATGACCTAAAAAAAAAAAGAATTCTTGGACTTCGCCAGCCTATAGGCTCAGTGCTACTTTTATTGCAAACAGACAAATGATGGACCTTTAACCACTTGCTTACTAGGCACATATACCCCCCTCCTGCCCAGGTGAAATTTCAGCTTTCGGCACTGCATCGCTTTAACTAACAATTGCGCGGTCGTGCGACGTGGCTCCCAAACAAAATTGACGTCCTTTTTTCCCCACAAGTAGAGCTTTCTTTTGGTGGTATTTAATCGCCTGTGTGGTTTTTATTTTTTGCGCTATAAACAAAAAAGTGAGACAATTTTGAAAAAAATACAATATTTTTTACTTCTTGCTATAATAAATATCCCAATTTAAAAAAAAAATAACATTTTTTTTTCTCAGTTTAGGCCGATACGTATTCTTCTACATATTTTTGGTAAACAAAAAAAAAAAAATCGCAATAAGCGACTGGTTTGCGCAAAAGTTATAGCGCTTACAAAATAGGGGACATGGCATTGAAGGGGTTAACACTAGGGGGTGAGGAAGGGGTTAAATGTATCCCTGCTTAGTGTTCTAACTGTAGGTGGAGGGGGGGTGACTGGGGGGGTGACCGATCTATGTCTCTATGTACAAGAGACACAGATCGGTCTCCTCTCCAGAGACAGCACCGCTGTCTCTGTGTAAAACGGCAATGAGAGATGATCTCATATGTTTACATATGAGATCCTCTCTCATTGGCCGCACAGATCGCCTCGCGAACGGCCACTCTGATTGGCCGTTCGCGGCGATCTGTAATTGGCTGTGTCCGAGGGACACGGCCAACACAGATTTTCCCCGCAGCGCGCTCTGGAGCGCGCGCGGGGAACGCCCAAAGGGGCGGCCGTCAATTGACGGCGGTTTGGCTTTTGGGATCCGCACTGTAGCCGTCAATTGACGGCAGGCGGATCCCAAGTGGTTAATAAACGACTTTATTGACCAGTCATAAAATGCGAAGGTCTAAAAATAGAACGCTTACATCTGGGAGGTGTAAGGGGGGGGATAGTAATGACATAAGGATGTTTATCTGTACACAGATCCAATCAGCTTTCCCCATATACAAACATGGCCTTATTCCAAAAGATATGTGAGTGTGATAGCCAGCAGCAGCCAATCAGAATTCACTGTTACTGACCAGGATAACACACGCTGACCTGGGGTTGCTTACAATGGGTTACTGATGGTATTTTTTTTCTCCTATTCAGCTGTGCTTCCTGCACCGCCGTCCTGAACAAGCCAGATTCTGCTTACATGTGCAGAGATGCATATGATTGCAGAAAGGCAGCTAACATGCTGTATATACGTGTATCTTATGTCATCCACTTAGCTCTGCCTGCCCATCCTTGGGGTATACAGTAGGAGCTGATGATCTAAAGGAGCTCTTTTTACCAATGTGCAAATCTGCATCAGAAGCAAAAAAAAATTAAATTTAGATAGAAATTCACTAAATCACGTTGTTGGAATCAAACACAGAATGTATAATTCTTTAGAAATCAGGGTAGTCATAGACAGCAGCCCACATAAGCCAATCATTAATCATTTTCAATAGATAAAGTACACTAAATCAATATAAAAATGTAAAAAACGGATATCTCATCATAATTACTAAACCTGTTTGTGTAAATCAAACACAACATAACTATAGTTCTTTATTAATTAGGGCGGTAATAGACAGCAGCTCGTGTAAGCCAATCACAAATCACTTTAATTTATTGCATTACTATTATACAGAAATGATATACCGGCAACAGTTTGTACAGCGCTTTACGTTATTGAGGGAGACAGAAGAGTTACAATATAATACAATACCAGAGCTTGATACCTTACACTTAAAAAAATAGATAAACTACACGAAACTAAAGATAAACTACCGTATTTTCCGGCGTATAAGACGACCCCCTAATTTTCCAGGAAAAATTTTGGTTTTGGGATATACTCACTGTATAAGACTACCCCCTTCCTACTAGTCTTTCTGGAAGCTGAGGGGTAGCCAGAACCGCTGACAGAAACAGGCTTTTTCAAATCTCACTGTGCCATTACATTACATTCCTCACTGTGCCATTACATTACATGCCCCCACTGTGCCATCACTTGCCCCCACTGTGCAATCACTTGCCCCTCACTGTGCCATCACTTGCCCCTCACTGTGCCATCACTTGCCCCTCACTGTACCATCACTTGCTCCTCACTGTGCCATCACTTGCCCCTCTCTGTGCCATCACTTGCCCCCACTGTGCCTGAACTTGCCCCCCAGTGCAATCACTGCAATCACTCACTTGAATAGACTTGCAGGCGGTGACAGTCTCCGTGCTGCGAGCGTCAATGACTTGAAAGCCGCGCCTTCTCTTCAGAGTGTCCTGTGATAGGCGGAACACAAATTTCCCCAGCAGCGCCTCTGTTCTGTGTTCCGCCTATCACGGACGTCTTCTCATCTCGTCCGAGGATGAGAAGGCATCTGTCATAGGAGGAACACAGAACAGAGGCGCTTCTGGGAAGATTTGTGTTCCGCCTATCACAGGACACTCTGAGGAGAAGGAACGTCTTTTAAATCATTGACGCTCGCAGCACGGAGACCGTCCCCGGCGTATAAGACGACCCCCGACTTTGGATGCATTTTTTTGCATCCAGAAAGTCGTCTTATACGCCGGAAAATACGGTACTCTGAACTAAAATCGAATATCTAATTTTGTATTGGAAAATAAATGGTGTCGCTCTAAGGAAAATATAAAATAAACCCCATAATGTAAGTTAAACACACACAAAATAGAGATGCATTAGGGAAATGGGAAAAAAAAAGTAAAATATATACAGTGGAACCTTGGATTTCGAGCATAATCCATTCCAGGAGAATGCTTGTAATCCAAAGTACTCGCATATCAAAGCGAGTTTCCCCATAGAAGTCAATGGAAACGAAAATAATTTGTTCCGCATTGACTTCTAAGGCATGCAATACCGCATGTGGCCAGAGGTGGGGGGCGCCATAGAGCCTTGAAAATACTCTGGGACAGTTCGGCTAATCTCGGAAAGGCTTGGAAACACTCGGGAATGGAGTTTTTCTGAGTATTTCCAAGTGATTCCAAGTATGAATGGCTCCAAACAGTTCCGAGTGTCACCGACACCCCTGCATCTCTGGCCAAATGCGGTACTGCACACCCCATTAGCTTGAATTCTGCTAGTTTTGCAAGACAACACTACAAGTCCGATTAACCGCGTTACTCGTAAACCAAGGTCCCTCTGTGTGTGTATGTGTATACATATATATATATATATATATATATATATATATATATATATATATATATATATATATATGGGGCATTGATCCTTACCTGTAGCAAACTTTTGCTTTTAAAATGGGGATTTTTAGTTGACATGTATAATGCCATGCATATTCAAGCTGGCCAGCTGCCTCAAAGATTAGCCCCCTCTTGCCAGTCCCTTCTCTATCTTGTAGAACTCTTACAAGCTAAAATAGCTACCCTTGAGTGTGTGGACAAAAACTGTAGTGCTAATATGGGGCAGACGAAGCAGAAGATGAACCCAGCTATGCATTAAAATCAAGCCATGCACATCCACAATGGGAAAAAAAAAACACAAAGTTTAAGAGGGTGGACAGCACCAGCAGGCACAATTCGTTATCTATGCAAGTAACCAGGTGAATCCCCCCCCCCGAAAAAAACATCAAATTAATCAATACTTAATCATGTGTTGTATATATGAAGCTATTTAGGACCTGAGCATTCATGTTGCCATTTCTACTGCATGGTGCAGGATTGTAACTAAAAGGTCGGGGATGCCTGAAGTGGCTGTATGACTGGCTATATCTGTATGCTTACGATGCTGTAACTCATTTGTATTACATATTGATTACTTTGTTGGGGGTTTTTGGACACAAATATTTATCCTGATGCATAGATAACTACATAACTAGTTTTACTGCTGGTGCTGCCCACCCTCCTAAACTCGTCACTCTGCTTTAGATAGGGTAGGGAAAGGCTGCTGCTGATCTGATCTGAGGGAGAGAATTAGATAGGAGTCAGACTGTCCTGCTACAGAAATCATATTACACCAGCGCTGCATATGTTCCTGTGAGATACTCTGCATTAGATACTTTAGGGAAAGGTTCCTGATTGTTCTTATAGGGAGAGAAATAAATAGGAGTCAGTCCTTCTACAGAAATCATATTACACCAGCGCTGCATATGTTCCTGTGAGATACTCTGCATTAGATACTTTAGGGAAAGGTTCCTGATTGTTCTTATAGGGAGAGAAATAAATAGGAGTCAGTCCTTCTACAGAAATCATATTACACCAGCGCTGCATATGTTCCTGTGAGATACTCTGCATTAGATACTTTAGGGAAAGGTTCCTGATTGTTCTTATAGGGAGAGAAATATATAGGAGTCAGTCCTGCTACAGAAATCATATTACACCAGTGCTGCATATGTTCCTGTGAGATACTCTGCATTAGATAATTTAGGGAAAGGTTCCTGATTGTTCTTATAGGGAGAGAAATATATAGGAGTCAGTCCGGCAACATAAATCATATTACACCAGCGCTGCATATGTTCCTGTGAGATACTCTGCATTAGATACTTTAGGGAAAGGTTCCTGATTGTTCTTATAGGGAGAGAAATATATATAGGAGTCAGTCCTGCTACAGAAATCATATTACACCAGCGCTGCATATGTTCCTGTGAGATACTCTGCATTAGATAATTTAGGGAAAGGTTCCTGATTGTTCTTATAGGGAGAGAAATATATAGGAGTTAGTCCTGCTTCAGAAATCATATTACACCAGCGCTGCATATGTTCCTGTGAGATACTCTGCATTAGAATACTTTAGGGAAAGGTTCCTGATTGTTCTTATAGGGAGAGAAATATATAGGAGTCAGTCCTGCTACAGAAATCATATTACACCAGCGCTGCATATGTTACTGTGAGATACTCTGCATTAGATACTTTAGGGAAAGGTTCCTGATTGTTCTTATAGGGAGAGAAATATATAGGAGTCAGTCCTGCTTCACAAATCAAATTGCAGCAGCACTGCATATGTTCCTGTGAGATACTCTGCATATTGCAGCAGCACTGCATATGTTCCTGTGAGATACTCTGCAAATTACACCAGCACTGCATATGTTCCTGTGAGATACTCTGCATATTACACCAGCACTGCATACTTTACTGTGAGATACACCCTTTATATAATTTTCTTCTATTGTGCTATTCAAAAAACATATTTTTTTTGCAGTGTTTTCTCCAGTGTTTGCAGTGTTTCCTCCATATCTGTACGTGTGAGATAAACACTTTACATAGTGTTTTCTATTGTGCTATTAAATTTTTTTATTTTGGGCAAATAATTAAAAACAAAAACCTGCTGTGTTGGCTACCTCGTCCTCCTCCACCGCCGCTTCCACCTACACCGCCACATCCACCGCCACCTCAACCTCCTACTCCATATGGACCTCGTCCTCCTAGGTCAAGATTAATATTTTTTTTATGTTATTTTAAGTTATTTCCCTATCCACATTTATTTTCAGAGTACTTGCCATGCTCTTACCGACATTTTGCTGCCATTTGCAGTCCTCTAGCCCATTCCCTTCGTTTTTTAGAGACATTTTAGTATCTAAAAGTTCGGGTCCCCATTGACTTCAATGGGGTTCGGGTTCGGGGTCAAGTTCGGGTCAAGTTCGGGTCCCGAACCCGGACTTTTTTCCGAAGTTCGGCCGAACCCGAACATCCAGGTGTCCGCTTAACTCTATTCAGGAGTGCAGTACATAAAGATTGCAGGGCTCAGCTGTGCCCATCTATGCAGCCTATTTAGTGCCCAGCAATCACCAGTGCCCAGGAATGCAGCCTCACCAGTGCCCAGTCATGCAGCCTCAACAGTGCCCAGTAATGCAGCCTCACCTGTGCCCAGTAATGCAGCCTCATCTGTGCCCAAGAATGCAGTCTCACCAGTGCCCAGGAATGCAGCCTCACTTGTGCCCAGGAATGGAGCCTCACCAGTGCCCAGCAATGCAGCCTCACCAGTGCTCAGGAATGTAGCCTCATCAGTGCCCAGCAATGCAGCCTCACCTGTGCCCAGGAATGTACCCTCACCAGTGCCCAGGAATGCAGCCTCACCTGTGCCCTGGAATACAGCCTCAACAGTGCCCATCCAATCCAGCCTCACCAGTGCCCAGCAAAGCAGCCTCACCAGCGCCCAGCAATGCAGCCTCACCTGTGCAGGGGATCAGAGAGGAGAGGAAGAGAAGAGCCACCCAGATCATCGCACATGGATGGGTGTCAGGCCGGCTTTGCTCACTGTGTCAGCTTTAATCAGAATAATTGGTTGCCTGCATTCACACAAGTTCCGCCTCCTGGATCGGCTCCCACCTATGATAGACAGCACTTGTCCCGGCATTGGACAAGTGTGTTGTCTGTCAAAGGAGTCATACCAGGAGGCAGGACTTTGTGATTCTAATCTAAGCTGACACAGTGGTCGGCGTTGGCCTCACACCCACCAGTGTGTGGCACTGAGGGTGGACCGCCCCCCCCCCAGTGGCATCACTAGGGTTGGTGTGACCTGTTTACACCCCCCCCCCCCAGGACACTGAGCAGGCTAGTGCATCAGTGCGGTTCTTCCCCTTAACCTGCCACAATGGATGGAGCCATAATGAGATTGGGGGGATGGATGGACCTGGGATGCGATCGAGGTGGTGGATGGAGCCGGGATGGGATTGGGGTAATGAATGTATCAGGAGTGGGATCGGGGGGAGGGATAAAGCTGGGATTGGATCGGAAAGATGGATGGAGCTGGGGTGGGATTAGGGTGGTGGATGGAGTTGGAATGGGATCAGGGTGGTGGATGTATCCGGGATGGGATCAGGGTGGTGAATGAAGCTAGGATGGTATCGGGGGGATGGATGAAGCTGGGATGGGATCAGGGTGATGAATGGAGCTGGGATGGGATCGGGGTGGTGGATGGAGCTGGGATGAGATTGGGATGGTGGATGGAGCCGGGAAGGGGTACGGGGTGGTTGATGGAGTCGGGATGGGATCAGGGTGGTGGCTGTATCCAGGAATTGATCAGGGTGGCGGATGGAGCTGGGATGGGATCAAGGGGATGGATGGAGCTGGGATGGGATCAGGGTGGTGAATGGAGCCAGGATGGGATCGGGGGGGTTGGATGTCGCTGGGATGGGATTGGGTGATGGATGTCGCCGGGATGGGATTGGGGTGGTGGGCGGAGCTGGGATGGGATCTGGGGGGATGGATGGAGCCAGGATGAGATCTTTATTTTGAGGGGCGTGAGGGGTAGAGGATATGTTTCTTTGGGAGGGGAGAGGAATTGTGCTGGGGGGGTCAAACTACAAATCTGCCCCCTCTTTCTAGCACAAGTCCTCTCTTACTCAAAACAAAGCACCCCCTAGCACATATCCTCTAACCCCCACCCCCTCCTCAAATAACTCTTTGCAGCATAATAGAGGAGGGAGCCGTGGCGCCCTTCTCAATGCGGCACCAGTGCCAGTCCGGACCCGGTGTCCCCAGGCAGTAAACCTGTAAGGGGCCCGGAGGTCCCCAAGGGCCCGGATGGCAAACCCCTTTTTTTTTATTTATTTTTTATAAAAAAATATATATTTTTATTTATTTTTTATTAAAGGGACAATTTTTTTTTAGAGGTCCCCAGGGGCCCGGATGGCAACCCCTCCTTTTTTATTTATTTTTTATAAAAAAAATATATTTTTTTTAATATATTTTTATTTATTTTTTATTAAAGGGGCAATTTTTTTTTTTAGGGGTTCGGAGGTCTGCAGGGGCCCGGAGATCCCAAGGCCCCCGGAGATCCCCAGGGCCCCGGATGACAACCCCCTTTTTTATATAAAAAAAAAAACTATTTTTTTATAATTTTTTTATTTCTTCAATTTTTCATTTTTATATATATAATATTATTATTATTAAAGGACCCAGAGGTCCCCAGGCAACCCCCCTTTTTTTATAATTTTTATTTTTTTTTATACTAATTTTATTTATTTTTTTATTTTTTATTCTTATTTTATATATATATATATATATATATATTATATTATATATATATATATATATAGTATATATATATATATATATATATTATATTTTTTTATTATTATTATTTTATTAAAGGGTTTTAGAGGTCCCCAGGGCCCCATGTTTTTTTTTATAAATGTTTATTTTTTTATTTTGTTTATTCTATTTTTTTTATTTTATTAAAGGGCCCAGAGGTCCCCAGGGCCTGGATGGCAACCCCCCCCCTTTTTTTTTAAATGTTTATTTATTTTTTATATATATTTTTTTAAATTTATTTTTATTAAAGGGCCAGAGGGTTCTTTTTTTTATATTAAAGGGCCAGAGGTCCAGGATGGCAACCCCCCTTTTTTTGTAATTTCTTTTTATAATTTTTTTTTATATATATATATATAAATATATATATATATATATATATATATATATATATATATATATATATATATATATATATATTGTAATTAAAGAGCCCATAGGTCCCCAGGCCCCAGATGGCAACCCCCCTTTTAAAAAGCCACAGCACTCGCCCTGCAATCCGGGGACAGACAGGCTCTGGGGACAGTGCCCTTAAGACGGGGACTGTCCCCTGAAACCAAGGATGTCTGGTCACCCTAGTGTATGTATGTGTGGTATATATGTACTGTATATCTATACACACACACATATAGAGCGTGTTGGTCCCTATGCACAGAGACGCATGGAGCGAGCATGAGAGATTGTGAGATATATATATATATATATATATATATATATATATATATATATAGTATGTGTATGCACTGTAAATGTATACACACAAACATATAGAGCACAGTGGTCCCTATGCACAGAGATGTATGGAGCGAGGATGGGAGATTTCTATATGTGTATGTACTTTATATGTATTCACACACATGTATAGCGTGCGGTGGCCCCTATATACAAAGACATATGGAGTGAGGATGGGAGATTGCTATATATGAATGGTGTATGGATGTACTGTATATGTATATACACAAGTGTATAGAGCATGGTGGTACCTATGCACAGAGATGTAAAGAGTGAGGATTGGAGATTTCTATATATGTATGTGTATGTATGTACAGTACGTGTATTTACTGCAGATGTTAACACACACGTATAGAGCAGATGGCCCTATGCACAGAGATATATGGTGGCAGATTGTCATATATTATATAACTGTATATGTGTATGTGCTGTAGATATATATACACACAAACACACACACACACAGAGAGTGTGGTGATCACAATGCACACAGATGTATGGAGCGAGGATGGGAGAGATTGTTATATATATATATACTACATATAACATATTAATGTGTGTATGTACTATAGATGTATACACACACATGACTAGTGCACAGTGGTCCCTATGCACAAAGAGGTCTGGAGTAAGGATGGAAAATTTCTGTATGTGTATGGTATATATGATATACACACATGTACAGAGCACGGTGGTCCAGAGAGGTATGGAGCGAGGATGGGAGATTGCTATATATATCTATAAATATATAGATATATATCTATGCATATATATATATATATATATATATATATATATATATATATATATATATATATATATATATATATATATATATGATGTATGTATATATGTACTGTATATGTATACCCAACATGTATTTTTATATATATATATATATATATATAATATATATGTGTGTATGTATGTGTTTTGTACTGTACATGTATACACATACACATGTACAGAGTGCGGTGGTCCCTATGCACAGAGATCTATGGAGCAAGGATGGGAGATTGATTGATATATATATATATATAGTGTATGTATGTATATGTACTGTAGATGTATACACACACACACATGTACAGAGCGTGGTGACCCTATGCACAGAGAAGTATGAGCGAGGATTGTAGATTGCTATATAGGTATATATGCATGTATGGTGTATGTACGTATATGTACACACACACATGTACAGAGCGCGGTTGGCCCCTATGCAGAGAGACATATGGAGCGAGGACGGGAGATTGCTATATTATATGTATATATGTACTGTATATGTACACACACATGTTATGGAGCGAGGACTGGAGATTGCTATATATGTATATATATATATATATATATATATATATATATATATTGATGGTGTATATATGACGCACACATATATACATATGTATATATGTATGGTGTATGTATATATGTACACGGGGCTTTTTTTCAGGGGGAACTTATATATGTACGGTGTATGTATACGCACACATGTATGGAGCGATGGACAGAAGATTGCTATATATATATATATATATATATATATATATATGTATATATATATATATATATATATATATATATATATATATATATATATATATATATATATATATATATATACTGTATGTACAGTGTATATATGTACGCACACATATATACATATGTATATATGTATGGTGTATGTATATATGTACACACACTTGTATGGAGCAAGGGCGGGAGATTGCTATATATATATATATATATATATATATGTACGGTGTATGTATACGCACCACATGTATGGAGCGAGGACAGGAGATTGCTATATATATATATATGTATGGTGTATGTATATGCACACATGTATGGAGAGAGGAAGGGAGATTGCTATTTATATATATATATATATATATATATATGTATGTACCGTACAGTGTATGTATACGCACACATGTATGGAGCGAGGACGGGAGATTGCTATATATATTAATATATATATATATGTGTGTATGTAAACGCACACATGTATGGAGCGAGGACGGGAGAGATTGCTATATATATATATATATGTACGGTGCATGTATACGCACACATGTATGGAGCGAGGACAGGAGAGATTGCTATATATATATATATATATATATATATATATATATGTATGGTGTATGTATACGCACACATGTATGGAGCGAGGACGGGAGAGATTGCTATATATATATATATATATATGTACGGTGCATGCATACGCACACATGTATGGAGCGAGGACGGGAGAGATTGCTATATATATATATATATGTACGGTGTATGTATACGCACACATGTATGGAGCGAGGATGGGAGAGATTGCTATATATATATATATATGTACGTACGGTGTATGTATACGCACACATGTATGGAGCGAGGACGGGAGAGATTGCTATATATATATATATATGTACGGTGCATGTATACGCACACATGTATGGAGCGAGGATGGGAGAGATTGCTATATATATATATATATATATATGTACGGTGCATGTATACGCACACATGTATGGAGCGAGGACGGGAGAGATTGCTATATATATATATATGTACGGTGCATGTATACGCACACATGTATGGAGCGAGGACGGGAGAGATAGCTATATATATATATATATATGTACGGTGCATGCATACGCACACATGTATGGAGCGAGGACGGGAGAGATTGCTATATATATATATATGTACGGTGCATGCATACGCACACATGTATGGAGCGAGGACGGGAGAGATTGCTATATATATATATATATATATATATATATATATATATATATATATATATATATGTACGGTGCATGCATACGCACACATGTATGGAGCGAGGACGGGAGAGATTGCTATATATATATATATATATATATATATATATATATATATATATATATATATATATATGTACGGTGCATGCATACGCACACATGTATGGAGCGAGGACGGGAGAGATTGCTATATATATATATATATATATGTACGGTGCATGCATACGCACACATGTATGGAGCGAGGACGGGAGAGATTGCTATGAGAGGGATGACAGAGGGGAGGGGAGAAAAGATGGAGCGAGACAGAAATGTTTGTACAGAGAGAGGAGGAGAGGTGGATGAAGCAGGAGAAAGATGGAGTGAGCGAGAGAAGGAGGAGAGGAGGGAGCAGAGGGTGGAGATTGGGAGAGATGGATGGAGTGAGAGGGGGGACAGGGAAGGTGGAGGGGGGCTGTGGAAATATTGGGGGGTGGTACAATAACACACACACATCCAGGGTGGCAGCTCAGGGGGTCTGGGATGGCAGGTAGCACCACTGACAACACAAAAGGTAGCTGAGATGAAAGAGACACAGATAGGTGAAGCAATCTGAATGTGAGAGAGGGTTAAAAGGAGTGAGGGGGAGGGAAGGAGAGAGAGAGAGCAAGGGAGGGAGAGACGGAGGAGGGGCAGGGAGACTGAAACAGCCCCACAATCTCTCATTTATTTTCTTTGTTATTTCTTTACGTGGGATAAAAAAATAGCAAAGAAGAGGAGCAGAGAGAGAGAGAGAGCATCAGATCCTGGCAAGGAAAAAAAAAGAGACATCCAGCCTGAGCTGTCTTCTAGAGGAATGCTGGAGCAGAGGAGAAGAGACAGACAGGTAGCCAGAGACTGCCAAGCATAGACGTCGGGGCATAGCCGAGACAGCTGCCCAGCGCCGCACAATAGACCGACTGCGGGCGACGCACAGGATCAGGAGGTTAAAGATGGAGAGGACGAGTGAAGATCTCAGATAGCCAGCACAGGGTGAGCGAAAAAAAAAAAACAGATATGAAGAGAGAACAGGACAAATAATGAGATCACAGAGGGGTGTCTACAATCTTCCTAAGAGCAGAAAACAAGGGGGCTGGCTTCTGTTTTCCTAGCTGTGGCTAGTGATCTCTTCCCTGTGCTGCTGATCATGCTTAGTAGGATGGATGCAAAGATTTCTGCTGCTGCTATCAGTCTTTCGGATACAAGTGGCCATTGACCAACCAGCGTTGGCTACCTAGCAGGTGCTTGAAGAATCTCAAAGCAGCTTCCCTAGCACCCTGGACAGCGACCGGGCCACCTGGGGATAGGAGGCTGTTGGATGGTCATCAGTGACTATTTATCGAAAGCCGTCAGGTTAAGCAAGCAGTAAAAGAAGAGTAGACAAGAGGGTTAATATCTTCTGACAGGTGGGGGATGTACGAATCCCATGCGAGTTTAATTCAGACAAGCATCCACTGACACCCCCCCCCCTTTCCCTTCATCCTTGACTACCGGCAATCCCGCAATGGCTAGCGTGCCAGATAGGACCTGAACACGGTCAGGCCAGAAGGATCCAGCATCCCCCCCAGTGCATCGTGCAGAACGACCGTCTTCCATCCATTCTGCGGCTAGCAGAGAATCGAGAAAAGGAGAAGAAGAAAAAAAAAAACACAGCTTGCAGGATCGCCGCCAGTCTCGTGCTTGGTGAGAATCCAGCAGCGGCGACGAATATGGAAAGCATATGAAGAGGGAAGCCTACTGACCCATGGCAAGGCCCACCAAATACAAACATGCCAAATCAAAAAGGAGTGTTTACCACGAAACGCCTGGCAGCTAATACAAGCTTAGGAGACTGAAAATCTCTAAACAAATTGGGGAAAAAAAATATTTAATTACCGAGACATCTGCAGTCAATTGGCTTGTCGGAAGAACCAAGAATTAAAAAGAAGAAGAAAAAAAAAAAACATTTTGAATTGTCAGACTGTTGCACCGTGCCACACCTGATCACCAAATCAAAAGGACTGCCAAACCCATTATCCCTATTATACCCACTTGAAAAAGAAAAAAGAGGCCGTTTGTACCCAGCTCTGCACGCAGACGTGGACTACTGCCTTGTTGACAAAAGGCCAGTGTTAATTGTACATCCTTGGACAGTGGCAACAAAGCGCAGGAGGTGGGGTTTGCTCTGCAAGGCTCCTCCCTGTGGAATAATGTCCACGGCAGTGGTCTTCTAGAAGAGAATCGGGTGACCAGCTTTTACCCCAGACCTTTAAAAAAAAAACTAAACATTTGGAAATAAAAGACAGTATAACAAGGTAAGGGGCACGAGACCGGTGTATGCCTGCATAGGCATGCAGTGTGTACATATTGTGCATGTATGGCATATATGGCTGGGCATACAAGTAAACAAAATGCAGGAATATATATATTCCATGATGCACGCTGTAAATGTAATATATGTAGGTGCTTTAGACCGTATAAGTATCACAGTGTTAATAGAAACCATCTTATTTTAGTCTATCTTTGTATCTATAGAAAGGAAAAGATGAAGAGTGAGTGTGTATAGGAGGACTGTGTGTATACATATTGATGGGTTCCTTAAGATATTTCTATAAACATATGCCTATTTTCACAATCGCTTTTTTCTTCCTGTCTATCTATCTATCTATCTATCTATCTATCTATCTATCTATCTATCTATCTATCTATCTATCTATCTCTTATGGGTCTTCTTCCTGTTCTTCTCTTCTCTGGGAGTCCATATTATACATAATTGATTACAGACAGCCCTGTACAGGCCAGTTGGCCCTCTGGTTAGGGAGGAAGCCTGTCTCCCAGTATGGCCATCTACTCTGATGCAGAGGCTCTCTCTATGACGAGTGGTCAGTCATATGTTCATCAGAAGGTGGTCTTTCTTGTAAAAATGTCCAGTGGCAGAGTGTCTCACTGCATAATTCTCTTCTTTTTTTCTACCCTCCCTCTTGCAAATTCCAAATGTCCAGGCACATGCATGATAATGCACCCATGCAATATTATGACATTTACGGCTCAACTCATTCGCTTATGTTTAAGGGTAACAACATACGTCTTGGTTATTTTTGTCTGGAACTCAGGAAGAGGTTTTATGCATTTAAAGTATACCTGGTTGCTCAGATCACACTTATCCAGTGGGCTTGCAGATCTAATTAAGGGAACTGTCATCGGTGAGCTGTACATGAATGACAATGTTTCCCACACATAAATCAGGTTATTTTTGTAATGGTCAGATCAGTATGCTTTTTGGCACAGAGATTTCAGCGAGGAGTAATGGCTTTTGGTGTTAAGAGTTCCAGCCCCGCTAAGGTATGTGTGCTATTCAGGAGTTTATTAGTGCTGAATATTAGTTATGGGTTAGGGTCAAAGGTTGATTGGTTAAGGTTAACAGTGAGGGGGTTTTATGTTATGTGATAAGTTAAGGTTTAAAGTGAGGTGATAATGGTAATTTTTTATTTTAATTTAAGAGTTTGATTTAAAATTTTGATTTAAAAGTACATTTTAAGAGTTCACATTAATTATAAATTAAAGAGTTCATTTTAAATTAGTTTAAGACTTCATTTTAAGAATGACTTTTTAGAAGTTAATTTTAATTGCATTTTAACAGTTAGGGAGAATGCTGGAGTGAAATGTTGGGGTTACAAGTGTTTGGAATTGTTCATGAGAGCTGTAGTGCTCAACCATTTTTAAATGATGACTTTTAACCCATTGTTGTGCGTTTGTTCTGGGGACCCAACAAATAAATATTCTGGTGTTCTGGAACCCCAGGATGTGATTGTTGTCCGATTGTTCTGGGACCCAACAAACAAATATTCCGGTGATCTGAACTCCAGGATGTGATTGTTGTCTGATTTTTCTGGGACCCAACAAAGAAATATTCTGGTGTTTAGGAACCCCACATTTGATTGTTCAGAGACCCAACAAAGAAATATTCTGGTGTTCTGGAACCCCAAGATGTGATTGTTGTATGATTGTTCTAGGAACCAAAAAAATAAGTATTCCTGTGTTCTGGAACCCAAGATGTGATTGTTGTGTGATTGTTCTAGGAACCAGCTAAGAAGTATTCCTGTGTTCTGGAAACCCAAGATGTGATTGTTGTGTGATTATTCTAGAAACCAACTAAGAAGTATTCCCTGTGTTCTGGAAACCCAAGATGTGATTGTTGTATGATTGCTTTAGGAACCAACAAAGAAGTATTCCTGTGTTCTGGAACCCCTAGATGTGATTTTTGTTGTGTGATTGTTCTAGGAACAAACAAAGAAGTATTCCTGTGTTCTGGAACCCCAAGATGTGATTGTTGTGTGATTGTTCTAGGAACAAACAAAGAAGTATTCTTGTGTTCTGGAACCCCAAGATGTGATTGTTGTGTGATTGTTCTGGGACTCAACAAAGAAGTATTCTTGTGTTCTGGAACCCCAAGATGTGATTGTTGTGTGAATGTTCTGGAACTCAACAAAGAAGTATTCTTGTGTTCTGGAACCTCAAGATGTGATTGTTGCGTGATTGTTCTGGGACTCAACAAAGAAGTATTCCAATGTTCTGGAACACCCAAGATGTGATTGTTGTGTGATTGTTCTGGGACTCAACAAAGAAGTATTTCTGATGTTCTGGAACCCCAAGATGTGATTGTTGCGTGATTGTTCTGGGGACTCAACAAAGAAGTATTCCGATGTTCTGGAACCCCAAGATGTGATTGTTGTGTGATTGCTCTGGACCCAACAACGAAGTATTCCGGTGTTCTGGAACCCCTGAGATGTGACTGCCTGTGCAAGTGTGTGACATTTGTAAAAGAAACAAAATGATCAGCCCCTATATGTGGTCCCAACATGTAATTTAGGGAGTTGTATTATTGTATTCATTGTATGTAGTCAACAAGGATGAAAAGAAACTAGATCAACCCACTCTTGTTACTCTAACAGTGTGATCTAGAGAAAGCTAAAACAAAGCCAGGTGACACAGCTGCCAATTTATCTTCACAGCTGGAAAAAAATAATTCATTGCCGACTCCGTGGACAGTAGTTGGTTTAATTTGCTAGATAAAAGACTCAGATGCCTAAATGTGTACAGAGAAGCTGACAATCTAGCGAAACATTCACTCTACCCTGTCATTAAATTATCAGCAGCCTGTATCTTGGTTAACCCAGTAAGGTCACTTGTCTGACCGCAGTCACCAAAAAAAAACATGCCCAAAGTAATGTTGGTTTAATGTGTGGCAATTCAAAATTATCCTGGACACATTAAACAGGTAGTTTGATTGAGTAAATGCAATTATGAGTTTGTCAAGATTAGGCCGTAATATAGAGCCAAAGCCTAGAACCCATTGGCCAGCAGCGTCACTTATTAAAATCACTGTCACTCAAGATACGTAGTTTGAGTCAATTACTGGACGGTAACCTATCTCACAGCATTAAGAAAAAGAAAAAAAAAACATTGCTCATTTTGAGTCAGTGCCACTCAAGAGATGTTCGGCTCACTCTGTGGAAGGTAAAAGGAGTTATTGACAGATGAATATTCTCTGGGTTGTCGAATCAAGCACTCATCGAACTGCGGAGTCACTCACTGGAACATAGAGCCAAGCACTGGATGGCAAAAACATGTATTGGAGGAATTAGCGTAAAGTACAATCCTTTAATGTGTGCTAGGATCATTCGGCGGAACAAAAAAAAAATCACTTACTGGAATGCAGGATCACTCAATGAGTTGTGGAGGAGACACTTGTTGATGGAATCTGCCGTTGGAACACAGATTTGTCCGTCTGGGGGAAGAATCACTTACTGCAATGGAGAAGCAGTGGTTGGACATAATCGCACACCAGAATAGGGAAATCATTCTTTGGAAACATAGACTCACTTCAAATTAAAGATTTTCTTTAGCTGCATTTCTATCAAAAGTGACCACTTAACATAAGCCAGGGCTCTTCCAGAATAACAACGCTTACTGTTTATGCGTCTAATAATCCGATGCAGGCTGTATCAGGGTTTTTATTTTGGTGTTTTCTTTTATGTTTTGTTACAATTTAATTGAGCTTTGATTGAACAGATGAAAATGATCATGTCATACAAATTGTCCTGCAAAGTGTTTCAAATTCGAACGATTGCAACATACACTGTTGGCTTGCAAAAGCATTGGAATTTTTTGGCTCATCCAGCCCCCTTTTTGATAGCAAAACCAGAATCAGAATATCGAAATAGTCTTATGTTGTGATTCGATTGATATGTATATAGAAAGCATTTGACATGTAGACATATACAATTAAAAAAAAGAAAAACTTGGGCGTGGCTACTTTTTTTACTCTGTAAGACCTCGTTTATGCCCTGTACACACGATCAGTTTTTCCGACAGGAAAACCATGTTTTTTTTTCAGCAGGAAAACGTCTCAAACTTGTCTTGCATACACACGGTCACACAAATCTTGTCTGAAATTCCAAACGCCAAGAACCTGGTGACTTACAACACGTACGACGAGCCGAGATCAATGATGTTCAATAGGCAGTTCAGCTCTTCTGCTTGATTCTGAGCATGCATGTTTTTTTTTGTATCGTAATTGCATACAGACGACCGCGATTCCAGATAGGAATGTTTCCTGTCATGAAAATTTAGATCCTGCTCTCAATATTTTCCTGGGGGGAATTCTCACAGAAAAAGTGTGACGGAGCATACACAAGGTCGGAATTCCTAACAAAAAGCTCACATCATACTTTTCTTGTTGGGAAAACTGATTGTGTGTCTACGAGGCATTAGACTAGCAGTTAAGGGGGATGGGGGGGTAAAATGATTTCTGTTTTAGCTCCGCCTTTAAAAGCTGCAATGAGGGGTTTACATGCTGTGGTTGCGATGCTTTTTCTTGCTCCCACGGCAAAGACTATCAGCAAGCCCACCAAACGTGACCAATTGGGGAAGCATTGCAAAAATTCGGCAAAAATGGGGTTAAAGCAGAAGAAACCGTGACAGTTATCATTCATGGCATGCCCTCAATGTATCTATTTTTGGAAACAAGTAAATCAGTAGATTTGGGATTTAAGATGTGGTGGCCCACAGAGCTCTGAGAGGGGTTCAGCTGCAAAGGCTGAATAAAGACCCATGGTGTGGCTCAGGGTATCCACTGTAAAAGAAAAGAGGAAGGCAGGAGGAACCTTATATTATGGTAAGTAACTCAAATATAATGATGACCCCAAAAAAGTTCATCAATAGGATAAAAAAGAAAGTGATTTACTGCTCAGGATGCGGTAACCCTGTGGGGTAGAAAAACGCAACCTTCCATAAGCGCAAGTGGAGAATACCCTATCCCCACACAAGTTTGAAAAGCTTGCCCTCAATGTTATGGGGGTCCCAATCCTGGTTCTCAGATAGATGCTCAACTAGGTGAGTTAGAAGAGTTCTAAAAAAGACCATTGGTGGTCCAAGCAGCATAGGCGCCCATTGACGTCTTTCCTAAGAATGGATCAGAGTCATCTGGTTTACCGAACATCGAATTGCTTTATTTTACTGAAAAAACGTGTTTTGAGGTTTTACATTACCACTTCCCCAGTTCAGGGTGATACACTGATGTTTCTAATTTCCGATTCAGACCATTAACACACTTTTTTAGATCTCTTCTAACTCACCTAAATCAGTGGGTTTAATTCCACTTTAAATTGGAACTAAACCCACAGACATTGCTGTTTCCCAAAGCGATTACAACTAAGGCATGTCTCTGTTAATAACTGTGAGGCCTCGTACACACGACCGAGTTTCTCGGCAAAAACCAGCAAGAAACTTGCTGGGAGATATTTTTTTGCTGAGGAAACCGGTCGTGTGTACATTTTCGTCGAGGAAACTGTTGAGAAACTCGACGAGCCAAAAAGAGAGCAAGTTCTCTATTTCCTCTACGGGAATGGAGAAACTTGCCTTGTCGAGTTCCTCAACAGCCTAACAAGGAACTCGACGAGGAAAACTATGTGTTTCGCCCGTCGAGTTCCTCGGTCGTGTGTACGAGGCTTCACACTTGACAGTGTCAGTTTCTAACTGAGCAGTCAAGCCATCAAATAGCTGGTGTCATAGCTGATCACAAGTGCAGCATCATGGTAACCGTAGATCTAAATATGAGCTAAGACAGGGATATGCAAATAGCGGACCTCCAGATGTTGCCAAACTACAAGTCCCATGAGGCATAGCGAGACTGACAGCATCAAGCATGACACCCAGAGGCAGAAGCATGATGGGACTTGTAGTTCGGCAACAGCTGGAGGTCCGCTAATTGCTTATCCCTGAGCTAAGATGTCAACCTCTTCAGATGTAAAGATCGGAGCATTAGGTTTGGCTTTAAGGGTTAGGTGTGTATATAATAGATAAACAAGAATAGGTTAGTGTTAAGCCTCGTACACACGATCGCATTTCCATCGGACAAATCCGTGGAATTTTGTCTGACGGGCGGTGGCCATGAACTTGTTCTGCATACAGACGGCAGAACTTTTTCAGCCAACATACACAAAACTACATGTTTTTTCAGCTCTTTAGCTCCACCCTTTGGGCAACTTCTGCTAATGTTGTGCTATGGTTAGCATTGGTTCGGAGCATTGCGTGTTTGTACTTTGGAAAAAACCCTGCCATCACACATTTGTTGTCGGAAAATCAGATCGTGTGTACGAGGCTTTAGAGTTTACATACACCTTAATATCTAAAGAACCCATAAAATTGCTTTGTAGGTTTGACAGTTTATATTGCTGTCTGTGCCCCTATTGTGAAGATTCACTCTCTGTTTTTCCTACATCACTTAATGTGAAAGGAAAAGTAATTCCCACATTTTGGGTTGACAACAAATACTAATAGTGGGGAAATCTCCCCAATGGGACACAGATGGCAAAAAAAAAACATACAGGGGTTCTAACCCTCCATTACTAAAATAATGCCTTTGGTTACCCTTTAAAGCGGATGTGCCAGTATAAAACAAATATTAAAAGCCAGCAGCTACAAATACTGCAGCTGCTGACTTTTAATATTAGAACACTTACCTGTCCTGGAGTCCAGCGGCGTCCGCAGCAGAGGACGAGCGATCGCTCGTCTCTCTGCTGCTCCCCCCGCCATCCTCAGTGAGGGAACCAGGAAGTGAAGCGCTCCGGCTTCACTACCCGGTTCCCTACGGCGCATATATGCGAGTCGCGCTGTGCCCGCCGATTGGCTCACACGCTGTGTGCTGGGAGCCGAGTGTTCCCAGCACACAACGGGCGACAGACGGGAAGTCAGAAAAACCCGTCTTTTGCCCGTAGCGTGTGGCCGGAAGTGGGTGAAAATACCTGTCTTTAGACAGGTATCTGCACCCCCCTCCCCCTCAAATGTGACACCGGAGGGGGGCGGGTGCCGATCAGCGTGAGTTCTACTTTAGGGTGGAGCTCCGCTTTAAAGTCATTTTTGCTTTTGCTATTTGGCTCTTGCTATATCTTTGGACAGGTCTGTTTTGTCATCTTTTTCTGATGTTCTTGAAAGTGTCACTCTGACATCCATCTGCCAATCCTTCCAATTGACGACACCCCTCTGCTAACAGCTCAAGTTCCACACCTTTGTAAGAATTCTGTCTTGCAAAAACTTTTGCCAAAGATATCTCAAAAGATATAAAGTAAAATGGTCTCACTACATATGACATATGTTTTACCAAGAGAATAGACCAGCCCTCAAAAATTCCACTCGCCTGCTCGCATTTTGCGAGTTGATTTTGAGGGCTGCCTGGGAGCGGGGGGGGTGAGCACCAAAGGCAGCCTAGGGAGTGATCTTAGGGAAAGAGAGGAGAGGAGAGCCGTCGCCTGCTTGATCAGAGTGAGTGGAACATAACAGATTTAATTTCAATAGCTGTGTGTTCCCCGCCATGCGCCGTCATATACAGCCCCTCCCCCTTGTCTGGGCACTTTGATAGACAGATCACCCATCCCAGGATTGGACGGGTGATCCGTCTATCAAAGTTTCCCAGACAAGGGGGAAGGGCTGTATATGACGGCGCATGGCAGGGAACACAGCTATTGAAATTAAAGTTGTTATGTTCCCCGCGCTCTGATCAACCAGGCAGTGGCGGCACTCTCCTCTCTTCCCCTGCACAGGTAGGCTGCATTGGGGACACATGGCTGCACTGTGGTCACATGGCTGCATTGGTGGACACAGGCAGGCTGCATTTTTGGGCATGGATAAAGTTGTTGTTAGTTTTATGCAGAATTAAGTTATAAAAATAAATATTAAGTATCATTTTATGAGATAATTTATAAGGGCGTGTCTAGGGGCAGGGAATGGTAGGGGTTGGGCGGGGCAACTGGTGGCAAGTAACCCTTGATGCCTGGATAGTAGCTCAGGACTTGAAATTTTGAGCCCTGGATTAGACCATTGTAATATGCATGTACATTGTATTATGTTTGAAGGGATTGGGAGGTTTATGCAGCAAATGATGTCGATGTGTGTATATACACAAAAAAAGACTCTAAAAATCTGGTGAAATTACAGCAGAAAATAAATATATTTCACTACATGTAATGGGGTTGATTTACTAAAGACAAATAGACTGTGCACTTTGCAATTGCAGTTGTTCCAGAGATTAGTAAATGAAAGGGAGCCCTGCTGACTAATATCATTCAATGATTGGGTATTCTTTGTTAGATGAAGCTAATGTACCCAATTTACTAACCTCTGGAGCAAATGCACAGTTTATTTGCCTTTATGAAATTCACTTCAATGTTTCTGTGTTTTTATCCATATTTCAGTTTCTGTGCATTACTGTTGAGAGATTACTGAGCCAAAAAGATAGAGACTACTCCAAATTGGCTATTATATTTTTATATTCCTTAAATACTGCATGCCTTGATCACTACTTATTTACAGCATGCATTTATTTCCTTTAGTGAATTGATGTTAACGCGATTGTATAAGGTATTTACCAAGCGTTTTTGTTTTTTGAGGTAAATATCGCATAAAGGGAATTTACATTATCAGCATCACATGTGATGTGTGTGAAAAAAGTGTCAGATCACCTAAATACCTCACGTGATCTGCTTTAGTGAATGGAACCCATTGTTCTTTAAAGTGTTACTAAACCCACAACAGTAAAATTAGTCTATATCAGTGGCAGGTGATGCTCAACATTTTTTTTTTGGGGGGGGGGGCGCAAACAAACGCTGAAAAAAAAAACATCAAACGCAGCCACTGTGCCCATCAAACTCTTCCACTGTGCCATCAATTGCAGCTATTGTGCCATACATTTCTGCCACTGTGCCCATCAAACGCAGCCACTGTGCCATCAAATGCTGCCACTGTGCCCAAAATGCTGCCAGTGTGCCCATCAAATGCTGCCACTGTGCCCATCAAATGCTCCAGTGTGCCATCGAATGCTGCCAATGTGCCCAATAAATGCTGCCAATGTGCCTATCAGATTGCTACCACTGTGCCCATCAATTCTTCCAGTGTGCACATCAATATACTACAAGTGTGCCAATAAAATGCTGCCAGTATGTCCATCAAATGCTGCCACTGTGCCCATCAAATGCTGCCAGTGTGCCTGCCTATTAAATGCTGCTAGTATGCCTATCAAATGCTGCCACTGTGTCAATCAAATGCTGCTAGTGTGCCCATTAAATGCTGCCAGTGTGCCCATTAAATGCCGCCCGCTCGCCGTCTACCCGGCACTTACCCTATCTCGGTGGGGCAGCGGGTGACGGCGACGAGCGGAGTCCTCCATGCATCTCTTGTCGTCCTCATCTCGCGTCCTCGCCTCCTGACAGGCGTTCAATAGTGGCGCCTGTCATTTCAGCCAATTAGTTGACAGGTAACAGATCCGAGCACCTGATTGGTGGAGAGGCGGTTCAGTGTAAGGAAAGAGAACATTCATTCGCTTTTCTAACACAGCTGGGTGAACTGCGAGCGCCAAGCATGGCGCTCGCAGTTCACTCATTTTGAAGCCTATCAGGTCCTTCAAACACACCCCCCCACCGATGTAATTCAGGCTCCTCCCGCCCAAAAATGGGCCCGGTGCCTGAATAGTGGGTGCCAGCGGCGGCCATTGATAGATTTATGCAATGCATGAATCTATCGATTAGTCAAAGAGGGGGTGGCTGGAGAGATGGGGTGGCGCATGTGCCCCCCTATAGACGCACCGCAACTGGTCTGTATATGCAGTAAAGCATGCTTGTTATACTCACTGTGGAACCTAAGGGGGTTAATATTCAGCATTGTGTAAAAAGACGTTTGAGCCAGTCTTCTCTGTTCATCTCCTTTCATTGCCCCAAAACATGTCCGGATAAGACAAATTTAATGGAGTCAGGCTGCACATGCTCAGTTTGGTGTGTATTGCTAGAGAGTTTTATTTTTTCTTGGGAGAGTGCATGTGATCAGCACACAGCCAATCAGCAACAATCATATAAGGAAATCTTGACTTTATGGCAGTACCGATAGCACAGCTAAAGCCTGTCTCCAAAGACTGAATGTGATTGATGGTACAGAAATCAGACCGAGAGGAATGTACTCAAAACATTCTTGTTGGAAGTATGTTCCCAGTGACCATTTGAGGTGTTTGCTAGAATTCTTCCTACAGAGGGTAACAGAAACTTGGATTAAGGTAAATTGAACCTTAGCACAGTGTGTTTCTGAATAGCATTAGTAGCCATTAGCACCTAACTAATTAATTACATTTTTTGCCCAGAATTTCTTTTAACCTCATCCTATCCCTTAATATTTTTCCATTCAGTATACTAAACAGTAAACCTGAATCGAATTCTAAATCTAACCTTTAAAGTGAAATTTATGGGCAAAATAGAAAAAGAAACACTGTACAGTGGAACCTCAGTTTAAGAGTAAACTTGGTTTGAGAGCGTTTTGATTTTCGAGCAACTTTTTAAAAAAAAAATCTTACTCGGTTTGCAGGTGTTGCAGAGTTCAAGCTCAATAGGCCCGCAGTAACCTCATTTGGCCTGAGGAACAGGGCGGCAGGAGCCGAGCAGATCCGAAAATGGGGCTGCAGTACCTCATTTGCCTGAGGTACGGGGGCGCAGGAGCCGAGCCGAAGTGTCCTCGGGCCTTTTTGGCCGTTTTCAGCGATCTGGCGCCCCCCTACCTCTGGTCGCATTCGGCATTGCATCCCATTGAAGTCAATGCGGAATTTTTTTTTTTTCGCTTTCATTAACTTCAATGGAAAACTTGCTTTGATATGCGAGTACTTTGGATTACGAGCATACTCCTGGAACGGATTATGCTCGTAATCGAGGTTCAACTGTACTGTATATTATGCAGTCTATTTTATTGGTCGAACTAGATAGACTTGTGTCTTTTTTCAACCAGACTATGTAATGTTTTTCTGATTCTCCCCTATTGACATTGTCAGTGAATCTGTCATGCAGATTACTATGTCCCCCCGCTGTGTCTGCGGGCTGTGTCTTCCGCCCGATGCTCTGTGTGCCGGGCTCTGTTCCCTGCGTGCGCTTCAATGCACGGGGCGGAGCTTGGCGGCAAATTAAAAAATTGCAAAATTCATAATACATACAGTGGCATTTTAATTTACAGATTACATTATAAAAAAAAAATCATATCCTTTTTGTTCCTAGTGTTTTGTCCACTGCCCTGAATGCAGTTTTATATATAGATTGTTCATAGCAACCAAAAAGTGTCCCTTTATGTCAAAAGTGGTTTGAGACCAGCTAGAAAACAGCGATAGTTTAATAAGAACACTTGCAAATTGAGCCGATAGTGAATAGTGGCGAAATTCATTTTATTATAATTAGTATATTATTATTTTTTTATAATTATTCATAGTTATTTATTATTTATAATTTATGATTTTGTGTTTCAAACTTTATCATACCCGGATATCTACTAGACTCTTGTTTGGACAGATTTAAGTGTGTTATTACTAAGAATTACAGGCCTAAAATATAATACGGCACATTTTTATGCAAAACAGTGTACCCCTTTGAGACTGACATAATCTACCCGCCAGGGTGAACTACTGAATAGGGTCAAAGCTAGGTGAATGAATACATGGGACATACAGTAGCGGAATCGATCAAGTCCTGACACTACAAACTGCAGACACAACATGTGAGCCCATCATTACAAGATATGCCAACAAACAACCTAGCTAAAACAACAAAAACACTTTACAATGGCTTAAGTTTTGACAAACAAATTAAATCCTATTTCAAATTGCGGCAAAATGCGCAGTGATGCGTATTTGAATGGCACCCTAAATGTGGCATGATTATGTCACGATTGTTGTGCGACAAAACATGTGAGAATCGCGTCAAAACACGCGTGTAAATCAATGCCTAGCTCAGGGCCCAAGATCTGGTTCCTGAGTTTCTTTGGTGTGACAAATGCGCATAGAGCAACCCATTCAAGTGAACGAGCTTCCCTGTACGAGACACAGGTTCTGCATGTGAATTGCGCTTTTAAAATCAATAGCGGGAACCCATCATTCTGCTAAGTGATGTGTGAAGGGAGCCTAACTCCAGCTAAACACCTTTTAAGCTGTTACAGCAACAGCTTTTTTTTTCTTTTTGAAAATGAATTTTTAAACTTATTATTACTATATTATTAAATATTATGTTTGAATAAAACATAAAGCGCTTTCCAACCAAGGTACCCTTCATTTCCTCACTTTTTCGGGCAGATCAAAATTAACCTCTGGCTTGTATCTCCCCACTAGGGATGAGCTTCGTATTCGAGTCAAACTCATGTTTCGACTCCAACATCGTATTGTTCGATCGTTCGTCGAAATACGAACAAAACGGGTCGTTCGCGCCAAATTCGAGTTACGTTTCACAGACCATCAATTCACTGCGGCATCGCTGCTGATGATTGGCCTAGCATGCACTATGACCCTGCATGCTTGGCCATCACAGCACGCAAAAAACGGAGAGCCATAATAGGGCCAAAGCCAGGGTGGCTTTGGCCAATTATGACTCAGGGGGTTTAGTACACCCCCCAAACTATAAAAGGCCGCCTGCAGGTCGGCCTTGTGTAGGTGTGTTGCGGTGGTTAAGAGAGGACAGAGAGAGTGTCATTTTGTGCAGTAGATAGAAAAAGCAGGCAGGCAGGCTAGTCAGTTAATGTTACAGTGTGTAGAGGATATATACATCCAGGTGTTGTACATATATTTATACACTGTATAGTTAGCTAGATCAGTTCTTCCTAATTTACTGGCAGGCAGGTGATTGTGCTAGCTGCAGTATTCTTACATGGTTTATTGCCGGTGGCTCTGTAGTTTGCACCTAAAGCTACTTGGTGTGTACTGGTCATGTGCTCTGTAGTTTGCACCTAAAAATTCAGGAGCAGTGATTTGATGATGCTTAAATAATTAAAAAAAAAATATGAAAAATTCCTTTAATTCCTTCTGGTGCGAACCGAACAGGGGGTGTTCGGCTCATCCCTACTCCCCACACTCCATTGCTTTTCTTTTTCGCGTCACCCGGCATTTTATCCCACGTACGCCTCCCCTTCCTTCTTCTGTCATTGAACTCACCTGCAATTAACGAGGCTGGTCACCTTGTTGGGATATAAAACATTCCTAGTTTTACAGGAGCAAATAAATTGCAAAACTCAGAGGTGTTGAGTACCATTGTTTTAAACATTCCTGTAGTACACAAGTCCGCTTATCTGACGATCTGGACCAGATCACTATATTTGAGCACATCTGCTCTTCTGACCACCACGCTAGGGGAGCGATCTCTAGGTTGTATTTATGTTTTCTCTCCAAATCCTCTATGTCCCCTCCAGCATATGTTGACTGCTGGTCCTCTGATCTGGGTTCAACGCTGGAGGCCAAGGACTGAATGGAAGATTGGCAAGCCACTCATACTGCCTTTACAGAATATATCAGCTCTTGAAACCACCTAAAAAGTCCTATCACAGTGGTATTTATTCCAGGTAAATATTGCTAAATATGTCCCACATATTACTCTGATCTGGGTCACAAAGACATTGCTGTGAAGAATCATGTTTGTGCAGCTTTCATTAAACTAAGTATATGCATGTTTTTTGACCATTCTGAACCTGTTTTGCGTTATTGCATCCAAATTTGCACCTGGTTAGTGAACTGCAAGCTACACTTTGCCTAATCATTTGGCCAATTACCCATTTTGTTACCCTTGCTATCTATGAATCAGCTAGGAATGACTATGTCAGTCAATGGTGATGGGAGTGGAGCTAAATAGGCACCGGGTATAATGACCCACTTGATGTGTGCAAGATTCCTTTCCCATTAAAGGGGTTGTAAAGGTTTTTATTTTCTAAATAGGTTCCTTTAAGCTAGTGCATTGTTGGTTCACTTACACATGCACCTGTTGTTGAAACTGCAAGTGGCTGTGCCAATAATTTTGCACATGTATGGGCCTCCATTGGCACTATCAGGCTGCAATCTACACTTCAGGGAGTACATGTAGACACAGGGGAAATTAATAAAAATTCTCAAACTGATGCCGATGCCCAGAGCAACCAACCAGTCTCTATCTTTGATTTTCCACACTGATTAGAAAATTAAAATGTAAAAGCTGAATGACTGTGCTCGAGATGGTACAAAGTTTCTCTCAGACACTTTTTTTTAATTCCTTTGGACAGAACCTGACCCCTAGCACTTGTATTATCATGTTAAACAGAGCCTGTTACCAACTTAATATTGCATATAAAGCAGAGAGAAATCAAGTATTCTTAATGCTTTCTTGCAGGTGTTTTTCCTTTTCATTATTTTTTTAATTTACTTGCTCTGTCCTCTTCTGAGGCCTCGTACACACGACTTTTTTTGCAGAGAAAACCGGTCGTGTGTACATTTTTCGTTGAGGAAACTGTCGAGAAACTCGACGAGCCAAAAAGAAAGCATGTTCTCTATTTCCTTGACGGGAATGGAGAAAATTTGGCTTGTCGAGTTTCTCGACGGGCTTCACAAGGAACTCGACAAGCAAATCGATGTGTTCGCCGTCGAGTTTCTCGGTCGTGTGTACGAGGCCTTAGGGCCCCATACACACAAGAGGATTTATCCGCGAATACGGTCCAGAGGACCGTTTCCGCGGATAAATCCTATCGAGGATGTCAGCGATTTCCAATGCGATGGAGTGTACTCACCATCGCATTGAAATCCGCGCCGAAATCCTCTGGCGATGACGTGCCGCACCGTCGCCACGATTATGACGCGGCGACGTGCGCGACGCTGTCATATAAGGAATTCCACGCATGCGTCGAATCATTACGACGCATGCGGGGGATCCCTTCGGACGGATGGATTCGATGAGTCTATACAGACCAGCGGATCCATCCGTTGGGATGGATTCCAGCAGATAGATTTTGTTTAGCATGTCAGCAATATTCGATCTGCTGGAATCCATCCCAGGGGATAAATATCCGCGGAAACAGATCCACTGGAGTGTACACACCATAGGATCTATCCGCTGAAACCCATTCGCTGGGATTTTTCAGCGATGGATTCTATCGTGTGTATGGGGCCTAAGGCCTCGTACACACGGCCGAGGAAACTCGACGTGCCAAACACATCGAGTTCCCTCGGCCAGTTCAGCCCTGAAGCCGCCGAGGAGCTCGGCGGGGAGAGAGCTCCCATAGAACAACGAGGAAATAGAGAACATGTTTCTCTATTTCCTCGCCGAGCTCCTCGTCGGCTTCCTCGGCCGAAAGTGTACACACGGCCGGGGTTTCTCGGCAGAATTCAGACCAGAAACTCGGTCGGAAGCTGAATTCTGCCGAGGAAACTGGTCGTGTGTACGGGGGCCTTAGAGTCTAATGCAGGTGCAAAGGGGAATATTATAGAGTGATAGCTCTAATTCTGCTGGGGCTGCTAACACAACTCTTGGAAATGGCGACACCCAGCATAGAGCTGCACACTAATCATTAAAAAAATTGTGATCTCAATTTAACCCCTTACGATTTAATCCAGCATTTCCACGTTTCTATGTATTAAGTGCAGATCAAACATTGCTCAACGCTGAGAGATAACTATAAACAATGTATCATTTGGTTCACTTAAATCCAAGGGATAAACTTTGGTGTGTAAATGAGGTCAGTTTTAACCTTCATCTTTCAAAATGTGTGGCAAATTCATAAACAAACAAAAAATAACTAAAAAGTTATTATTATATGAAAATAATCCAATTAAAATGACTTTATATATTTTCACATAAAGGAAAAAAAGTCTAGTCAGCCTGAGAAAAAAAGATACCAAGGTAAAAACCTTCAAATGGTGCTCCACACATTTTGTGCATAAACAATACAAGCTCACCAGAACCTTGAATAAAAAAGATTTATACAATAGATTGAATTTCTTCTCAGTCGGTAGCGTGGATGGAAGCGATCCTTATAAATTAGGATGTGCTATAAGTTAGCACTGACATGTACAGCTTGAAATAGATGTGCACGCTGTTCTATCAGTGCGTTTCAAAACAAACAAGCCTCCTGATGACGTGTGTAACACGAAATGCATAGAGGCTGCATGTTCGCTTTCCAGTGACGTCATATTTAAATTTGCTGGTTCCTAACCCGTTTGTTTTGAAATGCACACCGCGGCTCATGTACATCTATATTACGCTGTACATGTTGGTGCTAACTTATAGCACATCCTAATTTATAAGGATCGCTTCCATCTAAAATTAGACATAATTGTGCAGCTCTACCAGGCAGTGGTCTTAGAGCTTTTGGATGGCTAAAAAAAATGGAGTACAGGCATACCCCACTTTTAAGTACACTTCTGCATAGAAGCTAATGAGCTTCTAACCTCAGTTTGTTCAATTAAGCTTTGGTAATAAAACCTGAAAGCTCATTGGTTTCTATGCAAAAGTGAGCCTGATTTTGAACTTTCCAGCTTTAGTAAATAAACCCCATTGTGTACTTAAAAGTGTGGTATGTCTGTATTTTACAGGTAAATAACATGTATAAAGTGTGTTAAATGCAAAGGTAATTCTATGGCAAGATTTGGTCTGGATAGGGTGGCTTGGATGGTCTGGATACAGGGTCCCTTTAAAAATAATACTGTCACACCATCATTAATTCCCCAATATATAGAGAATTTTATGATAATACTATGTCTTAAAATGCAATGAAAACCTGCACTTGGTTCTTGGCTCCAAATATATTCTCCAGTGAGGTGGCTGATATAAAAAGATATAAACCTGTGATGGAAAACAGGCACTCCAACATTTCCATATGTATGGAGCTATCTGTCTAAATAACTAAAGAAAGGTCTGTTGCCAGCTAGATTGTGGCTGCATGTTTGATCGGCATGGGATACCTTGGGCCAGCAATAGAAGGCAGACAATATAATTTAGAAGTGGAACAAAAAGTGCAGCGCTAATGAGTTGTGATCAATATTAAATTGACACAACAATAGATATACAAATGTGTATATACAAAAATATATCAATAAAGTCCAAATGAGATAAAAAATCTCAAAGGTAATGAAGGTAGATCACTCCAGTAAGTAAATGCATTCACAGTTCAATACAAAGGTGGTGAGTGGGTGTAACCACATGGGGTGTATAGTTGTCTGAAGAAATCACCTAAGGCATCAACTTGAAAAGGTAAATGAAATGGGTACTCCTACCGACAGGTGTGGACTCAACTGTTACTACTAACAGCAAGTCTAAAGCCTCGTACACACGTCCGAGGAACTCGACGGGCGAAACACATCGTTTTGCTCGTCGAGTTCCTTGTGAAGCCGCCGAGGATCTCGGCGAGCCAAATTTTCCCATTCTCATCGAGGAAAAAGAAGACATGCTTTCTTTTTGGCCCGACGAGATCCTCAACGATTTCCTCGTCGAAAAGTGTACACACGACGGTTTCCTCGCAAAAAAAAAAACCCAGCAAGCTTCTTGCTGGTTTTTGCAGAGAAACTTGGTCGTGTGTACAAGGCCTGAAAGGCATGATGGTCTCAGCAGACCTGGATCTCTGCACGAAGGGTCACTCTAGGCGGCGATGGCCGTATCAATCCGATGAGACGAATACCACCAGTACCTGGAACCAAACGGATGCGACTTTCGATGTAGGTCATGTAGAGGGCCTCTGTGGATAGGCAGACGTAGATGGATGCAAAAAATGTAAAAGAAATATAATTTAGAATATTATTATGTCTACTGGACATAGAGTGATCTGTTGACATGTACTGTACAGTTGCAGAATCACTTGTTGGAAGACATAGTCAGCTGTGGAACTTTGGAAAGACACACATGCAATATATGTTATGGTGAAAGATAGACAGGTTGGTCAAAAACTGTGAAATTCAAATATGCATATAATATTTACATCTTGAGCAAAGTTCCATTTGAGATTTTGTCCAATTAAAATAATGGATTTTGACAATTTAACGGTGGAATGTTATCTCTACAAAACAAGGCAGAAATAAATGAGCGAATCTATCTAGAAAATTGATGTGGCTAAATTATAGTCAAATCTTGACGAAGACAAGATGTGAAAATTACCCTGCAAAGCCTTACAAAGTTACCCCAAAAAGTCAATAGTTTTCAATGAGAAATGTCAGATGTACATTTGCTGTTTTATAATTAGGCCTCCCTTGTAATCTACAGTCAGCCGTTATATAAATAGACTAATATCTTATCAGTTGAGTTTATCAAACTGCAGGGTTGTTGTTGGTGAGGTGGAATTGATTATTGAACTATGAATCCAATCACTGTGAAATCACTCCTTGGAGGGTTGGTTCACCCAATGGTCTGTAAAGTGATATATGAAAACACTGAGAATTAATGGCACATTCCAGTCAAGCAAAAATTAAACCTTAAAGTGGGGTTTGTAAACCCTTACATATACCCATCGAAGTGAGTGGCCACAGGTGATACACAGAAATTAAACAAAACCTCCTACATAATTTGTATCTGTTCATCTACATCAATCTACAACCTCCTTAAGCACACATTTTACACAGCATTCCTTAGTAGAAGGCAGGGGGTGGAGATCTGATGTCACACACTGTACCGCATAGAGTAGGGAGCTGAGTGTAATCTGATACCTGAGTGTTGGGAATAAACACACATCCCTCTACACAATTTCATAGGGAAACATGCACAGCTAAGGCTGTCGATCATCTGCTGTGTTCTGCATGGTGGGGGTCAGGGTTGTCAGAAGTGTCAGGCCTCGTACACACGACCGAGAAACTTGTCGTAAAAGAAACATCATTTTCCTCGACGAGTTCCTTGTCAGGCTTGTCGAGAATCTTGACAAGCTTTCCTTGCGTACACACTGTCAAGACAAAATCTCGTCGTTCTCAAACGCAGTGACGTACAACACATGCAACGCCACTAAAAAGGGGAAGTTCTAATCCATTGGCGCCACCCTTGGGGCTGCTTTTGCTAATCTCATGTTAAGTAAAAGTTTGGTGAGAGACGATTCGCGCTTTTCAGTCTGTTACAGCGTGACGAATGTGCAGTCTCCATTACGAACGATACTTTTAACGAAGGTGCGCTCCCCGTCTCATACTTTATGATGAGCATGCGTGGGTTTCTAAGCATACACACAAACGTGTTTCTCGTTGTAAACCAGCCCGACGAGAAACACAACGAGGAAATTGAGACTCCCGACGAGGAAAAAGAGAACTTGTTTCTTTTTTTCTCGTCGAGATCCACGACAGTTTTCTCGACTAAGTACATACACACAACCGTTTTCCTCGGCAAAAAAGCTCTCCCACCAAGTTTCTTGATGGATTTTGTCGAGGAAAACGGTCGTGTGTACAAGGCCTGAGAAGTGACTTATGCTGATAGCAGAGGAGAGCAGACCGCAAGTATGCAAGTAATGCACTTCAGAAGGTTATGCTTTGTTCATTTTTACAAGCACTATAAGATGCATGAAAGTAGCGCATATGATCTTTGAACCCTTGGTTGTGATGCAGAGAGATGTTCCTAAGCACACCTAAGGCTTTCTATATGTGAGAGACAGCAAAGAGCCTGAGGGGGTTATTTACGAAAGGCAAATCCACTTTGCACTACAAGTGCAAACTGCACTTGAAATTGCACTGAAATTGCACTTGGAAGTGCAGTCGCTGTAAATCTAAGGGATGGATCTGAAATGAGGGGAAGCTCTGATGATCTTATTATCCAATCATATGAAAGCTAAAATGCTGTTTTTTATTTTCCTTGCATGTCCCCCTCGGATCTGCAGCGACTGCACTTCCAAGTGCACTTTCAGTGCAATTTCAAGTGCAGTTTGCACTTGTAGTGCAAAGTGGATTTGCCTTTCGTAAATAACCCCCTCAGGCTCTTTGCTGTCTCTCACATATAGAAAGCCTTAGGTTAAAAAAAAAATCCAAAGTTATTCACAGCAACCAGTTAGAATCAAACCTGTCTTGAAAGTCTAAAGCTCATCATATACTTAACAATGTGATCTCCTTTTTAACAAAGCTACGTAATATAAGGACCTTCCTAACCATCCAGTCATATGGGCCCAGATTAACGTACAGCGGCGTATCTTTGTGCGGGCGTAGCGCATCTCATATGCGCTACGCTGACGTAACATAGAGAGGCAAGGCCAGTATTCACAAAGCACTTGCTCCCTAAGTTACGCCGGCGTAGCGTAAATAGGCCAGCGTAAGCCCACCTAATTCAAAGTAGGCAGGTAGTGGGCGTGCTTTATTAAAATGAAGCGTGACCCCATGTAAATGAAGGGCCGAATGAACGGCGCATGCGCGCGCATGCTCAGAATCACGTCGCATATACGCCCTAAGATACGACGGCTCAATGCCTTCGACGTGAACGTAACCTACGCCCAGCCCCATTCACGTACGACTTACGCAAACGACGTAAAATCCGACGGCTGTTCCCTGGTCCATACCCTAACATGACTTACCCCTGCTTTATGAGGCTTAACTTTACGCCGGACGTACGCCTTACGTAAACGGCATAGATTACAGCGCAAGTACGTTCGTGAATCGGCGTATCTAGGTCATTTACATATCCAACGCGTAAATCAATGGAAGCGCCCCTAGCGGCCAGCGTAATATGCGCCCAAGATACGACGGCGTAGGAGACTTACGTACGGTCGTATTAAGCCAAAATTCAGGCGTATCTTGTTTGCTGAATAAGGCGCATAGATACGACGGCGCATCCGTGTACTTACGCGGCGTAACAATAGATACGTCGGCGTAAGTTGTTTCTGAATCCGGGCCTTTGTACGTAGTCAGTTGAGTTATTACATTACATAATTATTGCTTGATCTAAAGGAGCCAGTACAAGTCAGATTGTGAGGTGTATAGTAGGAGAGCGAGCAAGCTACACAGAACATACTTCAGAAGGTTTGGAATCAAGCCAAGCAGCATTTTTTTGCTGTGAAAGGAATCATTGTATGAATGTGGAGAGGATAGACAGTATTGGAGGATAGGTGGAGTCCTGTAATCCAGGAGGTAGGGCTGACAACGTTAGTTGGGATTTCAGTTCAGAAAAGGCACAGTGTTGTCAGCCCAAACAGGAATTTAGGAGCTCACTGGATTTCTGTCAGATGAATGTTTATTTTCTTTACTTGCACAGTTTTAAAAGGACAAGATGGAAAGAAATGTGCAATGCATTGCAGAAATTTACAATCATTTAATTCATAATGTACATGACCACTAAGGAGCTGAGGAAGCCAGTCACCTGGCTTTAGTGTCTCCATACTTCAGTCGTCTCCACTACAGCTTCAACTTTCAAGATAAAACTCCAGTCAGCAACTGGTGTCATCCAAATGAAAAAATCCTTATTAGCTACATGGTCAATATAAAATACGCTAAATAATTTCGTATTTGAGATAAAGCCCAATGCAAAATACGCAATTTATTTTGCATTAGACTTTATCTTAACCGCTTAAGCCCCGGACCATTTTGCAGCTAAATGCCCAGGCCAGGTTTTGCGATTCGGGACTGCGTCGCTTTAACAGACAATTGGCGCGGTCGTGCGACGTGGCTCCAAACAAAATTGGCGTCCTTTTTTCCCCACAAATAGAGCTTTCTTTTGGTGGTATTTGATCACCTCTGGCGGTTTTTATTTTTTGCGCTATAAACAAAAATAGAGCAACAATTTTGAAAACAATTCAATATTAATTACTTTTTGCTATAATAAAAATCCCCCAAAAACATATATAAAAAAAATTTTTTTCCTCAGTTTAGGCCGATACGTATTCTTCTACCTATTTTTGGTAAAAAAAATCGCAATAAGCGTTTATCGATTGGTTTGCGCAAGATTTATAGTGTTTACAAAATAGGGATAGTTTTATTGCATTTTTATTATTTTTTTTTTTTTTTTTACTACTATTGGCGGCGATCAGCGATTTTTTTCGTGACTGCGACATTATGGTGGACACTTCGGACAATTTTGACACATTTTTGGGACCATTGTCATTTTCACAGCAAAAAATGCATTTAAATTGCATTCTTTATTGTGAAAATGACAGTTGCACTTTGGGAGTTAACCACAGGGGGCGCTGTAGGAGTTAAGGATCACTGTGTGTGTGTTTACAACTGTAGGGGGGTGTGGCTGTAGGATGGACGTCATCGATCGAGTCTCCCTATATAAGGGATCACTCGATCGATGCGCCGCCACAGTGAAGCACGGGGAAGCCGTGTTTACATACGGCTCTCCCCGTTCTTCAGCCCCGGGGAGCGATCGCGACGGAGCGGCTATAAACGAATAGCCGCGCCGTCGTCCCGGATCGCTCCCCGAGGGGACCCGACCGCCGCACGCAGCGGAGGGGGTCACGATCGGACCCCCTACCCGCTAGAAGGCAAGGGCGTATATATACGCCCTTGTGCCTGTCCGTGCCATTGTGCGGACGTATATAGGCGTGCGGCGGTCGTTAAGTGGTTAAAGGTGTTGCAAAGGTTTGTTTTTTATTTTCTAAATCAGTTCCTTTAAGCTAGTGCATTGTTCACTTACCTTTTGCTTCGGTTTCCCTTCTAAATTTTTTTTTCTTTGTTTTCTTTGTCTGAATTTCTCACTTCCTGTTCCTCCTCAGTAAGCTGTTCTGGCTGACTAAAGAATGTAAGTGAACCAACAATACACTAGCTTAACCACTTGTCTACAGGGCACTTTCACCCCCTTTCTGCCCAAGCCATTTTTCAGCTTTCAGCGCTGTCACACTTTGAATGACAACTGCGTGGTCATGCAACACTGTATCCAAATGAAATTTTTATAATTTTTTTCCCCACAAATAGAGCTTTCTTTTGGTGGTATTTGACCACCTCTGTGTTTTTTTTATTTCTTGCGCTATAAACAAAAGAAGAGGAACAAGTTGGAAAAAAAACACAATATTTTTAACTTGTTGCTATAGTAAATATCCATTTTTTTAAATGAAATTTTTCCTCAATTTAGGCCGATATGTATTCTTCTACATATTTTTGGTAAAAAAAATCACAATAAGCGTATATTGATTGGTTTGCGCAAAAGTTATAGCAGCTACAAAATAGGGGATAGATTTATAGCAATTTTATTATTATTTTTTTTTACTAGTATTTTATTGTGACTGCGATATTGCGGCAGGCACATCGGACATTTTTGACAAATTTTTGGGACCATTCACATTTATACAGCGATCCCTGCTATAAAAATGCACTGATTACTGTATAAATGTGACTGGCAGGGAAGGGGTTAACACTAGGGGGCGATCAAGGGGTTAATGTGTTCCCTAGGGAGTGATTCTTACTGTGGGGGGAGGGGACTGACTGAGGGAGGTGACCGATGGTTGTCCCTATGTACAACAAAACTCAATGCAGATAAGGGTTGATTTATTAAAATTGGAGAGTGCAAAATCGGGTGCAGTTCTGCATAGAAACCAATAAGCTTTTAATATTTTTTGTCAAAGTAGCGGGCATATGGAAGAGGTTCTGATTAGTTGATCGTAGGGCCCAATTTGGGGTGTAGTGTTTTATTTTCTCGCATAAGTATTGCGGCGCAATTCCTTGCATGCATTTGTGTGTGAGGCAGAGGGTCTTGAATGTCATCCGATCCTTTTATGGCTAGCCAGTGGAGGGACCTCAAGACCGGGGAGATTGGTTTCCATGGTTTTTTACCTATTACCAGTCTGGCTGCAGTGTTCTGGACGACTTGTAGATGAGACATCTGGTATTTCGGTAGTCCTAGGTAGAGAGAATTTGCATAGTCGAGTCTGGAATTGATTAGTGTTCCCACTTCTACTGCTGTGTCTTCTTCCGGGATGACGGGGATGAGTCTACGCAGCAAGTGGAGAAGAAAGTGAGATTCGCTGACCACTGATCCTATTTGTGCGTCCATAGACATGTCAAAGATAACTCCAAGGCTGTCAAAGATAACTCCGAGGCTTTTTACTTTCGTGCTTGGGGTGATGGTTTGTCCAAAGATGGTGGGAGGAGTCAATGTTGTTCTAGATTTTGTCTTCCGGTTTGTGTGGAGAAAGAGTTGTATGTATGTATCCAATTAAATTTCTACATGGATTTGTATACTCCACATGATTCATTTTTTAAACAATGATTATTTGTATTTAATCAAAATAATTTATTCTACTCTATTTGTTTCTGGACCCACGGAAATTAGGGCTGGTTTAAAACATTAATCAGCTAGGGCAAAAATTGTATTAGTTGGCCCATCTCTTATGCTCCTACATTTTTACATTTTCTTTTTTCTATTTTAGGGCAATGCAAATATTAGAAATATATTTTGAGCTTTATTTAATTTACTGTAACACATGCTGCTCTGGACAGATTACTGTCTTCTGGTGCCAATATTTACACCAACCATAAGCTGGTCATTTGAAAGAGTGGGATTGATTTAGAATAGAAAGAGAGGGAAATAGTTTCTAAAACCTCTCCTCGTGGACATAAGAAAAGATCAGGCAAAACCAGATTTTAGTTTGATTTCAAGCTCTGCCTATGGATTCCAGATCATTCCCAGGCAGATTGGAAGATATAGTCTTGTAGCATGTTTGGGTCTTCCAGGCCCTCTTCTAGTAAGACATATTTGGAGTATCTCCAACCCTCCCCTCCAATCCCTACACTGGTTCCCGATCACACAGTGAATTAAATTCAAAATACTAACCACAACTTTCAAAGCCATCCACAACTCTGCCTCGAGCTACATCACCAAACTTGTCTTCAAACATATCCCAAACCGTCCTCTCCGCTCTTCTCAAGACCTCCTACTGTCAGGCTCTCTCGTCTCATCCTCCCATGCTCATCTCCAGGATTTCTCCAGAGCCTCTCCCATCCTCTGGAACTCGCTACCTCAACCTGTCCGGCTATGCCCTACTCTTGCTACCTTCAGGCGATCCATGAAAACTCATCTCTTCAAGGAAGCCTATCACATCTCCAACTAATTTTTTTACACTTCCATCAGCTCATTCCCCACAGTTACAACCTTTTGTACCACCTGCCCCACCCTATTAGATTGTAAGCTCTTCTGAGCAGGGCCCTTTTAATCCTCTTGTATTTTATTGTATTGTAACTGTATTGTCTCCCTTTTTGATATTTTTTAAAGCGCTGCGTAAACTGTTGGCGCTATATAAATCCTGTATAATAATAATAATAATCTCCAGAATGAGCCACCTGTGAAACAACTTAATAAGATGTCCCAACAACTTTAACTGACCTATTCTGATACAAAGAAACAATGGCTGCCAAGACTCACATAGTTTATTAAAATGATGAACGTTTTATCATGTGGAGGCCAAGAAAACATAGAGAAACATAATTTAGCTGCTTACACTCATGACCTTGTTCTTTTGTTCAGTTCGCTTAGCCTTTAAGCATAGATGATGGTAGGGATGTAGATTCGCTGGAACCGATAAGCTTTGTCTAAAAGCTTGGTTTATGTTTTCCTTCTATAAGCTGTCCAACATCTTAAATACTACAGCTGACCCAATTCACTTATGAGCCTCATGTTCAGAATCATTTGTTAGGAGTCAAAATTGTCTTCTGTGATGCCGTATAATGCTTTGCAACAGTGCTTAGACACTAGCCAACTTTAGGAAAGAAATTCCTTTTAGTAATCATCACCCAACATCAGGAAGCTGTCTTGATTGCTGCAAGGATTACCATTTATTTGGAGACAGAGTAAATATGTGGAAGAGGATGCTTCAAGGAACCTCAGGCAAAGGGACCTCAATAACAAAGTAAAGTGGATTCATCAGTGAAGGAAAATCTCTCTTCTCTATTATATCATTTTCACTGATTGATCCCATTACCTAAATGCACTCTGTACAGTAGTATCGAGAACTAGCTGCATTGTCAGTCACTGAACAGCTTTGCTTTGGAAAATTGCCACCCATTGCAGGAGTGTTTCATCCATTTTAAAGGAGGTTTTCTGACTTGAAGGCTTTGTCTTTAAATAAAAGATTTAATTCTTCGTCATTAAAGTATAGTGACTCTCATTAAACTGTATCTCAAGCTACTTTTGGAAATGTATTGTTCATTATTCATTGCTCATTAGAAGGCAGCACCATCGACTGTAATGTGGTGTTTTGATGAATGCATTTATGAACTGGTCCTAGAAGGTGTCCTCACTAACTACCAGGTCATGTTGTGCACCTACATGTATTACCTCTTATTGCTTTTCTGTTCCTCCAAAGATCTGGAGGTCATGTCACTCATTAAAGTAGATTTTGAAACTCTTTCTTTGTTTAAAACTGTGGTGTCAAACTCAATTTCATTGTGGGCCACATCATTATGATTGCTCTCAAAAGGGCCGATTGTATCTATAAGATTAGATGTCCAGCGCATCCCCTCCCCTTTACATTAGATGTCAAGAGCCACCCCACCATCAGAAGTTAAGTCCCCCACTCTCCCTTACATCACAGAGCACCCCCCTTTCCTTATGCTGCTGCTGGGAAGAAACTGGATGCATTGATTGAAAGCAGAAAGTAAGGCCTCTTAGGCCTCGTACACACGACCAAGAAACTCAACGGGCGAAACACATAGTTTTGCTCGTCGAGTTCCTTGTGAAGCCGTCGAGAAACTCGACAAGCTAATTTTCTCCATTCCCGTCAAGGAAATAGAGAACATGCTTTATTTTTGGCTCGTCGAGTTTCTCAACAGTTTCCTCAACGAAAATGTACACACAACCGGTTTCCTCAGCAAAAAAATATCTCCCAGCAAGTTTCTTGCTGGTTTTTGCAGAGAAACTCAGTCGTGTGTACGTGGCCTAACATACGACTATTTTCCTCGACAAAATCCATCAAGAAACTTGGTGGCAGAGCTTTTTTGCCAAGGAAAACGGTCGTTTGTATGTTTTTCGTCGAGAAAACTGTTGTGGATCTCGACGAGAAAAAAAGAGAACAAGTTCTCTTTTTTCTCGTCGGGAGTCTCAATTTCCTTGTCGTGTTTCTCGTCGGGCTGGTTTACGACGAGAAACACGTTCGCGTTTATGCTTAGAAACCCGCGCATGTTTAGAATATAGTATGAGATGGGAGCGCACCTTCGGTAAAAGTTTGTAATGGAGATAGCACATTCGTCACGCTGTAACAGACTGAAAAGCGCAAATCGGCTCTTACCAAACTTTTACTTAACACGCAGTTATATGAGATTAGCAAAAGCAGCCCCAAGGGTTGTGCCAGTGGAATCGAACTTCCCCTTTATAGTGCCGTTGTATGTGTTGTACGTCACCGCGTTTAAGAACGACGAGATTTTGCCTTGACAGTGTGTATGCAAAGAAAGCTTGACAAGATTCTCGACAAGCCTGACAAGGAACTCGTCGAGAAAAACTATGTTTCTTTTACGACGAGTTTCTCTGCAGTGTGTACGAGGCCTAAGGGTCTGGAGTAGGACCAGAGGAGTGCTGGGGCTCGAGGTTCGAGGGCCACATGAAATGGCCTGGAGGGCCAGATTCGGCCCGTGAGCCTTGTGTTTGACACCTGTGTTTAAAGGGTTATTTCACACAAAAAAACTGTCTATTCAGGTAAAGGGACACCTGTAGATATAAATATAAACAAATTATGCAGATTTGGCTAAAGTTAAATGATGCTGAAAACTCCCTGAGATGGCTTCATTCTATCCTGCTGTGTTGTTAGGGCATTGCTAAGACACTGCCAGCCAATTGAAACCCCTTTGCATGCGATCTCTGTCCCAGTCAGTAGCTCTATGCTGTGACAGAGGAGATAGGGGACCACACATTTGTAGTGGTTTGAGAGCTCACTCCTATAAAAGTGGGGGTAAACAGTAATTGCTGAGAGTGTCTTAGCAACGTCCTAGCAACATGGCAGGAGAGGATGATGCCATCTCTTTGTTTTAATCTACAGGTGCCTCTTATTTGCAGTTTTGTGGTAAACGTGAACTAACCTTTTAAACACCCCCGCCCTTCCTCAGTCTGCTATATATAGAGTTATTTTGCATTTTGTAAATGTTGTTTGAGATTTCTACCAGCTTATTGTAATAAAACACATTTTCATTGATGAGGAGTTATGCAAGGAGAAGGAGGTCAGTGCAGAGCATTATAGTAATTGTAACAAACCAATCATATGTCTACGTTCATGACAGATCACGTATCTGGCTAGCACAGATGGAAGGGGGTGCTAGAGAGTTTTGCATGCAGACAGATCCTCAAGCAGCAGTCTTTTTGAAACCACTTTTGACAGTTATTTTTCAGTTATTCTGTGTTATTGCCAGCAAGGCAATAACACAGAATAACTTAAAAATAACTGTCAAAAGTTAAAAAGAAATTAATTTGTATGCTGTTTGTCAATCTAAGTAGCCTTCCTGGCTCTTCAAACTCAGACACTTAGCTATTTGCCAGTGAGACTGCCTATAACAGTTATGAGGCAATAGTAAAGCACAGGAGAATGGAATGGAGTAGGGTGTGGTCAGAATCTCATTTGCATATCCAGACATCCTTTCAATGTGCTTTGCCAGACCCAAGATGGCTGCTAGAGTCACATGGGGTGGCAGCATAGGTTTCCAAGCGATCTAGGAAACCATAGAGGAACCATGTTCCTTCTGACTTCCTCTCCCCCGGCAATGCAGCTGCAGTTAAGTGGTTAAGTAACATAGATAGGTCACCTCTCCACCCTCAGCCTGTTATTGGATAGTGATAGAGCAGCAGCTAACTGATAAAGTCATTACTCTGCTCTCTCTTCCTAACAGCATATGTGCATGCAGTGCACATGATTGGCCCCAAATGGTACTCTTCCCCTATCTGCTCTACAGAGGATTGCAAGAGACTGATACCAAGTCAAATTCAAGTGATTACACACACTTCATTTAAAAAAAATTTAGATTTAGATTCGATTTTATTGACTACAAAACTGCATTTGTTGGAATTGTTTTTATTATTTTTTTTGTGCTGTAGTCCAGCTTTAACATTAGCACTTTTCGAAGAAACTAGGTTTTGATTTTTTTTTTAGAGCGGTTCATTACTTATTAGAAGATTAAAATCTGTAATGTGGAATATCAAGATTTCTCTATATAAAGAAACATAGGTAACAGGTATTTAAATTAGGGCTGTTACTGATCAAAATTTTTGTGTTCGATTAATCGTTTTTTTTTTTTATCGATTAATCGACTAATTTCGATTAATTATAATGCACATACAGATCCAATTACTTTTAGCTGATCTCCTTGCAGGCTGATTCCCAGTGCAGCTTCCAACCACTGAAAAAATGGATAGCAGGATACAAAAAACACACAAAGGCAGCGCTCGGTGGGAATAGCATTAAAACTTTTATAGTTTTCAAGTAGGTAACCAAATAAATATTGCACTGGAGATAAAATCGATGGCCCAGATTCAGTAAGCAATTGCGCCTGCGTAACCATAGTTACGCAGCGCAATTGCTGACTTGCGCCGGCGTAACGAGTTCTCCTGATTCAGAGAACTCGTTACGCCGACTGCAGCCTAAAATCTGCGTGGCATAAGGCTCTTATGCCACGCAGATTTTAGGCTGAATTCTTGCGTTGACCGCTAGGTGGCGCTCCCATTGTGGTCAGCGTATAGTATGCAAATTGCATACTTACGCCGATTCACAATGTTGCGCGCCCCCTGCGTACGCAAGTTACGTCAGTGCTAAAAGCAGGGGCAGCCAATGCTAAAGGATACCCGTCGTTCCCGCGTCGCGCCGTTCAAATTCGACGTCGTTTGCGTAAGTGATTCGTGAATGGCGCTGGACGCCATTCACGTTCACTTTAAAGCAAATGACGTCCTTGCGACGTCATTTGCCGCAATGCACGTCGGGAAAGCTTCCCGACGGCGCATGCGCTTTACGATCGGCGTGGGAACGCGCCTAATTTAAATGATTCCCGCCCCCGGCGGGATCATTTACATTGCGCGTGCTTACGCCGGGCAATTTTGCCGGCGCGCCCTCGCAATTTACGGGGAGCTACTGCTCCGTGAATCGAGGGCAGCGCAAAATATGAAGGGAACTATCACAACTCCCAGTGGATGGCTGTAGAATCCCAGGTTGATAGAGGGAAGTGATAGAGGGAAGTGTAACAGCCCTTGTGTGTGGCAGATAGGAAGGTCCCGCCGGCATGCAGATATGAAGACACAGCAAAGGAGCCCTTCAGATGGACACGGCAAGCCCTGCCGGTGTCCGTGACATCACCGGATCTCCGACTGAACTCCCTGAAGGCCCAGAAGCCGGCGGAGAGGTGAGTACCAATCAAAAGAATTTTAATCGATCAAAAAGATTTTGATCGATCAAAAAAATTAAAGATTAATCGATTGATTAAAAGTTAATTTGCACAGCCCTAATTTAAATAATTATTTTATACATGAGATTAATTAGATAGAAAGATCAGTGGTCTCCAAACTGCGACCCGGGGGTCAGATCGCTTTTTTCTGGCCCTTGGGCGCTATTTCATCCACTGATACCAACAATGGGGCAAAATTCCCCCCCCCCCCCCCCCCTGACACCAACAATGTGGCAAACTTCCTCCCAATGACATCAACAATTGAGTTCAATGGCATCAATGTTGGTGCACAATTCCTCCCAATGACACCAAGAATGAGGCCCAATGACATCAACAATGGGGCACAATTCCTCCCCCTTACATCAATAATGGGGCGCAATTACTTTCACTAAAACAAACAATGGGGCATTATTTTTTCCCCACTGACATTGGGACCTTTTCTACTCCCACTGGTCACAGTCCGGCCCTCTTGAGGTCTGAAGGACAGTAAACGGGCCCTTTGCTTAGAAAGCTTGGAGACTCCTGAGATCGATGGATAGATAGATAGATAGATAAATAGATAGATAGATAGATAGATAGATAGATAGATAGATAGATAGATAGATAGATAGATAGATAGATAGATAGATAGGTAGATAGATAGATAAATAATATAGTGTGGAATTATGATAGTGTCATGCACACAGGGAGGTACGGTATATATGTAGATATATATGGGAGCAATATGATGTACTGTGGAAATGTGGACACGGGAGGGATATAGATATATACTGTAGCTATAGATAGATGGATATGATATGGATGATGATATGATATGAGCAAATACCAAAAATAACGATTTAACCTTGAAGCAAAATACACTTACATACAAAGCAGCAAAGGTGAATTATATTAGGTTGATTGCTAATTAGCAGTATCTGTCAGCTTTAAATTAGGTCTGCCACTTAAAAACTTTGGAATATGAGATGTGGTAGCAACTTAAGGTGTTGCAAAAGGGCAAATAGCTGGTGTTATAACTGCAAGTGTATCACTGAGACAAATAGCTAAATAATTTGAAAGGAATCGTGTGTGGTAAACATGGACAAACTGGATCAGCAAAGAACATGGTCACGTATACATATACAGATACTAAGACAAATGAGCAATTGTATCATGGGAGAGTAAGCTGCTCCGTTTCTAATAAACCATTGCAAAGATATCTCCCATGGGACTTTGTTGCAGAAATAGAAATCACACAATTGGAATATATAAAAAATTAAAAATCTTTATTGAACAATATAAAAAAATATATATATCAGGTCTATACAGTTCACTTCCTCATCTGTAAAATGTTCCTGCTGAACATACAGGTAGCAGGAATATAAAGTATGACAATTTTAAATAAATTGCATATCCACCAAATCAATCCAACGCGTTTCAACTTATACAAAGCCTTCATCAGGGGCAAAAAAAGTGGAAAGAATTGGGGAAAAAGGAAAACTTGTTTCCATTCAAAGTGAAATAAATTTAAATGTGCCAAAATACATACAGTAAAACCTTGGATTATGAGCATAATTCGTTTCGAAAGCATGCTTGTAATCCAAAGCACTTGTATATCAAAGCAAATTTCCCCATAAGAAATAATGGAAACTCAAATGATTTGTTCCACAGCCATTTATTCATAGGTCCTTCAGTTTATAGTCCATATAAAAAGATTATAGTAATGTGACCAGATTGTGTAACCATAAAATGTCCATCCACAAATGGAAGCCTCCACAAGGGGATTAGAAGCAAAATTCAGCAGGAGCTACAGAGTATAAAAGAGAAGAGAGGCACCTCTAAGGCCGGGTACACACGGACAAACATGTATGGTGAAAGCGGTCCGTCGGACCGTTTTCACCATACATGTCTGCCAGAGGGCTTCTGTACGATGGTTGTACACACCATCGTACAGAAGTCCGCGCGTAAACAATACGCGGGGCGTGTCCGCGGTGTCGCCGCGTCGATGACGCGGTGTCGCCGCGACAATGACGCGGCGACGTGGGCGGCCCGCCTTTAAAATGCTTCCACGCATGCGTCGAAGTCATTCGACGCATGCGAGGGACGGCGGGCGCCTGGACATGTACGGTAGGTCTGTACTGACGACCGTACATGTCCGAGCGGGCTGAATTCCAGCGGACTGTTTTAAAACAAGTCCAGGAATATTTGCCCGCTGGGAAAAGGCCCGGCGGGCAAATGTTTGCTGGAATTCGGCCCGCTCGCGCCCACACACGACCAAACATGTCTGCTGAAACTGGCCTGCGGGCCAGTTTCAGCAGACATGTTTGCTCGTGAGTATGGGGCCTCAGTGTTGCAATATGTTGCTAAATGTTGTACCTTCATTAACCATATTGCTACACTTACAGGCGCCTCTCTTCATTTTTATACCCAGTTGTGACATGACGCTACTCTTATATCAAGACATTGCTTGTATATCAAGTCAAATGTTATTATAAAAGAAAATTGCTTGTCTTGCAAAATGCTCTTAAACCAAGTTACTCTCAAACCAAGGTTTTACTGTAATACGTTATTAGCTCAAATAGTATTTATTAAAAATATATTTACACTTACAGAAATATGGACGTAATCAAAAGTCCAGACCAGCAAGAATGGCTAAGTAGTCAGTGTAATTCAGATATCAGTCCAGTAGGGGCTCCAGGTCCCACAGAGGATCAATGGCCATCAGAGAGGCAATAGAAGCATATTACTCATATTAGCTTATTAGCTTATTAGCTGAATTACAAAATAGGGGCATTTCATTACCAAGCAATCATAGGCTATTTAGAGTCAGTTAGAGCTTGCATTGGCATATCTATTTTAATATTTGGAAATAAAGGTCGAAGGAAAGGATATGCATATTTAAATACAATCCTCCATGCAAGTAAATTAGCATGACATTATGTGAGGCAAAGCATACCTGATGAATGGCCATAGAGGTGCAAACTAGATGGACTCATGCAGCAAAAAAAGGGGAGAGAGAGAGACGAATAGCCCTATAGTCAAACAAAAGAAAAGCTATATAATAGCATTCCAAATAGGTATATGGGAGAGTAAAAAACAACTTACTTACCCTCAGTATGAACTGATGGTTTGAACAATTGAATGCTGTGGGAGAGAGGGGGCTCTAAATATATCAACAACGGGTGAAAAGCCTGCATGATCACCTTCAACTAATGCCAATGCAATTTGATCCCCCTGGCCTCTGGGGGGCATGGATGGCTGCTGCTAGGCCCCCCAGCGTGGATGTGGGGGGTTTGTTTTTGTCCCTAAGGACAAGGCTTCCGGTGGCGCACGCGCTCACATTGGCCAGCGGGGGAGCCAATCGGTGGCCACCTGCGATCATTCCCCGCAGTGACAGATCGGGAATCTGCCTGTGTAAACAAGGCAGATTTCTGTTCTGACAGGGGAGATCACACAGATCCTGTCTTTCTGCTAAGCAGAAAGATGGATCTGTGTGTTTCTCCAGTCACACAGTCCCCTATACAGTTAGAAAACACCTGTAGGGAACACATTTAACCCCATTGATCACCACTAGTGTTACCCCTTCCCTGCCAGTGTCATTCATACAGTAATCAGTGCATTTTTATAGCACTGATCGCTGTATAAATGTCACTGGTCCCAAAAAAGTGTTAATAGTGTCCGCTGCAATGTTGCAGTCCCACTAAAAAAAAAAAAAAAAAAAAAAAATGCCATAAATGTATTCCCTATTTTGTAGACACTATAACTTTTGTGCAAACCAATCAATATACGCTTATTGTGATTATTTTTTTTACCAAAAGTATGTAGAATACATATTGGCCTAAACTGAGGAAGAAATGTGTTTTTTTTTTGTTGTTGTTTTTTTTGGGGGATATTTATTATAGCAAAAGTAAAAAATATTGTTTTGTTTTTCAAAATTGTCACTCTTTTTTTGTTTATAGCAAAAAATTAAAAGCTGCAGAGGTCATTGAGATATTTTTACAAGTCTTTTTGATACTTCTTAATATTACCACATACCTTCTGTTTCCTTCCCAATTCTCAGATTAATGGATCATTGAACGTTCTGGAGTACAGTAAGGTTGATTTACTAAAGGCAAATAGATTATTTGCTTTGCAAGATCATTCTCCATAGAACCTAGTGAATGAGGTGAAGCTCGGTTGACTTCCATTATCCAATCATGTGCAAGCAAATATGCTGTTTTTTTTTCCTTGCACATGATTGGGTATTCTTTGCATAATGAAATGTCACCACATTCACCAAGAGATTTTCTTTGAAAAGTGCTACTTTCCTTGCAATGTGAACACTCTTCTTCTATAAGAATGGTGCAGACTCAATCCCACAGTTAGCACAGTTTAGAACCACAGCATTCCAAACTGGAAAGAGGAGATAGATAGATAGATAGATAGATAGATAGATAGATAGATAGATAGATAGATAGATAGATAGATAGATAGATAGATAGATAGATAGAGTTTTGCCAACCTACCAGATTGAAATTTACTGATACGACACCCAAAATTTACTGGCACAGCCACGTTTTTACTGGCAGTTCCAAAAGTTCAAAAATTACAGTTTTAAGTTCAAATTCCAGTATTTAGGCTACAGATAAGAACAATATGCAATTAGCAATGTGATTTAAGGTAGATATTAAGCAAAAAGCATATTTCTTATTTTGTTTCCGATATAGTAAGTAAGTAGCTAAGGGACAGGACTCAGGAGGAGGGCAATACATTAGAATGGGCGATGCACCCATAAAATTGACTCTCACGGTGATACTGACAGCAGTGTGCGACAGCACAGATGGTGCTGACACCTCGCCGACACGACATGTCCCCTCCTGAGTCACAGTGACAGTCTTTCTTCATGCCAGGTGGTCCCTTCAGTCCCCTCCAGTCCAAACAGCACTGACAGTCCCGCCCCTGGCTTGCCTTACTCCCATCCTGCAGAACCGCACACGAGCCTCCGGCCGCTCCGCTCGGCTCCCGTGCACCATCTCATCACACCACACGCTCAGGCACTGCCTCCACCAGACACGCCCCCCCCCCCCCCTGCCACTGCCCATACACACTGTAGCAGGCACTTGGATGATCTCAGCTGGCCCTGGACCCGAGCTGCATTTGCATAGTTTTCAAGCTGAGCATCACAGCTATATTTTTTACTGGCAACCTTTTTCTCTCAGGCCCCGTACACACGACCAGTTTCCTCGGCAGAATTCAGCTTCCGACCGAGTTTCTGGCTGAATTCTGCCGAGAAACCCGGCCGTGTGTACAATTTCGCCGAGGAAGCCGACGAGGAGCTCGACGAGGAAATAGAGAACATGTTCTCTATTTCCTCGTTGTTCTATGGGAGCTCTCGGCCCGCCGAGCTCCTCGGCGGCTTCAGGGCTGAACTGGCCGAGGAACTCGATGTGTTTGGCACGTCGAGTTCCTCGGCCGTGTGTACGGGGCCTCACTGGCATTTACTGGCAGGAGAAAAGTGCCCATTTTTTACTGGCTGCCAGTAAAAATACTGGCGGTTGGCAAGACTGGATGGATAGATAGATAGATAGATAGATAGATAGATAGATATGGAAGTACAGTTGATATTAAATAGAGTGCTAGATTACATTAGACACATTAGATATCTAATGAGATGTGGCTTAGCTATAGATTGCTATAACTATATGTCTATCTATAGAGAGCTAAAAATAGATAGATAGATAGATAGATAGATAGATAGATAGATAGATAGATAGATAGATAGATAGATAGATAGATAGATAGATAGATAGACTGAATATGTGTGGAATTATGGCAGTATCCTGTACACAAAGAGATATATAGATATATTCTGTAGCTATAGATAGATATAATAGCTAGATATATAGATTAATAGATTGATAGATATAATGAATATGTGTGGAATTATGGCAGTATCCTGCACACAAGGAGGTATATAGATATATTTTGTAGCTATAGGTAGATAATAGATAGATAGATAGATAGATAGATAGATAGATAGATAGATAGATAGATAGATAGATATATAGATAGATAGATAGATAGATAGATAGATAGATAGATAGATAGATAGATAGATAGATAGATAGACGGATAAATGGAGGTATGGATGGATGTGACGCACTGTAAAATGTGGCGGTATCCTAGACACTGGGAGGTGGGGTTGAGTAAGGAGAAGAAGACATTGTATAAATTCGGAGAGCTGAAGCGACATCTTGATTCTGATGTCTGGGCGAATGGAAGTGTGCATGTTATCAGCTGCGTTCGCGTTATTGCAGTAGGTAACAGTGTATATAACACTGAATGCTAATTTGTATACTCGTCTGCCAGTGATAAAGAACTTCACATCTGGATAAACAGGATGGTGTTGTTTGGATAACAATATGTGGGTGATAATCTGTGACTGCGACCAAATTACAGTGAAAGGTTAATATGACAATAGACTGCGTGGTATAATTATCCCTCCTATTCCATTGTTTGTCCGCCTGGTGTGTAAGCATTAGAAAGTCTATTTCTGTGTGTTGGTATGTTGCATTGTGCATAGCATTGTGTGTGTTTTTTAGACTAAATAAAGCATAAATTGTAATCGGGACTCCCTCTGGGTTTCCATTAACTTTGTATATTTCTTGCATATCTATGCATATTGTCGATATATTCAGTCCATTTTGTGCAAATTCTGACAGTTAACTAATACGCAGCACAAAATCCTTATTTGAACCTTTGCATTGCCCAGACTGGGGAAAGCAACATGTTGTCTTTACTATAGAGACCTTTAAATGTATGTGCCTAACCTGCCTTCCCTTGCTAACTTAAAAATGTGAGCTCCACAATGGCTTAGAGCAGGGGTTCCCAAACTTTCTAAACGAAGGGTTAGTTTATGTCCTTCAAACTTTGAGGTGGTCAGAGGGAGTAAAGAAATAAGAAGTAAGAGAGTATCCAGGGCTTGGTGGTCAGTGGGAGTAAGGAAATCAGAAGTAAGAGAGTGTCCAGGGCTTGGTGGTCAGTGGGAGTAAAGAAATCAGAAGTAAGAGAGTGTCCAGGGATTGGTGGTTAGTGGGAGTAAATAAATCAGAAGTAAGAGAGTGTGCAGGGATTGGTGGTTAGTGGGAGTAAATAAATAAGAAGTAAGAGAGTGTTCAGGGCTTGGTGGTCAGTGGGAGTAAAGAAATAAAAGGTAAGAGAGTGTTCAGGGCTTGGTGGTCAGTGGGAGTAAAGAAATAAAAAGTAAGAGAGTGTTAAGGACTTGGTGGTCAGTGGAAGTAAAGAAATAAGAAGTAAGAGAGTGTTCAGGGCTTGTTGGTTAGTGGGAGTAAAGAAATGCGAAGTAAGAGAGTTTCTAGGGCTTGGTGGTCAGTGGGAGTAAAGAAATAAGAAGTAAGATAGTTTCTAGGGCTTGGTGGTCATTGGGAGTAAAGAAATAAGAAGTAAGAGAGTTTCTAGGGCTTGGTGGTCAGTGGGAGTAAAGAAATAAGAAGTAAGATAGTTTCTAGGGCTTGATGGTCAGTGAGAGTAAAGAAATAAGAAGTAAGAGAGTGTTCAGGGCTTGGTGGTCAGTGGGAGTAAAGAAATAGGAAGTAAGAGAGTGTTCAGGGCTTGGTGGTCAGTGGGAGTAAAGAAATACAAGGTAAGAGAGTGTTCAGGGCTTGGTGGTCAGTGGAAGTAAAGAAATAAGAAGTAAGAGAGTGTTCAGGGCTTGGTGGTTAGTGGGAGTAAAGATATACAAAGTAAGAGAGTTTCTAGGGCTTGGTGGTCAGTGGGAGTAAAGAAATAAGAAGTAAGATAGTTTCTAGGGCTTGATGGTCAGTGAGAGTAAAGAAATAAGAATTAAGATAGTTTCTAGGGCTTGGTGGTCAGTGAGAGTACAGGAATAAAAAGTAAGAGAGTGTCCAGGGCTTAGTGGTCAGTGGGAGTAAAGAAATAAGAAGTAAGAGAGTTTTTGGGGCTTGGTGGTCAGTGGGAGTAAAGAAATAAAAGGTAAGAGAGTGTTCAGGGCTTGGTGGTCAGTGGGAGTAAAGAAATAAGAAGTAAGAGAGTGTTAAGGACTTGGTGGTCAGTGGAAGTAAAGAAATAAAAAGTAAGAGAGTGTTCAGGGCTTGGTGGTTAGAGGGAGTAAAGAAATAAGAAGTAAGAGAGTTTCTAGGGCTTGGTGGTCAGTGGGAGTAAATAAATAAGAAGTGAGAGAGTTTCTAGGGCTTGGTGGTCAGTGGGAGTAAAGAAATAAAAAGTAACAGAGTGTCCAGGGCTTGGTGGTCAGTGGGAGTACAGAAATAAAAAGTAACAGAGTGTCCAGGGCTTGGTGGTCAGTGGGAGTAAAGAAATAAGAAGTAAGAGAGTTTCTAGGGCTTGGTGGTCAGTGGGAGTAAAGACATAAGAAGTAAGAGAGTATTCAGGGCTTGGTGGTCAGTGGGAGTAAAGAAATAAGAAGTAAGAGAGTGTCCAGGGCTTGGTGGTCAGTGGGAGTAAAAAATTACATGAAGCCTGTGGTCAGTAGGATGAAGAATAGCGCCTCATCATAAGCATTAGTGGGAGGAATAGTGACCCTTTGTTGGTATTAGTGATAATAATAGCGCTCCATTGTTGATGTTAATGGGGGGAATAATGCCCCACTGTGGTGTCAGCAAAAGGAATGGTTTCTCACTGTTGGTGTCAGTGGATGGAATAGTACCTTGTATAAGCATGAGAGATAGTGACCCAAGGTCCAGCTAAAGGCAGGCAAAAGTGCTGCATCTAGCTCACGGGCCACAGTTTGGAGACCACTGGCTTAGAGAGTAACAACGTGGTCTAGCAATGAATGAATCCTGAAGTTAATCCTTACAATGGACATCAGGTGGTTGCCCAAATAAATAGCCCTCCCATTAAAACACCATTCTGGTATTAACAGGTGCTCTTGTTTACCATTGGTGCACCAGTAAGTGAGTACAGAATTGTATGTAAGGGGTGTCACTTAGATGTATAGAATTTACCTGCTGATCCAATGTGCTAGAAAATAAGTTCTCTATATCTTTACTATGTCTAAAGATGCTTACACCAAAAAAAAAAAATTAACAACCCCTTTTCAAAATTCACCATTTTAAAAATCTCTTTGGTCTTGTGTCTTCCTTGTGGTACTTGGGGTCTCCTCTTCAAAAACAAAATGTAGGGTTGCCTTTAGGGGGAGAAATGCTTCCATAGTCTTTAATCTAGGACAGCATTAACCTTTTTACCCCAAAGCAACCCTTGAAGTACTCTTCAGATCTCAGGGAACCCGTGCTGAAATCAATTCAGCGGGAAGAATTCCCAACTTACACCGGCGCTCAGAATGTCCCTCTTACAGACAGTTATAAAATCAATGGTGGTGTATTACCAATTGGTGTTGGCCTCCAAAGTATGCTGGCACAATCAGATGGAAGGTCAGTTCAAAGAACCTCTAGCAAACCCTGAAGGAACCCTCGGATTCTACAGAACCTTGGTTGAGAATGGCTGATGTAGAATATACAAATTCCACTGAGATTTGTTGTAGGTACTGGAGTGTGGGATCCTGGGTCATACTCACTCTCTGATTGGTTTAAACCATTTATTCATTGATTTGGAAATTGAAGTGCTAGGAACATTTTTCAGCAGCTAACTAAAGTAAATATCTTATACCCAGTTTCTGCTCTCTTAAGCCTCGTACACACGACCGAGAAACTCGACGGGCGAAACACATCGTTTTGCTCGTCGAGTTCCTTGTTAGGCTGTCGAGGATCTCGGCGAGCCAAATTTCCCCATTCCCGTCGAAGAAAAAGAAGACATGCTTTATTTTTGGCTCGACGAGATCCTCAACAGTTTCCTCGTTGAAAAGTGTACACACGACCGGTTTCCTCGGCAAAAAAAAAATACCAGCAAGTTTCTTGCTGGTTTTTGCCGAGAAACTCGGTCATGTGTACGAGGCCTGACAGTGTTTCCATTCGGCTGCCAAACCCCTCAGAAACTCTCTGGGAATTCAAAACTTACTCGCTGCATGCTTCTCCACATTTGCAACCTGAAGAAACTTTACCCGTCCTCAACTGGTCTGTTACCACATAGATTTCTGAGGGCCATTTCTCATGGCTGAGGTTTATTCTCCCAAGGCATCAATCCATAGAAGAAATTAGCCAGCAACCTGATACGTTCCAAGTTCCAAATTCTTTATTAGGCTACATTAAAGCGGCACAAAAATGCTAACATGTTTCGGCCAATAGGGCCTTCCTTAAAGCATGCGTCATCCTAGTGGCTGTATTATGACAGGATGATGCCATGTAAACCAGTGGCAGTTTTTCCAGAAGGCTTCTGTTATCGTGAACATGGCCCCCAGATATGTTACCAGAGAAGGCATGGTTGTGAGATCTGATGTGCTGCTGTGGTGTAGTGTAACCGCATAGTGTTTTGTTTTTTTTCTTTATATATAAAGGGGAGCAAACCCTTTTATTATACTGTCTGACGACATCCTATGCATCATTTTTATTTTTCTCAGAGTTACACTTTAAAGCGGAGGTTCACCCAAAAAACAAGTATATAACATTACATTCTGTATACCTCAAACACGTACAGTATGCTGGTTTTTTTTTTTTGGGGGGGGTGTACATACGGTATTATCGCTATTTTTCACTTGGCTTCCGGGTACTCACTCCCGCGGGAGTAGGCGTTCCTATGCAGTGGCACAATGTCCTCTGGGACTTCCCCCTGGCGGATAAGGCGCGTCACGAGTTTCCGTAACTAGCCGAACTGCGAGTGGGCTCTATACGGCGCCTGCGCAGTCAGCTCTACACGGCTCCTAGTATAGAGCCCACTCGCAGTTCGGCTAGTTTCGGAAAACTCGTGCCGCGCCTTATCCGCCGGGGGGAAGTCCCAGAGGACATTGCGCCGCTGCATAGGAACGCCTACTAACGCGGGAGCTAGTACCAGGAAGCCAGGTGAAAAATAGCGATAATACCATATGTACACCCCCCCAAAAAAAAAAAACAGCATACTGTACATGTTTGAGGTATACAGAATGTAATGTTATATACATGTTTTTTTTGGTGAACCTCCGCTTTAACAAAACAAATGCATTTGCTTTGTATTCTATTGTACACTGCATGTTTAAAATGCCATCTATGCAACACTACGCACTGTGCTTTTAGTAGAGAGTTGAGGGTCCTAATGTACTCAGAGGGAGGTAGAAGAAGGCCTATAACCCCTGAATTAGGCAACTACAACAGATCAAGGCAGAGGTCATAGAACATCCAGGGTTCTGCCAATTACGCCACTTATGATACATGCAGACGCCCATCTTCAGTCCAGGTACACAGACTGGCTGTGTGACTAGCTGTAGCCGTGTGACGTCACTACCGCGCATGCGCACAGTGCCGGTCACGGCACAGGGCTCTGAAGAAACGGCACTAGTGGCCGATCCTTCAGAGCGCATGCGCCAATGACGTCATCAGTGGCATATACAGTTAATATCTCCTAAATGGAGCATGTTTGAACAGGGCCGGCCTTTGGGGTGTGCGAGCTGTGCGGGCGCACAGGGCGCCATGGGCAACAGGGGCGCCGTGCGGCCATCGCAGCTTGCAGAATGTGAGTCGCAGTCAGTTACTCACATGATCATCACAGGAGTCCGACTCCCATGAGTCACAGCAGCAAGCGCTGCCAGGTCTCCCTGCGTGCTGTCAGGTCCCCCTGCCCTGGGACTGGGTGAAGAGCAACGCATCGGTTGCGGCACCTGAAAAAAATGGCTGCTGCCGGCCCCCGACAGGCACACTGCGCATGCGCCGCCGCTGCACGGGAAAGCTAGAAAACGCTTGGCTATTCTCGGGCAGACGGCGCATGCGCAGTGGCGTCTAAGCGCTGGGCGGCGCCATTTTTAAATGCAAAGCCGCACCGTCCACCGAAAGGTAAGTCAGTTTAGGTGACCAGGGGGCGAGGGGTGAAGATGGGGGGCGCCACAGGATTAGCTCGCACAGGGCGCCTGAACACCTAAGGCCGGCCCTGTGTTTGAAGATATTTACAGTACCTACAGGTAAGTCTTATTATAGTGTTACCTATAGGTACAAACAATCCAGGGAAGTTTACTTCATCTTTAAAACGCTCAATGAGCCAAATCCCATTCACTTTAATAGCCCCTGTTCACATCTGAGCCTTCTGTCACTCAAAATAAGTACATGAGCTTCTTTTTGGCAGATTACAAGCTTTTTGGCCCCATAGACTTCAATAGAAATGCCTGACTTGAGCGTTTTACAAGCGTTTTCTGCTCAAACACCAGCTCTCCACCCCTAATTTCCTCTCCCCTTCCACCCCCTAGTGCTTTCTATTGGCTAAACAAAAATGTCTAAAGATGTAAAAACACTTGTTATACGCTTCTAAAACTCTTTAAAAATGCTTGAAAAAAGCTGTAAAGGCCCTTTAAAAAACACCCATGCTCGGGTGTGAATGGAGCCAAGAGAGAAGCTCCCCATTCTACTGCTTCTTCCCTTCACAGGCTGGAGAAGGACAACACTTATAAGTGACGCTGATATACAGCATAGAAGGATCAAGTCTCCTACCGTGGTGTGTGCAGAGCTGTGTAAATCGCAGAACTGGATGGACGAAAATACAAATCCTTTGGCAGGCAAATCAAATGCCATACGTGTATTTAATACGTATATTTAGCTGCTTGCCTGGAGTTCAGCTTCCAGCATTTCCATTAGTTTATAAATGCTGCAAAATCTGTCAGGTTCACATTAATATGTAATGTTTCTTTATATACATATTTGAGAATATTAATGCCGACACGTTCATACTGTTCATGGCAGAATGCTGATGAGAATGTAGTATAAGGACACCAGCATACAGTATATGAGAATGTAGTACACAGTATATGAGAATGTAGTACACAGCATATGAGAATGTAGTACACTAGGGTGACCAGACATCCCCAGTTTCAGGGGACAGTCCCCTGATTGAGGACACTGTCCCCGGACCAAGTCTGTCCCTGGTTTTGTCCCCAGATTGGATTTAATAGGTGGCAGGGGCAATTTCAAAGACAATTAGTGCAGAATTAAAATAACAAAATTTGAATTACACACCCCTGCTTCGCTGTGCCTACTAGCATAGGGGGGTTGTATTTTTCCCATTATCTGTGCCCCTTTCTGATGATCATGTGCTGGTCGGAGCGGAGGGAATATTTCTTCAGTTTCGGGCGCATGCCCATTCAGCTCCGCTCGCATGTTCTTCTGCCTTGGCTCAAATTCTGGCCAGTCACCTGCCTATCTCCTTGCCTTCCCTGGTGGAGTGATCTTCCTCCGCTCCCCACCCAGTAGTAGCCGGGACCCGGAGAGTAAGACTTGACAGGTTGTGAGGCGGGCGGCGACGGGCAGAGAGTCGCTGATTGTTGCCATTACTATTAAAGAAAAAATATGTCCCCGGATTTCATTTTAAAAATCTGGTCACCTTATAGTACACAGTATATGAGAATGTAGTATACAGTATATGAGAATGTAGTACACAGTATATGAGAATGTATTATACAGTATATGAGAATGTAGTATACGGTATATGAGAATGAAGTATACAGTATATGAGAATGAAGTATACAGTATATGAGGATGTAGTACACAGTATATGAGAATGTAGTATACAGTATATGAGAATGTAGTACACAGTATATGAGAATGTAGTATACGGTATATGAGAATGAAGTATACAGTATATGAGGATGTAGTACACATTATATGAGAATGTAGTACACAGTATATGAGAATGTAGTACACAGTATATGAGAATGTAGTATACAGTATATGAGAATGTAGTACACAGTATATGAGAATGTAGTGCACAGTATATGAGAATGTACACAGTATATGAGAATGTAGTACACAGTATATGAGAATGTAGTACACAGTATATGAGGATGTAGTATACAGTATATGAGAATGTAGTGCACAGTATATGAGAATGTACACAGTATATGAGAATGTAGTACACAGTATATGAGAATGTACACAGTATATGAGAATGTAGTACACAGTATATGAGAATGTACACAGTATATGAGAATGTAGTACACAGTATATGAGAATGTACACGGTATATGAGAATGTAGTACACAGTATATGAGAATGTACACGGTATATGAGAATGTACACAGTATATGAGAATGTACACAGTATATGAGAATGTAGTACACAGTATATGAGAATGTAGTACACAGTATATGAGAATGTATTATACAGTATATGAGAATGTAGTACACAGTATATGAGAATGTAGTACACAGTATATGAGAATGTAGTACACAGTATATGAGAATGTAGTACACAGTATATGAGAATGTAGTATACAGTATATGAGAATGTAGTACACAGTATATGAGAATGTAGTATACGGTATATGAGAATGAAGTATACAGTATATGAGGATGTAGTACACATTATATGAGAATGTAGTACACAGTATATGAGAATGTAGTACACAGTATATGAGAATGTAGTATACAGTATATGAGAATGTAGTACACAGTATATGAGAATGTAGTGCACAGTATATGAGAATGTACACAGTATATGAGAATGTAGTACACAGTATATGAGAATGTAGTACACAGTATATGAGGATGTAGTATACAGTATATGAGAATGTAGTGCACAGTATATGAGAATGTACACAGTATATGAGAATGTAGTACACAGTATATGAGAATGTACACAGTATATGAGAATGTAGTACACAGTATATGAGAATGTACACAGTATATGAGAATGTAGTACACAGTATATGAGAATGTACACGGTATATGAGAATGTAGTACACAGTATATGAGAATGTACACGGTATATGAGAATGTACACAGTATATGAGAATGTACACAGTATATGAGAATGTAGTACACAGTATATGAGAATGTAGTACACAGTATATGAGAATGTATTATACAGTATATGAGAATGTAGTACACAGTATATGAGAATGTACACGGTATATGAGAATGTAGTACACAGTATATGAGAATGTACACGGTATATGAGAATGTACACAGTATATGAGAATGTACACAGTATATGAGAATGTAGTACACAGTATATGAGAATGTAGTACACAGTATATGAGAATGTAGTACACAGTATATGAGAATGTAGTATACAGTATATGAGAATGTAGTACACAGTATATGAGAATGTAGTACACAGTATATGAGAATGTAGTACACAGTATATGAGAACGTAGTATACAGTATATGAGAATGTAGTATTCGGTATATGAGAATGTAGTATACAGTATATGAGAATGTACACAGTATATGAGAATGTAGTACACAGTATATGAGAATGTAGTACACAGTATATGAGAATGTAGTACACCGTATATGAGAATGTAGTATACAGTATATGAGAATGTAGTACACCGTATATGAGAATGTAGTACACAGTATATGAGAATGTAGTAAACAGTATATGAGAATGTACACGGTATATGAGAATGTAGTACACAGTATATGAGAATGTACACAGTATATGAGAATGTAGTACACAGTATATGAGAATGTACACAGTATATGAGAATGTAGTACACAGTATATGAGAATGTACACAGTATATGAGAATGTAGTACACAGTATATGAGAATGTAGTATATAGTATATGAGAATGTAGTACACAGAATATGAGAATGTAGTACACAGTATATGAGAATGTACACAGTATATGAGAATGTAGTACACAGTATATGAGAATGTAGTACACAGTATATGAGAATGTACACAGTATATGAGAATGTAGTACACAGTATATGAGAACGTAGTATACAGTATATGAGAATGTAGTATACAGTATATGAGAATGTAGTATACAGTATATGAGAACGTAGTATACAGTATATGAGAATGTAGTATACAGTATATGAGAATGTAGTATACAGTATATGAGAATGTAGTACACCGTATATGAGAATGTAGTACACAGTATATGAGAATGTAGTACACAGTATATGAGAATGTAGTACACAGTATATGAGAATGTAGTACACAGTATATGAGAATGTAGTACACAGTATATGAGAATGTAGTACACCGTATATGAGAATGTAGTACACAGTATATGAGAATGTAGTACACAGTATATGAGAATGTAGTACACCGTATATGAGAATGTACACGGTATATGAGAATGTAGTACACAGTATATGAGAATGTAGTACACAGTATATGAGAATGTAGTACACAGTATATGAGGATGTAGTACACAGTATATGAGAATGTAGTACACAGTATATGAGAATGTAGTACACAGTATATGAGAATGTACACAGTATATGAGAATGTAGTACACAGTATATGAGAATGTAGTATATAGTATATGAGAATGTAGTACACAGAATATGAGAATGTAGTACACAGTATATGAGAATGTAGTACACAGTATATGAGAATGTACACAGTATATGAGAATGTAGTACACAGTATATGAGAATGTACACAGTATATGAGAATGTAGTACACAGTATATGAGAATGTAGTACACAGTATATGAGAATGTAGTACACAGTATATGAGGATGTAGTACACAGTATATGAGAATGTAGTACACAGTATATGAGAACGTAGTATACAGTATATGAGAATGTAGTACACAGTATATGAGAATGTAGTACACAGTATATGAGAATGTAGTACACAGTATATGAGAATGTAGTACACAGTATATGAGGATGTAGTACACAGTATATGAGAATGTAGTACACAGTATATGAGAATGTAGTATACGGTATATGAGAATGTAGTATACAGTCTATGAGAATGTAGTATACAGTATATGAGAATGTAGTACACAGTATATGAGAATGTACACAGTATATGAGAATGTAGTATACGGTATATGAGAATGTAGTATACAGTCTATGAGAATGTAGTACACAGTATATGAGAATGTAGTACACAGTATATGAGAATGTAGTACACAGTATATGAGAATGTAGTACACAGTATATGAGGATGTAGTACACAGTATATGAGAATGTAGTACACAGTATATGAGAATGTAGTACACAGTATATGAGAATGTAGTACACAGTATATGAGAATGTAGTATACAGTATATGAGAATGTAGTACACAGTATATGAGAATGTAGTACACAGTATATGAGAATGTAGTACACAGTATATGAGGATGTAGTACACAGTATATGAGAATGTACACAGTATATGAGAATGTTGTATACGGTATATGAGAATGTAGTATACAGTATATGAGAATGTAGTACACAGTATATGAGAATGTACACAGTATATGAGAATGTTGTATACGGTATATGAGAATGTAGTATACAGTCTATGAGAATGTAGTATACAGTATATGAGAATGTAGTATACAGTATATGAGAATGTAGTACACAGTATATGAGAATGTAGTACACAGTATATGAGAATGTAGTATACAGTATATGAGAATGTAGTACACAGTATATGAGAATGTAGTACACAGTATATGAGAATGTAGTATACAGTATATGAGAATGTAGTACACAGTATATGAGGATGTAGTATACAGTATATGAGAATGTACACAGTATATGAGAATGGCGCGGTGTACATTATCGCGGGTTGTATATGCGCCTTGTACATACAGAAGATTTCGCTCAGCTGCCGGCCTAAGACACGACCTTCCTTCCTCCCATGTTTTTAAAGGGCCGGTGCCACGCGCTTATTAACAAATCAGACTAATTAGCTCTGTGCTGTTACCCGGTAATTTGCCTGCCAGAGCTCACACTCCCCCATTAATTAGCACACATTACTACATACTTGTTACAGGGGAAGTGAAGCTATCTCTTTCTGTGCCCATGTGCCCTACAAGAGATTTTCTTGTTTTTGTTTTTCGTTTTTGATCGTTGCCCAACGCCCGCCCAGAGATGCCAACTCCCCCTGACACGTTCGGGGGCATTGCCAGGGTGTGAAGATGGCTCCCTTGATACCTTTGTCTCTGGAAATGTCCCTGGTTTTCAGCAGTGACCGACCTCGCTGTACAATCTTTGTTTTTCTGCATTGCAGAACAAATTCTCATCATTCCCTAAGAACATTTTGTTTTGAATAATTAAAGTGATATTAAACCCAGAAACAAAAATGTCATATATTGCAGCTTAGCAATCCTTAAAGTGTTACTAAACCCACATATGCAGTAAAGCATGTTTGTTATACTCACTGTGGAACCTAAGGGGTTAATCCTGCATTGTGTACAAAGCCTGTTTGATCCTGTCTTCGCTGATCTTCACCTTGTTCCAGTGTCTCCAAAAAAATAACCTGATATTTACAAAACCTTGGGGGCACTCTGCACATGCTCAGTTTGGTGTGTATTGCTAGAGATTTTTTTCTTGGGAGAATGCATGTGATCATGATCAGCACAGGGCCAATCAGCACTGTCCTGACAGAGGGTCAGGGTTTCTGCAGCCTCATAGGAAAATCATGGGAGAACGAAAACTCCTCCTACAAGCTTTAACCAGACACTGATTAAAGTCACAAGACTGCTATATACTGCTGATGAGAAAGGGTATTTAGCAGTTTATATTTACTAAAATAATTGCATTTCCATGTTTTGTGTACTGTGGGAGATCAGATACAGTGAATGCAGGGTCCTGGGTTTAGTAACTCTTTAGGTGGTGGCTGAGTTAGTTTTCTTTTTTTTTAAGCTTTTTTATTCCTTTAAAACTGCCCATAGAGGATACAGTTTTTTTTTTTTTTCAAAAACTTTTTTTCAAAAACTTGATTCCCCCATCCACAGACTCTATGGGCCGGATTCAGAAACAAGATACGACGGCGTATCTCCTGATACGCCGTTGTATCTCTGAGTCCGGCCGTCCTATCTATGCGCCTGATTCAGAGAATCAGTTACGCATAGATATCCCTAAGATCCGACTGGTGTAAGTGTCTTACACCGTCGTATCTTAGGGCTGCATATTCACGCTGGCCGCTAGGTGGCGCTTCCGTATAGTTACGCGAGGAATATGAAAATTAGGTATTTACGCCGATTCAGAAACGAACGACCACCCAGCGCTTTTTTTTTAAGTCGTTTGCGTTAGGCATTTTCCGGTGTAAAGTTACCCCTGCTATATGAGGGGTATGTGCGGCGTATCCTATGTTAAGTATGGCCGTTGTTCACGCGTCAAATTTAGAAAATTTTACGTCGTTTGCGTAAGTCGTTCGCGAATAGGGCTGGACGTAATTTACGTTCACGTCGAAAGCAATGAAGTTTTGCGGCGAATTTTCGAGCATGCGCACTGGGTTTTTTCCACGAACGGCGCATGTGCCGTTCACAAAAAACGTCAAATACGCGCGGTCAAGTCAAATTTAAGTAAAACACGCCCCCAACATCCCCATTTGAATTAGGCGGGCTTACACCGGCCCACATACAGTACGCCGGTCTTTCTGAATACGGAACTTGCGCCCAAAGTTACAGCGGCGTAACGTATCTAAGATACGTTACGCCGGGCGGATAGATACACCATTGTATCTGAATCCGGCCCTATGTATTCTGACAGCAGGGAGACTTCCCCACTGTCAGAATACACTGATCAGTGTTGCAGGCTACAGCCTGCAGTTCTAATCAAGCAGGGAAAATCTGGCAGAGCAACTTCTGTACAACCTCATTGCCCACACATGGATCGATGTAAAGGTTAATTTTTTATTTTCTAAATAGGTTCCTTTAAGCTAGTGCATTGAATAAAAAAGAAGCGGGAGGTTGTGGAGGCACATGAGTGAAACAATGTATCAGTTTAACAGCATTAATACAATAGTTACACAAGTTATACAAATATCTTGGTCACTGGCTCCGTATAAAGATACAAATTAACATAAAAAAATTCGGAATCACATCATATATGATAACAGAATGCATCAAAGGTGGCCTGTTGACAAGAATGGGAGAATAGGATGAGAAAGAAAAATTAGGGAAGTAACCCATTAGGTGAAGTGCCAGGGGGAAAAAGGGGGGCTAAGGGAGTGTAATGTGAAAGAAGACAATGGGCTAGATTCAGAAAGCCCGCCGTAAGTTTGTGCGGGCGTAGCGTATCTCAGATACGCTATGCCGCCGTAACTTAGTGAGGCTGGGGCTGGATTCACAAAGAACCTGCGCCCTAAGTTACGGCGGCGTAGCGTACATCTGTCGGCGTAAGCGCGCCAAATTCAAATTGAGAAGAGGTGGGCGTGTTTTATACAAATAAAACATGACCCCACGTAAATTACGTCTCTAACGTCCGTGAACGTATCCCAGTGCGCATGCTCCTAATCACGTGGCAAATAATAAATGCTTTTGACGTGATCGTAATTTACACAAAGCCCTATTCACGAACGACTTACGCAAACGACGTAAACGACGCAAAATTCGACGCTGTCCCGACGTCCATACTTAACATTGGCTATGCCTCATATAGCAGGAGTAACGTTACGCCGGAAAAAGCCTTACGCAAACGACATAAAAAATTCCGCCGGGCGCACGTACGTTTCTGAATTGGCGTATCCAGCTCATTTGCATATTATACGCTGAAATCGACGGAAGCGCCACCTAGCGGCCAGCGTAAATACGCAACTAAGATACGACGGCGTAAGAGGCTTACGCCAGTCGGAACTTAGCCTAATTTCGGCGTATCAGAAAGAAGATACGCCGGCGCAGCTTTGAATTTACGCGGCGTATCAATAGATACGCCAACATAAATTCTTGCTGAATCTAGCCCATTGTCACCATCATACAATGTCCAAAGCAATGGTCAAATGTACCTGTCTATGTGCCAAATTACCAAACTGGGGATGGTATGATCTATGTGAGGAACCCGGCAGCAGCAGCCAGCGAACAGCAAGGACGCCCAAACCACATGGGGAGCTATTAAGGGACCCAATCAGCCCCCAGGGACACGCTCCCAGCGTCACGCGGGTGTAAAAAAATCGGGGAGGGACCCACGTCCCAGAATGGCATAGCCGCCCATAGCGACGAGTGATGAGCCTCTCCATAAACGCGCCATGGGATGGAAAGGGGACGAGGGCGCGATGACATCCAAGTGGACGTCACGCGCACGGCATCATGCGTGGTGTCGATGCGCAATGGAACCGGCCCACCCACCGCCCGCAGCATGATGGCTGAGGGGAAGGGGGAGGGCGTCCAGAGCGCATCGCAGCTCCCGGGTACAAGGAAACAAGAAGACAACCCCAACCCGCACAGTGTCACCTAGTAGGCACCTAAGTGTGGCTTTCCCTTTTCTGATTTGAGCACTGCTGTACACGAGGTTGCCATCAAAACTTACACTGGTTGCACTGAAAAAAAACATTTTGCTTTTTAGCTTTGTATTTGATAGGTTGCATTTTCCGCATTTTAAGAGCCGGTTCACGCTGGGGCGGCACGACTTTGGGGGGCGACTCGGCAAGGTGATCTGCCCACAACTTCAGAGGCGACTTGCAAAACGACTTCTGTATTGAAATCAATGCAAGTCGCCCCGAGTCGCCCCCAAAGTAGTACAGGAACCTTTTTCTAAGTCGGAGCGGCCTTAGTCACTCCTATTAGAACGGTTCCATAGTACAGAGCGGAGCGCGACTTGTCAGGCGGCTAAGTTGCCTGACGAGTCGCCCCTCTGTGAACCGGCTCTTAAGGATATGTTTACAGTATATGTATGTGTTTTGTTCTGCAGGGACAGCCTCACAAATTAGAGCTTACACGCTGCTAGGCATTTATCTCCATAGTATATCAAACCAAGAGAATAGCCCAGGGTACCTGGTCTGCTGACACTGTGATGTGCATCGTCAGCAACATGCCTGGCTGTGCAAGTTCTCACCGTAATGTATTTTTATGCAATTTAACATTTTACAAGCATGGCAGCTTCAGAAAACACCTTTCCACAGAGATTGCACCACATATATGGGCAACATAGAGGCACTAGAAACTCTGGTGTGTAATTCTGATAAACCATATCTATGGTCAAAATGTAAAATCATATAATAATTTCCAAATTGTATTTAAATTATTTCTAGCCTACTCCTATTAACCACTTAAGGACCAGACCAATATGCTGCTAAATGACCCAAGGGGTTTTTACAATTCGGCACTGCGTCGCTTTAACAGACAATTGCGCGGTCGTGCGACGTGGCTCCCAAACAAAATTGGCGTCCTTTTTTCCCCACAAATAGAGCTTTTTTTTGGTGGTATTTGATCACTTCTGCGGTTTTTATTTTTTGCGCTATAAACAAAAATAGAGCGAAAATTTTGAAAAAAATTCAATATTTTTTACTTTTTGCTATAATAAATATCCCCCAAAAACATATATAAATTTTCTTTTTCCCTCAGTTTAGGCCGATACGTATTCTTCTACCTAGTTTTGCTAAAAAAAATCGCAATAAGCGTTTATCGATCGGTTTGCGCAAAATTTATAGCGTTTACAAAATAGGGGATAGTTTTATTATTTTTATTTTTTTACTACTAATGGCGGCGATCAGCAATTTTTTTCATGACTGCGACATTATGGCGGACACTTCGGACAATTTTGACACATTTTTGGGACCATTGTCATTTTCACAGCAAAAAATGCATTTAAATTGCATTGTTTATTGTGAAAATGACAGTTGCAGTTTGGGAGTTAACCACAGGGGGCGCTGTAGGAGTTAGGGTTCACCTAGTGTGTGTTTACAACTGTAGGGGGGTGTGGCTGTAGGAGTGACGTCATCGATCGAGTCTCCCTATAAAAGGGATCACTCGATCGATGCAGCGCCACAGTGAAGCACGGGGAAGCCGTGTTTACATACGGCTCTCCCCGTTCTTCGGCTCCGGGGTGGCTATAAACGAATAGCCGCGCCGTCGTCCCGGATTGCTCCTGAAGCCACGAGGACCGCCGCAAGTACCGGGGGGGGGGGTCCCGATCGGACCCCCTACCCACGTCTAGGCAGGCACGTACAGGTACGTTGATGTGCCTGTCCGTGCCATTCTGCCGACGTAAATGTACATGCGGCGGTCCGGAAGTGGTTAATCATAGCGATCTATGTAAGCTTACTTTTTGAAGATCCCCACCTGTTTACGTCCTTGAATTCTATGATGTGATTGGCCGGAGCGGCGATGACGTCACTCCCGTGCATGCGCGTGAGAGTGCCTTCAAACACAGCATTGCCGTGTTTAGCACGGGTATTGTTAGTGCGCCTGCGCGCCGTTTGACAGCGGTGCCTGTCATTGGCATATATCTCCTAAACCGTGCAGGTTTAGGAGATATTGCTAACACATATAATTAAGCCTTAATGTAGGCTTACCTGTAGGTGTAAATGACAAAAGTGGGTTTACAACCACTTTAATTGAACAAGCTAAAGCTAGAAGCTGATTGGTTTCTATGCAGAGCTTCACCAGAGTTTACACTCTCCAGTGTTAGTAAATCAACCCCTAATGTTCCCAACTGTCCCTGATTTGGAACAGTGGGGTTTATTTACTAAATACTAGAAGACTGTGCACTTTGCAAAGTGCATTTGTCCCTCATGTTAATTCAAACTAAATATTGTAGTTAAAAAAAAAAAAAAATGTACCTCTCAAAAAGTGTTTCTCAGTGCCAAACCTTTCATACAATTTCTAAATTGCTGCATTTGTAAATTTTTAATGCCAGTATAAAGGAATAGTAGTGTTAAAAAAAAGTACTTGTGGTTTTCACTAATCTTTTTTTGCATAATTCTCCTTTAAAGAGGCGTGGCAGGGGGTGTGTCCTATGCTTACATACTTTTGCTAATAGGTGTCCCTCGTTCCCACCTCAAAATGTTGGGAGTTATGCCTTGTAAATCAACCTCATAGTCACTATGCCGTGCAAGTATGTACTGCTGTGCCACACATTTTACAGAGCCTGCCTTCTGAACTACAGAGGTGTGGGGAGAAGGCGTTTCAGAGGTGTAATCAGTACAGGAATACAGCAAGGTACCATGGGATATGTAGTCCTTAGAAATTGAAAGTAAACAGCAGTGAAGAAGCTGCAAAGTATGCCTGGAGTCCAGGAAGTTGAGGAAAGAAGTGGCCAGTAGACAGGCAAGGCTCACAAAATGAAAAGTAAGCTTATATTGGATTGTCAAAACTAACTATTCTTTGTATTGTTATTGCAATGCTTATGTTATAAAATAAAAGTGCATGCTGTGAGTGAGCATAGATTTCCTTTAAGCCAAAATGTGGCATTATATTTCAGATAGTGTTTTTTTTTTTTAATATGATCCTAAAAAAATGTATTCTTTAAATACATCTGCCCCTAGATATTGATTTAAAATGTTAGCTAGGATTGTCAATGTGCTTTTCAGTGTGACAAGGGAAAGGTTATTTGCATGCCAGTTTGATAGTACGCGTTCTGCAACCCGGTCCATGACAAGCGTTGGCACAGAGTGCACTCCTTATGGCACCCAAATCTGCCTACCTAATCAACCCTGAATATGCTATGATGTGTCACATGGACTGATTTGACTTTCTCTGTGAACTGTAGTGGCTCATTTCAGGGTTTGCCAGATCTCTGGAGGTTGTGGATTGTGGTCAGTTGTGGCAAATTAGGAAATTATGTTGCAGGTAACTTTTTTTTTTTTGCACCTGTACACTTGGGGTGTGTAGATATCATGCAACATTAGTAGCATCTTCAAGCTCAAAAAAGATCCTTTTGTTTGGCAAAGGTAGCAATTCCAGTAATTTTAGTAGTGAACATAGTCTGTTTGGAGACCCAACAATTAGGACTCAGCTTTGATGCTCATATATATATATATATATATATATAATGTGTGTGTAAATAAAATAAAAATAATCACAAAAATGCATGCTAACAAAAGCACCATGCATTTTTTTGAGAATCGTGAGAGAATCGTGAGCTTCATTCTAAGCAAAAGAATCGTGATTCTCATTTTTCCCAGAATCGTGCAACTCTACTGCCTTTAGGAATTAATATGAGAAACACCAGCAAATCTATTGACGTAGCTTTAGGTGCACACTGTACAGAGGACGCAGACAGTACACCATGTGAAAATACTGCAGCTAGCACAATCACCTGCCTGCCTGTCAGTAAATTAGGAAGAGTGGATCTAGATAAACTCAATACAGTGTATAAATATATATACAACACCTGGGATGCATATATATCCTCTACACACTGTAACTCTAACTGAGTAGCCTGCCTGCCTGCCTGCTCTATCTAACTCCAAAAAATGACACTCTCTCTCTCTCTCTCTCTGTAAACCACCAACACACTACACAAGGCCGACTTCCAGGCAGCATTATATAGTGTGGGGCGTGTACTAAACCCCCTGAGCCGTAATTGGCCAAAGTCACCCTGGCTTTGGCCAATTTTGGCTCTCCGTTTTTTGCAAGCTGTGATTGGCCAAGCATTGCGGGTCATAGTGCATGCTTGGCCAATCATCAGCCAGCAATGCACTGCGATACTGCAGTAAATTATGGGCCGTGACACGCCACTCTAATTTGGCGCGAATGGCCCAAAACGTTTGACAATCATGCGATGTTCGAGTTCAACTCCAATACGAAGCTCATCCCTACTCCTGAGTAATAGAGGCTTGCTAAAGTAAAGGTGAAGGAGACAACTTTTTTAAATATTTTAATGATCCTGCTATTCCCACCCTTTCCTTTGGTAGGCTGGTGGTTCAAAAGTGATCAAATTAAAGGGCCCAAACAGACTGTGGGTATTCATACTTTAATTGGTCAACTGGTCTTCCTCTGTACTGGTATAGTAATGGCGATCTGCTTAGAAGAGGAAGTTAGAACCTGCCAGCTCTGCCAGTGATTGGCTAGTGCCACTTTCCTGTTTTGCCTTGAACTTGTCTCTTTTGGTTATTGATGCTGAGAAAAAGAAAGGCCAGGGAAAGCTAGATGCATTGTTAAAGTGGAAGTAAATAGTTCCACTAGACCAGCCTTTCTCAAACTTTTTAACCCAAAGGAACCTGTGTAATAACATTTTAGGCTCATGGAACCCCTGCTATTAATTACAATATCTACAGTTCATTATACATTAGTGCGATGGTCACTCAGAAGAATGCTTCTTACATTGGTGGTCAATAGGACGAATCTCCCCCTGTTACAGATGGCTAATAAGATGACATTATTCACTCATCTAAGAGGCAGAAGTTTCTCAAAGCTCAATGAACCCCTACAAACATCTGGAGGAACCCTAGTTGAGAAAAGCTGAACTAGATATTGAAGAATAGGCGGTACTGCTGATTCTAAGGGAACAGGCTCTGTAATATCTGGAGGGGAGAAAAATGATTGACACTTTTAAAGTGGAACAACAGGCAACAATGTTGCTTTACAGAACAATGGTTGCTGAGCACTGTCAGCCTACTGCCGGAAGTGGAAAAATACTAGATCTAGTAGCAGGATCAACATGTAATGAAAATATGTTATGGGAAACTAAAAAGAAACGACCCTATTAATACTAGTGATAGACTACAGCATGCATCACTTTCTGGAAGCTTTGCTTTTGGTGCCAGTTTTCTTCTACTGGCTCCAATCACCTTGATGCCCCCAAGTAGCAGCATGTTTTGAAGTAAGCAGATTAAGAGGATTATTTGAATCTGATTCTCTGTAGACAAATTGCAATTTTCCGACACTGTTGAGTATACACATGCCAATTTTGGAGAATCAGCAAATTGCTGTTCACTTGGAACAAATCAGCTTTGCTCAATCTAACATTGATGAGTCCAATTCTCAGCAAATTGCAAGTCGATTTTCTCACCATTGAATTTTGCAGAACATGGCATCTGTATATGCCCACTCCATTCACACATAGGCATTTAGAGGCAGGAGAAAAAAAAAACATATCTTCCCGTTCAAGAAAGGAGCTTTCTGGCAGAAAAAAAACGCAGAATGTGCCTAAACGCATCTAAACGCGCCTAAGCACTAGGAGTGTTCATTCATTTTGATGGCAAGAATACATTTATTTTCTGGCCAATGAAATGAGTGAACAACCTATGCGCCTGCACTTAAACGCATTTGTAAAACAAGGTTTTAGGCACCTTTTTTGCCAGGTCCAAGGCATTTAAAAGAGCTGGGCAGTGTGCATGGGCCCTAAAAGTTGCTGTTCTGTTATTCACAGTGTTATTTAACAAGTTGCTTTAATACAATTGGATCACTTAACTACAAGCTCTGGTTATATTACCTCTTTTCACTTTATTGAATTAAGTATGTTTGGTCTAGCAGGGCAATAAATCTAATTGCACTCAAGTTTCGTATGGTAGCTGGTTTTGTTTGTGGTTGTGCGTATTGTCAAATATTTCCCGAAGAAAAAATTCATAATTTTAACTCGGAAGATTCTAAATCCTCTCTAGCTGACGTATTTTGTCCATGTGCTTAAAAGCATAATACAGTTGCAAAAATATGCACTGGAACTGATGACATTTATTATAAAAGGTATGTACAGTTGTGTAAAAAAAATAATTACACCCCGTGGAAATTGTTGACTTTTTCTACATATTTGAACAGGCAAATATTAGATCTTCATTCAAACACTGCCGACAAATAAAGGTGATGTGCTTGAATAAAAACACAAAGAAAAATTGCCTTTTCATCGACTTATTCAATATAAATAGATGCAATGGTGTACCATGTGAATCTTTTTTTAATGTTGACAGCCAGCACTCAAGTAGAGAAGCAAGCATTTTTCATTTATTTCCTACCATGTAGCTACAGAGTCAACTTATTTAACATTAAGTTCTCTCTCATACACCAGCAATAAATTAGTGTTGCTGGTCATGAGTGACTTTTATGGCTTTGGAGTATCATATTAGCAAAATAAAGAGCATCAACTTCGAGGCTGCAGACCATAAAAACAAATTGGTCCTTGGAGTGTAATCCATTTTTTAACTCTTTAAAGATTACTTTGATTAACAACATAAGTAGACACTCTGATTGGACCTTCTACCTTGTCCCAGGTATTCTTTTCCCACAAAGTAAGAGCAGCCAGACACACAGTACCATCTGCACTTCTGGTTCAAGCAGTGATGGTGCACCTTGGCACCCCAAATGTTTTGGAACTACATTTCCATGATGCTCATGCACTCTTCAGTGTAGTTGAGCATCATGGGAAATGTAGTTCCAGAACATCTGGGGTGCCAAGGTTTGCCATCACTTTGTCTAGGGGATTGCTTTTCTTGAATTTATTACAGTAACTTGGCTGGGATTGAAGTAGGTTGGCCTCTCATAGTAACTAATAGTAACTAATTCCTCTTGAAAGGTCCCCTGGCGACAATCCTTAAGAGGTGGGCAGCACTGGGCACCAAAGCATGGTCCCAGGCTGGGCGATTCTCAGTCTCAGTGCACCAGGGGGTTGTTAAAAAACAATATTCACTCAGATTCCTCTCTCAGATCTGTACCCAGAAGTTCTTGTGTGCTGTGGTTTCCTTTTTCATCAAGCAGGCAACTGTGTAATGGACTTCTCCAGACTGGCTCCCAGGTGAAATCCCCCTTCTCCAGCATCCAAAATAGGGCTCCAGCCTTAAGGTAGCTGGGGGCCCTGCTGGACTCCTGGTAAAGGTGCAGGGTGGCCTAGGAGACCCACAGCCCCTTGGTTGGGAGCTTCTGCTGTTGGACAATGACCAGCACCAGATTATTTATGTCTTCTCCAGCCACCTTCTGAGCATGCCTTCTCAGGGATTGTCTGGGACTTGTCTGGGATCCAGCCTGCTCCACTCCTATGTTCTAGTACTTTCCAGATGGCAGGTAGAAGCAGTCAAGTGTACAGCCTGTGGGGACCTGATCAGTCCAAAGCAAAACAACAGCAGCTCCACTAATTACAGAGGAGAAAAACAAAAAAGACTAAATTTGCCTGACAGCCAGGCACCTACCTAGAAGGGTGCTACATATATACATTACAACAGAGTAGATTTGGTACTCTTGTATTGTGGTTATTATTTGTGGTTCTATCTAAGACCTATTTAATACAGTCATGGGAGATGATAGCACTCTATACAATAACATTAACATGTTGTACATGTAAAGGGCTTCTGACAATGTCAGCACTATATTATTAGTAATATACTTTGGATCCCTGTTATTTATTTGATGTTATCACACAAATTGGGTTAGAAAAAGCATAGCGCATTTCAAGGTGTTGCATTGCAAATGGTCAAATTGTGACTCTCTGTTGATCTCCAGTAGATTCCGCCATGCTCCTTGAAATCCCCTCCGCCTTCTGCTATGCCTGTCTTCTCTTTTCCGCAGCCAACCAAAAGGGCATGAGTATATATAAAAAATATTGCAGAAGTGTGTGACATTTTATATGTTCACTTGATGCTGGACAGACCAGTCACAGCCCACTTTCCTCCCACTTCTCCGTGCAGCGCTTCCATCCGATTAATTCTGATTGGCCAATGTTATCACAGGACAGGACATCAATCTGATCTGTCTGGTAGGTGCTGCATGTACCGTGTTTCCCCCGAAAATAAGCCCGGGTCTTATATTAATTTTGGCAACGAAAGACCCAGTAGGGCTTATTTTCGGGGTAGGTCTTAATATATTCTCTCTCTCTCCCTGCCTGCCAGGAATGCCCAGTTTGAATAAATTGAAAATGCTCAAATTCTTTCTTTTACAGTAGTACACAATACAGAATGTGGGTGCCTCTGTAATCCAACAGTGCCAAACACCTCATCCTTCCTCCACCTCTCCCAGCCACCAGCGAGGGACCTCAGCCCCCCTCCCTTGGCAATGCTCAAAGCAGGGAAGAGGGCACACCAGCATGTGAGGGGAAAAAAAATACCTGTAAATACCTTGCGGAGACCGGAGTATACATGCTGCATTCCGCACACATGTTGATTGCAGAGGCTCTGCACCGTACGGTACTTTCGGTGACCCGCCAAAGCTCTGTAAAGGGAGGGGGGCCAAGGTCCCTGCAGACAGGCAGGAGAAGAGACTGGAGTATCCATGCTGCATACCACACGTGTTGATTGCAGAGGCTCCACACCGTACGGTACTCAGTGACCCGCCGAAGCTCTGTGAAGGGAGGGGGGCCAAGATCCCACGCAGACAGGCGGGAGAAGAGGAGACCAGCGGGGAGATCAGCTGAGCGCCGCTCTGTATCAAAGGCACCTGACACCGCTAGAGAGACACACACACACAGCACACACAGCACACCGATGTAACAGGATTATACTGTGTTTCCTTAAAAAAAATCACACAATCACCTCGAACTAGGGCTTATTTTCGGGGTAGGGCTTATATTGCAGCCCTCCTGGAAAATAGCGCTAGGTCTTATTTTCGGGGTAGGTCTTATTTTCAGGGAAACACGGTAGAGGAAGAAGAAGAGTGGGGATTTTAAAGTCCCAGCCCGTTGGAGAGGCTGTGTTGTTCAACAAAACTGAACACAGGACCCCTCACTCATAGATGACAAAAAAAACAGCCTTAACGCACATATGTTTTTTTCAGCTGCTGCTGAAGTCACTCACAAAATACCAACTGTGCTGCATGCTTATGTCCTGAGGATTTTAACAAAACAAAAAAAAATGATAAAGGCTCCATATTACATATATTACACTGCATTACTCTGGCAGTGTCCCCGTGAACCACACGCCATTGATCATTTCGGCACCAAAAAGTTCCATCTTTTCTGATAGTTCTCATGTTGGAGTGAGATTCACTTAGGGAGCTTTGTTGCTTATAATGGAATTCACCGTTTTTTTCCAGTCCCAAAAGTCCCTGAAGAAATAGCTATGAAAATACCACAAATTTCAAAACACCGTTGGTTTAGTAATTTTTTATATATAACTATTGTTGTTGGGCAACCACTTCAATCCTATTGTAGGTTATATTGACTGTGAAAATTTCTCTTTCTTTCTTTCACACACATTTAGGCCATAATGAGAAAAAAATATTATTCTTGCATTGTCATGGCCAATCAATCTTGCAATCATCACAGTGCAACATGTCTAGCACCTTTATCCTTCCTCTCTTAATCCTTCTCACTGTAATACTACCTATGTCTAACAGCCAGCCATTGCTTCTCCTTGCCAATGCATGTAAAGTGAAGCATTGGTGGTGAGTTGGTGGTATTCATTTATCAGTAAATAGCCTCCATTTTTACTCCAGATTCATATGATGACATGGCCTGTGAATTCTTCACTCTGCTGCCTTTGACAAGACTAACACAATCTGATTTGCATGCACCTTAATTATTGGTAAAATTAGAAAACAATTGGAGTTGGGAAAGATCCTGGACATGAACTGTACAGGGGAATCTGTACCCTAATAAGTTGCTGCTGAATTGCCATTCTAGTAGTATTTCAGCAGCATATCAGGAATGTGTGTTGCCTAATAAATATCAAATATATACATAGTTACATAGTAAGCCAGGTTGAAAAAAGACCAAAAAAGACACAAAAAAAAAAAAAGAAATCATACAATCCTATATAAACAATCCTTCACCCACAGTTGATCCAGAGGAAGGCAAAAACCCCAGCAAAGCATGCTCCAATTTTCCACAGTAGGGGAAGAATTCTTCTTGATCTCCCCGAGAGGCAATGGGATTTTCCCTGGATCAACTTTACCTATTAATACCAGTACCCAGTTATACTACAGTATGTACATTAAAGTGTAAGTAAACCCTTCTATCGTTTTTAGCCAAGGAAGCTACCATCTTTGCCTCTGTTTAATCTACAACTGCCATGATAATGCACATGTGATCAGTTATGACACCAGCCATTGGATGGTTTGACAGTTTGGTTGAGAGCACAACCAATGGGAGTGTTACATTTTGCGGCACGTGTCGGAAATGAAACAATTTTATGGATGGATTTACTTCACCTTATAAGGAACGAATCCAGGCCTTTTTTTAAAGCAATCTACTGAGCTGGCCAGAACCACCTCTGTAGGGAGTCTATTCCACATTTTCACAGCTTTTACTGTGAAGAAACCTTTCCGTATTTGGAGATGAAATATTTTTTCCTCTAGACGTAAAGAGTGCCCCCTTTTCCTCTGTGATGACCGTAAAGTGAATAACTCAACACCAAGTTCACTATATACAGTAGACCGCTTATGTTTTTGTACATGTTGATCATATCCCCCTTAATCTCCTCTTGTTAAGAGAGAATAAATTCAGTTCCTCTAATCTAGTTCCTCCAAGCCTTTTATAAGTTTGGTTGCCCTTCTCTGCACTTTCTCCACTTCTTTTTTGAAAACTGGTTCCCAAAACTGATGCTTATTCCAGGTTCCTTGGTAGATAGTCTGCCAGTGTCAGCAATGTTATCTCCCTTAATTGTATATTAGAGAAATCCCTGACATAATGTGATTGGAAAAGATCAACTTTATTACCTGATTACCACCTTATTACTTTTGGGGATCAATCCTGGGGTGCCACTTGATGGAAGATAGTGGAAAAGATTGAGGAAACCAACATCTCATGGATAAGATAAGGCCACCAATTTTGCATATTGCAGATGAGGCAGTGGTGACCATGATGAGGACATTGATGAAATATTGTAGTGTTACATAAAGAATGTTTTATCCTGAGGCCTCGTACACACGACTGAGAAACTCGACAGAATCCATCAAGAAACTTGGTGGGAGAGCTTTTTTTGCTGAGGAAAACGGTCGTGTGTACGTTTTTCATCAAGGAAACTGTCGAGGAACAAGTTCTCTTTTTCCTCGACGGGAGTCTCAATTTCCTCTTCGTGTTCCTCGTCGGGCTGGTTTTCTACGAGAAACTCGAGCGTGTGTATGCTAAGAAACCAGCGCATGCTCAGAATAAAGTATGAGACGGGAGTAAAAGTAGCATTTGTAATGGAGATAACACATATTTCACGCTGTAACAGACTGAAAAGTGCAAATCGTCTCTTACCAAACTTTTACTTAACACGCAGTAACATGAGATTAGCAAAAGCAGCCCCAAGGGTTGTGCCAGTGGAATTGAACTTCCCCTACCATTGTATGTGTTGTACGTCACCGCGTTTGAGAACGAGGAGATTTTTTCTTGACCGTGTGTACGCAAAGCAAGCTTGTCGAGTTCCTCGACAAGCCTAACAAGGAACTCGTTGAGGAAAACGATGTGTCTTTCCGACGAGTTCCTCGGTCGTGTGTACGAGGCCTCAGACAGAGAAAAGTTGAAAAGCTTGTCAAGGTTCATGCTTGCTTCTAAATAAAAAATTGTGTGCTTCGGCATCCTTGCTGAATTTCCAAAACTTGGAGCAATTTTCAAAACTTCTGAAAGGGATGCTAAAGTAAAAAAAAATTATCAGACTGTAGTCTGTATCCAACTTGTGTCAGTTTTCAGCAGAACTTTCAATGTTCCACTTCTGAGGAAGACCCCCCACCTTGCTTCACACTGTAACATCAGTCCAGCATACTTGATGCCCTCATAAGGCCCATACACACGATCTGGCTTTCCGGCAACAACAATCCGACGGATGTGTTTTAGCGGACAATCTGACCATCTGTATGCTCCATCGGACAATTGTTGTTGGTTTTTAAATGGACAAATATTCGCTGTGCATGCTCTCAAACTTTCCGACAACAAATGTCGGATGGAGGATCACCCTGTCATGTGTACACAAGTCTATCGGACTAAAGTCCAAAGTACAAACACACATGCTCCAAACCAATGTAACCAATTAAACATCAGACAACAATAGCAGAAGTTTCCTAAAGGGTGGCGGTAAAGAGCTGAAAAAACAGGTGATTTGGTGAATGTTGGCTGAAAAAGTTCTTCTGTGTGTATGCATACCAAGTTCACGGCCAATGCCCCTTCGGACAAAAATCCACGGAAAAGTCAGATGGAAGTCCGATCGTGTGTATGAGGCCTCGTACACACGGCCGAGGAACTCGACGTGCCAAACACATCGAGTTCCTCGGCCAGTTCAGCACTGAAGCCGCCGAGGAGCTCGGCGGGGCGAGAGCTCCCATAGAACAACGAGGAAATAGAGAACATGTTCTCTATTTCCTCGCCGAGCTCCTCGTCGGCTTCCTCGGCCGAAAGTGTACACACGGCCGGGTTTCTCGGCAGAATTCAGCCAGAAACTCGGTCGGAAGCTGAATTCTGCCGAGGAAACTGGTCGTGTGTACGGGGCCTGAGGCTTTATAGTGCCTTTCAATCTAGAGGTTCCATTAGCAACAGCATTAGAATCAGACATTACAGTTTAAACAGTACAGTATGATAGAACATGTATTCCAGCTGCTTTATCATAATGAGACACTTGGCTGATGCCATAAGCATATTATTTAAAAAACATCAGATGATTTTTTTTTATCACAAATGACAAAAAAAATCAGAACTGGACTGCTCCCGCCCCTTATAATCAAAGCCCTGACACCATCAGCTATTGGGTATGCAAACGGAGATAGTGGCTGACAAACTCAATAAAAAAAAAAAACTTTTAACTGATTTTCAATAATAAAAAAAAAAATAACCCTCTAAAGCCCAAAATGAGAAAAATTACAAACCATGAAAGAATGATCTACTGTGAAACAGATCGAAAGGTTGAGTAGTCGGCAGAGCAAATTTTAAGAAGTTCATCTATACTGCTTAGTTTTTTGAAAGGCCTGAACCATCGTCAGTATCTATGGAAACCAGGCAGAGATCTCACAGTTGCCATAGTTACCATGGTTTCTGCCTTGTGACAGCTGTTCCAAAGGACCACTAACTGTATCAGCCTCTGAGTGCATCTGGGGTCATATATACATTATATTAGTGCAAAAGGTGAAGCGTGCATCATTACTATTCAAGTAACTTTATATTGGCCTCATTAGTATGATATTCTCTGTAGAAACTTAAAACACCACAAAGGATGACTTCATTAGGGATATTGCCATTTCCTATTTTTATTATTAAAGTATTAATAATATAGTGGAAAAAAACTGCTTCAAATAAGATTTGTCAGTTGCTGATATAAACTTTAACCTCAATAAAGGCCTCAGCCACAATATAACCAGCAGTAAGTCCTCAGGTTTATAACTAGGAGGTGGTTCCTGTACTCAAACTGAACATTGAAGAGGAATTTTCTATTCCCAACCTCCTTTATGGTAGTACAATATTATTTTAATATTATTATTACAGGTACTTATATAGCGCTGTCAATTTATGCAGCACTTTACATATATATTGTACATCCACATCAGTCCCTACCCTCAAGGAGCTTACAATTTAAGGTCCCTAGCTTACATTCATACATACACATACTAGGGCCAGTTTAGACAGGAGCCAATTAACTTACAAGCATGTCTTTGGAGGGTGGAAAGAAACCGGAGTACCTAGAGGAAACCAGTGCAAGCACATGGAGAACACGAAAACTTTATGCAGGTAGTGCCATGGTTGGGATCAGTCTTGATTTCCTGTTCTTGGATATAGTAGATGAAAAGGGAGAGGATTGGGGATTTTTTAGGTGCAAGATTGCAAGTTGCACTAATTTCAAATATAATATTTATAATATTTAAAAGCTTTTTTATTTTTATTTTGAAAAACAAAATAAAAAAATTATTAAAACATAACAATTGGCAAGTACAGTTTAACACAACATTATCTAGAGAGCACTAAGAGATAGACTTCCCAACATGTGTCGCCCATATATCGGGCTTCTTCAGGGGAAGCTGTCCAGTTTAGAGGTACAAGCCTTCTATCAAGAAAACAAAAACATATACATATCATAATCAATTCGTTTAGAATTGCATATCATATACATTTACATAGTGTTACATTTATTTAAATACATAACAGCTTAAAGGGGTTGTAAAGGCACAATTGTTTCCTAAATAGCTTCCTTTACCTTAGTGCAGTCCTTCTTCACTTACCTCATCCTTCCATTTTGCTTTTAAATGTCCTTATTTCTTCTGAGAAATCCTCACTTCCTGTTCTTCTGTCTGTAACTCCACACAGTAATGCGAGGCTTTCTCCCTGGTGTGGAGTGTCATGCTCTCCCCCTCCCTTGGAGAATCAGGACGCCCACTAACACACAGCTCCTTTCTCTATCTGCAACGTAAAGAGCATCCTGACTCTCCTATAGTCCAAGGGAGAGGGCGAGCACGACACTCCACACCAGGGAGAAAGCCTTGCATTACTGTGTGGAGTTACAGACAGAAGAACAGGAAGTGAGGATTTCTCCGAAGAACTAAGGACATTTAAAAGCAAAATGGAAGGATGAGGTAAGTGAAGGAGGACTGCACTAAGGTAAAGGAAGCTATTTAGGAAAAAAAATTGTGCCTTCACAACCCCTTTAATATATGCATGTGCATCTCTGCTGTCAAGGCGGTGCTTCTTACCTGTGTCTCCTAAATAGATCCAAACACTGCCATAAATCCTAGGTGTTATGTGCATCAAGGGAACCATGTGTGATAGGTGGCCACAGAGGGCATTAAAGGACCAACTAAAGGAATAATAAGGTATATCAGATGATATCAGAAAGGGAAATCTTGTATATAGTTACACAAGTTGTCGCTAAGGGTAGCACAGAAAATCAACTTTCTATGTAGTTTTCGTTACTCGTTTCACATCTCGTGAATTTCTGTCGACCGTATCAAAGGATTGAACTTCTCATTTTTCCAGAGCAGGTTAAAAAGTTAAAGCTTACCTAGATCTAAGACTATACTTTTACCAAATGTTTTATTCTTATATAATTAGTCATTTTGAAAATAAAAAGGCTATAAGGTTCAACTATAGTCTAAATTTGTTAAATCTCACATCTTTTTAGCCAATATTCTCTCAAACTGTAGGTATAAGAAAGCAGATGATCAGTGCTTTTCTTTTCTATGTTCCCTTAGATTTTACATGGATCACAGTCGTGTTGTAGTCGTCTTCTGTAACTCAGCCCAGGCTGGCAACTGGGGCTTTGAAAAACTTTAGAAATATAATGTGGAGTATTGCCCTTTGACAAGCAGATTCTCTTGTTCTGTAGCTGCCATCTGTTGGACTTGTATGTGACAAGGAACTTAATTGCAGTTTGTTCAGGCCCTGCCCTTTCATAATAGTTTACAAATTTGAATTTCAGGTCTGTTTCTGTGCTGATTACTTGGCCCAAAATGTGTTCTAAAGACATACATTCTATGGGAATTGAGTATCTGAGTGATACTGCAAGCAACTGCTTATCAAAGTGTCTTTGGGATTACAGTATGTTCTCTAGATGGGTTACCATGTGCCCAGATATGTTAAAGAGGAAGTAAACCCTGATGGGTTTTACTTCCTCCTTGTTTCCCTGCAAAGGTAAAGCATAATGGGCTACTATGCATCGTGTGTCACTTACCTGAAACCATTATGTGTCATTTACCTGAAACCAAAGCCTGCAATGTCACAGTTGTCCCCACTTCCACGAAGCGTCCATCTTCCTTCCAGGTATCGCGTCTCCGGCGCTGTGATTGGCCGGAGCCGCAATGTCGTCACGGCACGCTCGCCGTTTCTAAAGTGCACCTGCGCCTGTCTCATTTGTAAATATCTCCTAAACCGTGGAGGTTTGGGAGATATTTCGAGGACCTACAGGTAAGCCTTAATCTAGGCTTACCTGTAGGTAAAAGTGGTTGTTAACAGGTTTATAACCACTTTAAAGTAGAACTATAGGCAACAAAAAAAATCATTTTGGATAGAGTAAGGGAGGGTCATAGCCCCTGTCAGTTTTTTTTGCCATCCTATTGGGGAGATTTCCCTTCACTTCCTGTCCCATTGTCAAAGCAGAAAGTGAGAGGAAATCCTTGCAAATTAAGGCACTCCCTTGGGGACCCTCAGCTCACTAGAATTAGTGTCCCCATTGAAAGATTTCCCCTTACTTTTCTGGGGACAACCCACAATTTGGGATTTTTTTTACTTTCGCTGTTAATGATAATGGTAAACAGGACAAATAGATAAGGTGGATCTCCTTAACCTCCCTGGCGATTATTTCAAATTTTAGGTGCTGAAAGCGGTACCATTATTTTGCATGGAAATTTGGCGTTTTATATTGTAGGTCTGCAATTCTTAGGAATAACTCACTTAAATCTGTCTAAACAAAAATCTAGTAGACATCCCGGGTATGATAAAATGTGAAACACAAAATCATAAATTATAATATAATAAATACATATAAATAATTATAACAAATAATCTAATAATAATAAAAATTATTACTTTTAATTTTTTGATGTTGAATTTTCCCACAAATCACTATCGCTCAATTCTGCAAGTTATTCTAATTAATTATCGCTGTTTTCTAGCTGCTCTAAAACCACTTTTGACATACAGGGACACTTTTTGGTTGCTATGGACAATCTACAGTTTCCAGGTAGAAAGAACAGTATTTATTATATAAAAGTGCATGCAGGACACTGGGCAGACCACTAAGGACAAAAGGGGTGTGTATTTATTTCATACAGTACTATAATCTATAAGATTACAGTATACTGTATATGTACTGTGTATTTACTTTTTTGAATTTGGCACCGATCTCCGCCCCCGTGCGTCGTAACGTCGCAGGGAACGGACCTCGGCGACACACAGGCACTGTGTGAATCGAGCGAGGCGGCAGCTCGATCACACAGTGGGGAGGCATCGCAGGATCCAGGGACAAGGTAAGTAACTCTGCCTGCCTGGATACTGCGAGTGATCTGGCTCGGGGATAGCGCTAATGGTACAGGATTTCCACCCCGAGCCAGACTGGGGAATACCGCCAGGGGGGTTATCGGGGACAGCAATAAAAACTGACTGGGTTTTAATCTATCTGCACTCCAAAGCTAAAAAAAAAAGGTTTTGCCTTTAGTTGTATTTAAGGACACGTGTATTAGGGATCCTAAGTTTGTTGACGCAACAGACGTTAGGGACCCAGTGATACAAATATATACTGTGTTTCCCTGAAAATAAGACCTACCCCAAAAATCAGACCTAGCGTTATTTTCCAGGAGGGCTGCTATAAGCCCTACCCTGAAAATAAGCCCTAGTTTAAAATGCTTGTAAAATCCTACAATCTACTCTATTACAGTAGTATATAATGTAAAATGTGTGTGTTTCTGTAATATAATTGCGGGGAAGAGAGCTCTGGCGGGTCACAGAAGCGCAGAGCGGTGCTATAACGAAGGTATTTGGCACAATTATATTACAGAAACACACACATTGTACATTACATACTACTGTAATCAAGTGGATTATAGAATTTTACAAGAATTTTAACTCAGTTCACACTGGGGATTCCTGTCAGGCAGGGGGAGAGAGAGGGAGAGAAGACAACACTTTACATGATAAGACCTACCCCGAAAATAAGCCCTACTGTGTATTTTGTTGCCAAAATTAATATAAGACCCAGGCTTAATTTTGGGGAAACACAGTACTTCAAGTCAAGAAAATTCGTCCTTGTGTCAATTTTGTCTGCTACGATAATTTTCCGTTATCAGTTTTAAATGGACCCAACAAATAATATTTTTAGTAAAAGAATTTTCACAGACCATCAGAAAAACAACAGTGCTCTTTCAGATTTAAAGTCTCTTGCAGTGTTGAGAATTCTTTCTTACAACTTGAGATGATGGGAAGGAAGGTGTTGGTGTTTTGATCAGGATGCTTCAAAATCTTCAGGGCAACTAGGTTTCATATGAAGGCTGGTTGTTCAAGGTTGTTCAAGGTAGCACCAGAAGAGACCTCCGGTCATGCTCTAGGTCTAGCGGAGTCCAGCTGGGCAACTAATCTGCAGGTTGCCTTTTTCTTAACAGAGAGTAGAAGAAAAGGACAAGGCAAAGAGGCTAACAGAGGCAGCAGTGTTTGACTGGAAAGATATCATTACATATAACAATCTCCCCTCACAACACTGCACGATTCAAAAGCCAGAAGAGCCAGGAAAAGTCCCTTTACGCAGCATGCTGATACAGAATCAACCTGCTGATGCCTATACAGCTAATCCACTGAAAGATTCCACCACAAAGGCATGCATGCACAGGTAGGTAAAGGAGAAATCTGAGCCTAATGCTTCAGTGATCTGAACATTTATATGATTCTGTTGTCTTTGAAGTTGCTAGACCACTTACTGCAAAAGAAAAAGTTCGAAAAAGACATGGCTAACCAGGAACAAATAAAACTAAAATCTACTTTGTACATATCCAGGTTCTTCGCAACCAAATAAGGACAAAAGAGAGCATTGGCACGTAACGCACTTATGAAAACGCATAGACTGTAACACTGCAGATCTTTCACAACCTACCATTGCACTGCACGAGGTACAAAAGACAATTTAGCAAGTCTGACATATTTGCTTTTGAATGCAGAACTGCCATCTGTTAGCTTCAAGATGCATAGCAGACATGAACAGAATTTAACTCAACTCTCAATGAAGCTTGTGCTTAGATGAGAATCTGTTTAGTAACAGCAGTAATGCTACGTTTCCACTGAGCGGATCGGTTCGGTACGGTTCGGTACGGTACGCTATTTTGGGTGTTTCCATTATGAAAGCGTGCCATAAAACCGAACCGTACCGCACCATTCAGGGTCCTGCTTCTCATGTGGGTCCATAGAAAATGGAACGGTACGGTTAGGGCGGAGCTACTGGCGTCACACAGTACTTTCCACTGATTGGTGGTCAGAAAACATCAATGCTGACGTCAAAGCAAAGCGCCAAACAATCACCACGTCGCCTTATTAGTCCATATAAAGGAGAAGGATGCCAGCAAACAACAGCAGGGTCTGGTTATCTGAGGAACTATCTACGTTCTTAGCAATCATCGGCGATGGCGTTATTCAGAGTGAGCTTGATGGATCAGTGAGAAATGAAAAGGTCTATAAAGATATTTCTCAGCGGATGGCAGCCGAGGGATTTGAACGGACGTCGGGCCAGTGTAGGGCAAAGCTTAAAAAGCTTAAAGCACAATATAAAAAAATTAAGGACGCCAACAGCCGTAGTGGAAACTGTCCAACTGCTTGGAGGTGGTACGACGCCATGGACGCCATTTACGGTCATCGGCCAGCAAACCAAGGCAGGGAGGGAGGTCTGGACTCTGCAACTGTAATTCTCGAATCTATGGTAGACCCCTTTGGTAAGTTTTTTTTTTTTTAAAACTTTGCATAGGATATCGCTCTGCTTACCATTTAAAATATAATATCTAACCATATGTTTATTTTCAGAAACAGTTGATGGACTCTCCACTGATGCATCAAACTTATCAGAAGATGGACCTTCAATGTCTTTCAGCAGCAACAGCAGCAGTATTTCCTCAAGCCAACCACAGAGTAGCCAACCACAGAGTAGCCAACCACAGAGTAGCCAACTACAGAGTACTCCCAATGCACCAAGGCACAATGGTAAGACATGATGATAATAAAGTAATTTTTAACTGCATTTTCTTAAACTAAAACAGCAGTGGGGCAGATGTGCAGGAGGTACAGTGTTGGAATAGATAAGAAGGGGGAGATCAGCTGTGGGGGAGATGTGCAGGAGGTACAGTGTTGGAATAGATAAGAAGGGGGAGATCAGCTGTGGGGGAGATGTGCATGAGGTACAGTGGTGGAAGAGATGAGAAGGGGGGGACCAGCTGTGGGGGAGATGTGCAGGAGGTACAGTGGTTGAATAGATGAGGAGGGGGAGATCAGCTGTGGGGGAGATGTGCATGAGGTACAGTGGTGGAAGAGATGAGAAGGGGGGGACCAGCTGTGGGGGAGATGTGCAGGAGGTACAGTGGTTGAATAGATGAGGAGGGGGAGATCAGCTGTGGGGGAGATGTGCATGAGGTACAGTGGTGGAAGAGATGAGAAGGGGGGGACCAGCTGTGGGGGAGATGTGCAGGAGGTACAGTGGTTGAATAGATGAGGAGGGGGAGATCAGCTGTGGGGGAGATGTGTATGAGGTACAGTGGTGGAAGAGATGAGAAGGGGGGGATTAGCAGGAGGTACAGTGGTAGAAGAGATGAGAAGGGGGTTCAGCAGTGGGCAGATGAGCAGTGCTGTGTATTGGTGTAGCAGATGAGCGGGGGGAACAGAGGTGTGGCAGTGAATCAGTGTGGTACAGTCTAGTGGGGCAGATGAGAAAGGAGCTTACAGTATTGGTTTGGCAGATGTTACCAAAAGCAATATTTAGGTCTTTTGTATATTACAGGTGAAAGGAGAAGGTTCCAGTTGGATCTGCGCACAGTTATGGAGGATATGCGGGCAGCAGAAGAAAGGCAGCTGGAAAGAATGGATAACCTTTCTGAGAGGCGGTTTCAAGCACTACGTCAGGATGCACAGGAAGCTATGCGCCAGGAGGCAGAAATTGCCCGGCAGCAGATGGAGCAGTTGGCTACCTTCAACCAGGCCTTCCTCGGTGTCCTTGGTCAGCTTGTTCAAGTGATTGGAGCCAATCGTCAACCCAGGTCACCACCCAGACATTAGTGCCTTTCATGCAGCACAGGACCTGTACCCATGTTTACGTTTAAAAATAAAGTGGGTTTTAAAGGTTAGATTTTTTTTTTAATAGGCTCCTTTGAGCCATCAGCGATCACACAAGATTGGACACATTTGCTCCTTGCTGCACATGGCTTTCTTTGTGCTGCTGCTCTGATTCCCTTCTGCCTCCTTTGCGTTATCACCCCCCCTTGGACGGTGGAGCCTGGATTTCAACAAAGGGCACCCCCGATCGCTTAATTTCTTCTCATTTTTGCATTGTAGATGTAATTGCGAATATACTTGGCATTTTTGGTTTACCTTTTCCTTTAATTTCCTTTTTAGATGTTTTTTTTCTTGGTCTGAATTTCTCACTTCCTGTTCCTTCTCAGTAAACCTGACAACATCATCTGAGCTGTGTTTAGTCAGTCAGCACAGCTTATTGAACAGCTTACTAAGGAGGAACAGGAAGTGAGAAATTCAGACCAAGAAAAAAAAAAAAATACATTTATTGGTAGTGAAATTGAAGAAAAAAACTACAATGCAATAGCTTAGGGATATGCAATTAGTGGATATCCAACTGTTTCAGAACTACGATTCCCATGTGGCATAGCAAGACTCTGACAGTCACAAGCATGACACCCAGAGGCAAAAGCATGATGGGACTTGTAGTTCTGCAAAACAGCTGGATTTCCGCTAATTGCGTATCCCTGCACTAACTAGCTTAATAAAAAAACAAACCTTTACAAGCTCTTTATTGTAAACAATGTTTCTACATTTTTTTTTCTTGGTCTGAATTTCTCACTTCCTGTTCCTTCTCAGTAAACCTGACAACATCATCTGAGCTGTGTTTAGTCAGTCAGCACAGCTTATTGAACAGCTTACTAAGGAGGAACAGGAAGTGAGAAATTCAGACCAAGAAAAAAAAAAAAAAACATTTATTGGTAGTGAAATTGAAGAAAAAAACTACAATGCAATAGCTTAGGGATATGCAATTAGTGGATATCCAACTGTTTCAGAACTACGATTCCCATGTGGCATAGCAAGACTCTGACAGTCACAAGCATGACACCCAGAGGCAAAAGCATGATGGGACTTGTAGTTCTGCAAAACAGCTGGATTTCCGCTAATTGCGTATCCCTGCACTAGCTTAATAAAAAAACAAACCTTTACAAGCTCTTTATTGTAAACAATGTTTCTACATTATCAAAATTTTGCTTTTACAAAATATGTATGAAGATGATTTTTTTTGTGGAATAAAAAACAAGAACGACTTCTCTGAGTATGTCTGATTTTATTTAGCATTTAGCAAAAAGTAATTAAAGATTTTAATTATTCACGGTAACAACGTTAACGTTAAGGTGCCTCATCAGAGCCTGACGTATTTCGCTGCACTCTTCTTCCATATCCTGTGCTGCTATTACTGGTACTGGCTCTTCTGAAGATGTATTCCAATCCTGGTCAAAGTCTTCTCCATGGCTTTCACAAAGATTGTGAAGAGTACAGCACGTTAGGACCATGGATTTTGTAAGTTGAATGTCACTGTCATTCCTCTTCATAAGACACCTCCATCTACCCTTTAGTCTTCCAAACGCATTTTCCACTACAACACGTGCCCTGGATGTTTTCTTGTTGTAGATTTGCTGCTCTGTTGTTAGGCGCCCATTGTCAGAAAATGGTTTCAGGAGCCAATTTTGTAAAGGATAGGCAGAGTCCCCAAGCACATAATAGCCAACATTCACCCCACAAATGTTCTTAGTGCTAACAGGATACAGGCCTCCCTGGCCAACCCAATCCCAAAATGTTGACAATCGGAGAACCCGAGCATCATGCAAACTCCCAGGCTTTCCTACATTCACATTCCAGAATAGTCCCTTGCCATCCACTACTCCCTGGAGGACGATGGAATGCCAGCCTTTTCGGTTGAAGTAGTCAGTGTGGTATTCTTGTGGTGCTATTATTGGTATGTGTGAGCCATCAATAGCACCAACACACTGTGGAAGGCCCCACCTGTTCTCAAAGTACTCAGCCATGTCTTTGAGCTTTTCCCTGTTAGGAAAATGAACAATTTCAGGAGCTAGCAATGTGCACACAGCCTTACAGAAGTCCTGCACACACCGGCACACTGATGATTTGCTGACACCAAAAAGATGACCTATACTCCTATATTCACTGTTGGTAGCCAGCTTCCACAGTGCAATGGCAATTCTTTTCCTTACAGGCAAACAGGCTCTGAAGTTGGTGCTTTTCTTTTCCATCACTGGACGTAGCTTGGCACAAAGGAATGAGAAGGTTTCCTCTGACATCCTTAAATTCTGCACCCACTGTCTGTGGGTGAATCCTGGGACGGTCACATTCCACCACTCATTGGCACGAGGGAATGCCCAAATCACTGGTCGGCGGCGCTGCTTTGCCAAAAGGAGAAGCATCTGTAAAAAATGCAGTGTGTCAGTGTGTATAGGTCAGTGTGTGTGTGTGTGTGTGTGTGTGTGTCTCAGTGTGTGTGTGTGTATAGGTCAGTGTGTGTCAGTGTGTGTGTGTATAGGTCAGTGTGTGTCAGTGTGTGTATAGGTCAGTGTGTGTGTGTGTGTCAGTGTGTGTATAGGTCAGTGTGTGTGTCAGTGTGTGTATAGGTCAGTGTGTGTGTGTGTGTGTGTGTGTGTGTGTCAGTGTGTGTCAGTGTGTGTCAGTGTGTGTCAGTGTGTGTGTGTATAGGTCAGTGTGTGTCAGTGTGTGTGTGTCAGTGTGTGTATAGGTCAGTGTGTGTCAGTGTGTGTGTGTCAGTGTGTGTATAGGTCAGTGTGTGTGTGTGTGTGTCAGTGTGTGTCAGTGTGTGTGTGTATAGGTCAGTGTGTGTCAGTGTGTGTGTGTCAGTGTGTGTATAGGTCAGTGTGTGTCAGTGTGTGTGTGTCAGTGTGTGTATAGGTCAGTGTGTGTGTGTGTGTGTCAGTGTGTGTATAGGTCAGTGTGTGTGTCTGTGTGTCAGTGTGTGTATAGGTCAGTGTGTGTCAGTGTGTGTGTGTATAGGTCAGTGTGTGTCAGTGTGTGTATAGGTCAGTGTGTGTGTGTGTGTCAGTGTGTGTATAGGTCAGTGTGTGTGTCAGTGTGTGTATAGGTCAGTGTGTGTGTGTGTGTGTGTGTGTGTGTCAGTGTGTGTCAGTGTGTGTGTGTATAGGTCAGTGTGTGTCAGTGTGTGTGTGTCAGTGTGTGTATAGGTCAGTGTGTGTCAGTGTGTGTGTGTCAGTGTGTGTATAGGTCAGTGTGTGTGTGTGTGTGTCAGTGTGTGTCAGTGTGTGTGTGTATAGGTCAGTGTGTGTCAGTGTGTGTGTGTCAGTGTGTGTATAGGTCAGTGTGTGTCAGTGTGTGTGTGTCAGTGTGTGTATAGGTCAGTGTGTGTGTGTGTGTGTCAGTGTGTGTATAGGTCAGTGTGTGTGTCTGTGTGTCAGTGTGTGTATAGGTCAGTGTGTGTCAGTGTGTGTGTGTCAGTGTGTGTATAGGTCAGTGTGTGTGTCTGTGTGTGTGTGTATAGGTCAGTGTGTGTCAGTGTGTGAGTGTCAGTGTGTGTATAGGTCAGTGTGTGTGTGTGTGTGTCAGTGTGTGTATAGGTCAGTGTGTGTCAGTGTGTGTGTGTATAGGTCAGTGTGTGTCAGTGTGTGTATAGGTCAGTGTGTGTGTGTGTGTCAGTGTGTGTATAGGTCAGTGTGTGTGTCAGTGTGTGTATAGGTCAGTGTGTGTGTGTGTGTGTGTGTGTGTGTGTGTGTCAGTGTGTGTATAGGTCAGTGTGTGTGTGTGTGTGTGTCAGTGTGTGTATAGGTCAGTGTGTGTGTCTGTGTGTCAGTGTGTGTATAGGTCAGTGTGTGTCAGTGTGTGTGTGTATAGGTCAGTGTGTGTCAGTGTGTGTGTGTATAGGTCAGTGTGTGTCAGTGTGTGTGTAGGTCAGTGTGTGTTTCAGTGTGTCAGTGTATGTGTGTGTGTGTGTTTCAGGTAAGTCAGTCAGTTGTGCTTACCCTATAGCGCTGCCGTCTTTGTCTTAGCAGCACAAATGTATACTTCTCCTCCCGGCTACACATCCAAGCTAAAAGTTTTCTTCTCTTTTCGGCTGTGTTTCTCATTGCCGCTCGCAACCTTCTCTCATACAGTGCGGTATGAATTTTGCCTATAAAGAACCAAAAGGCTAGCAGAGAAAAGACGAGCTGCTGAATGACCTCCATTGTTGTTGTTGTTGTTTGGCTGACGCTGAGTGACGCTGCATCACGTTTCTCGTCGCACTAGTGTGACATCATGAGAGGCATTTTTTCTAAAACCTGTATGGCCCTGGCGGTCCGATTTGCAGTGGAAACGCTCACCAGAATAGACCGGACCATTCAAACCCGTTCCATTCTAAACGACCCGAACCGATCCGCTCAGTGGAAACGTAGCAATAGGGTCTTTGGTGGCCATGTTTTTTTTTGTTTTGTTTTTTTAAGGTCATCAAGTAAAATATTACTTTTAGTAAAAAAGGAAAAAAGCTATTTTTTATACATGCATCAATCCACAGCACAGCATGGAGGAGCTCAGCTATGAGGAAAGATCAGAGGAACTGAATTTATTCTCTCTTGAGAAGAGGAGATTAAGGGCTCTTTCACACGTCCGTTCCGTTCGTCCGTTTTTTAGACGTCCGTTAACGGACCGCAATGCGTCCGTTAGCATCCGCCTGCGTTCAGTTCCGTTTTTTTGGACGGAAGAAAACCCTATTTTTCTTCCGTCTAAAAAACGGAACGGACGAAAAACGGACGTTAACGGATGATCCGTTTATCATCCGTTCCGCTAACATCCGTTTTTCTAAGTAAAAAGCCCCCCAAAAAAAATAAAAAAAACGGATGAAAAAACGGATGGAAAAACTGATGCAAAAACTGATGCAAAAACTGACGAAAAACTGATGAAAAACTGACGAAAAACTGATGGAAAAACGGATCAACTGATGAAAAAAAAACTTATCTGAAAAACTGAACGGACGTGTGAAAGAGCCCTAAGAGGAGATATGATCAGCAAGTGCAAATATATAAGGGGTCCATATAGTGAACTTGGGGGGGACGAGCACGCTGACTAACCCTCATGAGGATGAGACCCCTGACACAATTCTCAGGGCGAAACCCATTTCTGCCGTTTGATCCAAATCATGAAAGCATGCAGAGAGCTAAGAAACAAACTGCTCACTTTGTGTCCCAGTGCGAAAAAGAGGAAGAGGTGGAGCCTGTGCGGCTCCTTTATTAACAACATGACATCAGAAACATAAGCATACAGATTGGTCAGTTTCATATAGTTCAGTCCCTTATTACACGCCCCTGTGAGGTCTGTACTGCACACGTTCTCCTTGCAAGTCCATATATGGTATGTAGCTCTTCATGGCACAAACAGTCCACGTTTCATACAGGCATGAGAGTCCATTGTGGAATGTCCATGTACAGGGTTTCATTCTCAATTTTCCAGGGTTTAGCCATATTTGGTTCCTTCAGTAAAACAAGGACAAGAAGGGGGGGTTTTGGAATGAGGAGCGAGGGGGGATGGCAGCTGAATAGCTCTTTGTCTTCCATTTCAAGTTGTAACTTTAAAACATTATATCTGACATAACTTCTTAGGCCTCGTACACACGACGGGACCTGTCCGATGAAAACAGTCCACGGACCTTTTTCATCGGACATGTCCGCTGGGATCATTTGGTCTGATGGCTGTACACACCATCAGACCAAATTCCCCGTGGACAGGATGAGCGGTGACGTGGCCGCACCGTGGCCACGATGATGACGCGGCGACGTGCGCGACCCTGGAAGGTCAATGCTTCCACGCATGCGTCGAATCACTTCGACGCATGCGAGGGCTTTCGGCCGAGCGGACATGTCCGGTGAGTCATACAGACGACCGAACATGTATCCGACGGACAGGTTTCCAGCGGACATGTTTCTTAGCATGCTAAGAAACATTTGTCCGCTGGAAACCTGTCCGCTCGGGCCGGGAATCCGGTCCGGTCGGCCGTACAGACGACCGAACATGTCCGCGGAAACTGGTCCGTGGACCAGTTTCAGCAAACATGTTCGGTTGTGTGTACAAGGCCTCAAGGAATATAACACTTGGAATATATATCTTCACACATGCATATGTATATCTCTTATATAGATAAAGAAATAAAGGAATATAAAAGAAATAAAAGAATATAAGAAAAACATTTCAGTGGTTCTAATAAAATAATTAGCTTAACACAAAATAGGAATTTTAGTAACTTCCATCACAACCCCCAGCCAGAATGGCTTGGGTGATGGGGCAAGCTTACAGAGGAGGAACAGGAAGTGAGAAATTCAAAGAAAAAAAAAAAACATTTAGAAGGGAAATCAAAGGAAAAGGTAAGTGAACCAACAATGCACTAGCTTGAAGGAACCTATTTAGAAAATAAAAAACAAACCTTTACAACCCCTTTAAGATCATCACAGAGGGGCACTCTTTATGTCTAGAGGAAAAGAGATTTCACCTCCAAATACAGAAAGGTTTCTTCACAGTAAGAGCTGTGAAAATGTGGAATAGACTCCCTACAGAGGTGGTTCTGGCCAGCTCAGTAGATTGCTTTAAAAAAGGCCTGGATACTTTCCTAAATGTACAGAATATAACTGGGTACTTTTTCCCCCTGCTGTAGCAAATTGGATCGTGCTTTGCTGGAGTTTTTCGCCTTCCTTTGGATCACCTGTGGGTATAGGATTTTGTATATGGGATTGTATGGTATTATTTTTTATTTATTTATTAATTAATTTTTATAGTTGAACTGGATGGACTTTGTGTCTTCTTTCAACCAAACTAACTATGTAACTGTATTTATCGGCGTATACCGCGCACTTTTTTGCCCTGAAAAGTCTTAGTACGCCGTCGGATCTAAGCTGCAATTTTTCGGCGGCCGCTAGGTGGCGTTTCCGTTGAATTCCGCGTCGAGTATGCAAATTAGCTAGTTGCGGTGATCCACGAATGCATTTCGTTTACGCCGTTTGCGTTCGGCTTTTTCCGGCGTATAGTTAAAGCTGCTATATGGTGGCGTACTCAATGTTAAGTATGGCCGTCGTTCCCACGTACAATTTTTTACGTTGTTTGCGTAAGTCGTTCTCGAATAGGGATTTACGTAGAATGACGTCACCGTCATGAGCATTGGCTTGTTCCGGGTTAATTTCGAGCATGCGCACTGGGATACCCCCACGGACGGCGCATGCGGGTCACGACGTATTAACATAAAACACGCCCCCATTACATCCATTTGAATTCCGCGCCCTTACGCCAACAAAGATACACTACGCCGCCGTAACTTACGGCGAAAATTCATTCAGGATTCGAAAAAAATATATAAGTTGCGGCGGCGTAGTGTATCTTAGATACGCTGCGCCCAGGGCAAAAGGTACGTGGATCTGCCCCATTGTGTTTTTTTCAAAATTGTCGCTCTGCTTTTGTTTATAACACAAAAAATAAAAACCGCAGAGGTGATCAAATACCACCAAAAGAAAGCTCTATTTGTGGGGGCGGGAAACATAAAGATTTCATTTGGGTACAGTGTTGCATGACCGCGCAATTGTCATTCAAAGTGCGACAGCGCTGAAAACGAAAGGAAGGGGATGAAAATGCCCTGTATTGAAGCGGTTAAAGCTTTCCATTTTTAAACATAATGAACTGCAGTAAAATCTAAACGTTGGCTAATCCTTTCTTATGGGAAATGGTTGCAGTAAATATAATCAACTATAACTTTTAGCTCTTTTCTTTCTATTGTGAGGGTAATTAATAAGCAACCCGGTATCTTGCATGTAGGTGCAAAATTGTTGTGTCTATGCTCCCCCAATACATCATACTGATTGTCAGGAGTGCCCATACACACAAGTTTGGAATTTTTCTACATTGCATATTGGGGGCCTTTCCTAAATGTTAGTTTTCTCATTTGTATTTTTTTCTTTTTTAAATGATATTGGGCTTATGTTATGCTACCACTTTGAATGTCAATGGTGTTTTTAGGAGAACATCTTTTATTTTACTTTCAAAAGGGCAGTAATGCTAGACTGAACTTGATGTTTGGTAGTTCAATTATGGATAACAGAGCACTATAAGGCCAAAAGTCTTCTCAAAAATGATGGCATGTGATTGTGTATGATGACTCCTGCTGTGCATAGATTACATGAAACTAACACAAAGGTGGAGAGTGATTTTTATACTAGGAGGGTTTTGTAATATACTACTTACTGGAGTTTAACAAAAAAATGTTTTTTAATGTACAGTGGAACCTCGGATTACATTACCTCGGAATGCGGTGAACTAGCGTTTCTCAAAGAGCACTGTATTTTAAAAAATCCTAACTCCGTTTGCGAGTGTTGTATTGCAAAAAGTGCAGGATTCATGCCAAAGTGGTGTGCAGTACCGCATTTGGCCTGAGGTGGGGGGGTGCCGGAGCCAAGCGGAGCTTACTGCATACTAGTTTTCTAACAAATTGGAAGAGGTGTAAACAACTGCAATGCAATGTACACATGAATATTTTTGTTTTTTGCCTTTAATAATAATAATATGCTGATGAGCATGGAAGAGCAAATCCCCGGCCCAAGGAAGAAAGAGAAAGGAGGCAGAGTATGATTGGGTCAAGGTCTTTGTGTGAAAAAACACAAGGAGGTGTAGTATCTTATTGAGGACAAGAGGATTAGGCTGAACATGAGCTGACTATTTGCCATTGGTAGGATAGTCATATGGGGAGCTATACATGGTAGGGGTGGAAGGCAGAGAAGATGACAATAGTGGGGAAAGTAAAGGAGAGGGTGTGCTACCGAAGAGTGGAGGGGAGACTGGATTAGCAACTGATTCGGTTTCCCTGGGAAAAGATTCAGTACAGGTTCTGGTCATTGACCAATAGTTGTGATGGGTAAAGGGACAGAGAGAAAGCCACTCATGGACTTAGGAGTAGAGAGGGGAGGTAGATCCAGGGCTGACTGTATACCAGGGATAGAGGGGGAAGAATGGTTACTGATCATGGCTTTAAGGAATGGGGCTTAGTGGGAAAGGTCAGCCTAAGTGTAGTGGAGAATCTGATAAATGTCACATTTCCTATGTGCTTCAGAGTTTGTCTCCACTATGGCATTTAAGGGACAGTGAGCACAGTGTTTGGGAACAAAATATTTCATAAAGCAAAGCATTATGGAGAAGTTGGATCACAGAATGTCGGAAAAACAGGAGCACAGAAGCTGATGGGAGCTATGAGTAGAGAGCTGTGGCACAGGACTGTAGAGTGCATGTAGCAGTGTCAGAACCCTCCAGTAAGAACAAAAATGTGCAATCTTATTTTAAAAATGTAAAATCTTATTCACATAATATATATGATAATGGAAAGAAGGTTATTGTAAAGACATATGGAAAAGAGTAGAATGAGGAGTAGGAAAGTGGCAAAACAGCAGGGACTGGGATAAAAGAATTGGCAGAGCAGCGGGGATCAAGACATAGTAAAGTAGTGGCAGAGCAGTAAGGATCGTGGCAAAATAAGGGATTAAGACCCTTTTAGTAACACCTCTTTATTGTTTTTAGGAAACTGTCTGTCAGTCAAGCGGTCTTAGTTTGGGAATATGAAAGGTAGTGGATGGAGCCAGTAAAGTGTTTTCAGGCAGAAAAAAAATATCGGAGGAGGAACCCCCATTAGAACAAAGACAGCTTGAACTGAGGGACATTATGTTCCACCTTAGAGAACATTTCTGCTCCTTAGTGGAGACAGAAAAAGTTGGTGAAGGGCTCTAGTTTTAGGGGGGAGAGTTTGGCCATGTTGTTGCCCTGTTAGAGACTATTGGCACAATTCACTAAAGCTTATCACAAGCGTCCTGTCGGTCACGTGATCACTTTACCCAGGCAAAAAAGAAAATGTCAATTCACTAGTGCTCATATGCGGTATTTAAAAGAAACACCAAAAACAATCGGTAAACAATACTTAAAAAGGCATTAAAGTAAAATAAATAAATAAATGCAGTAATTAAGTACTGCTCTAAGCTTGCGATAACTATGCGGTAACTAGGGCAATGGTCAAACCCCCAAGTAATTGGCCATAAAAGGGATATGGGCGTCTGGGTAATGCCCTGGGGGACATGTATCAATGCAATATTTTTTTTTAAAAACAATCGTTTTTTCAGGAGCAGTGATTTTAATGATGCTTAAAGCATAACAAAAAAAATTAGAAATTCCTTTATATATAGTGCCTGGGAGGTCCCCTTAGTATGCCTGTAAAATGGCATATCTGTAGCATATATACAGTAGAACATGCTACAGCAAAACTGACATTTATAAAGAAAAATAATGAGTCAAAACAATTTAAAATTACTCGCGGTTACAATTGTCGTCACCCGGCTATTAAAAATATAAAGAAAAAAAAAACGGCGTGGGGTCCCCTCCAAAATCCATACCAGACCCAAATCCTAGCACGCAGCCTGGCAGGTCAAGAAAGGAAGGGGGGCAAGCAAGTGCCCCCCCTCCTTAACCATACTAGACCACATGCCTTCAACATGGGGAGTGGGTGCTTTGGGACAGGGCTCCCCCTTGCCCCAAAGCACCTTGACAAGTGTCGCCTTCCGACAACCCTGGGCTGTGATTGTCGGGGTCTGTGGGCAGGGGGCTTATCGGAATCTGTAAGCCCCTTTAACATGTGTAGTACCCCTACCCATTCAACAAAAAATGCCTCCTCTCCGCTTTGACAGTTCTTATATAGGTATGGGCAGGGTTATCTGGCAATGTCACCCAGTGGCCCCCGCCCCCTTGGAATGTCTAGGAACGGTGCATGATGGTTCAGGAGGGGGGACGCTCGCTTGCTCACCCCCCCTCCCTTTCCTGACCTGCCAGACTGCTCAGAAAAGGGTCTGGTATGGATTTTGTGGGAAATCCCACACAGTTTTGTTTTTTTAAACAGCACCTTTTTTTTTATTCAGCTGTCAGCGGGGAAACCCATTTAAAGCTGACAAGAGTTTCACAATTGCACCATTTTTTTTTTTTTAACGTTTTGCTATGTGTTACCACATACTCAAATGCAGTAACATATCGCTTAGTGAATTCAATAGAAGAAGAATGTTTACAATGTTGCATAGAGATTGATTTGGCTGAAATGGATAAATTCCTGTTTATTTTGTTCTGTTCTGCATTCTCCTTCCATATAAGTTTTATTTTGCTATAAAAACACCAGAACCAACTGGACCATCTGTTATTGGGGCTGGATAGAGAAACTTTGGGGAAAAGAAGAAGGAAGTTGCACACACACAGGATCCACTTTCTTCCTAAGGCTGCATGCCTTAGTTAGCCTGGCTAGTGCCCATCCTTTGTCCATGGAGGTGGTGTAATGAGTGATCAATCAAACACCCATGATCACTACCTCCGGGGACCGGGTGACTTAGGACTTAGTGTCCCTTTGTCTGGTCACTTGGGTGAACTTGAAGTGGCCAAGCTCTGTGCTTCTGTCACTTATCTTGGAGTTGGAGCACCCTTAAGACAGTGCATAAAATTGCAAGTGTGTCCCGTGGCCCAAGTTTGGGTCTCAGACCCATTGGAACCAATCTCTTTTTTTCAGCTACTGTAAGATTTCACTAGTGATTCACATGAGAAGAACATAGAGTGGCACCACAGCAATCAGACAAGTCCCGCCCCCATTACAACACATAGACTATAAGAAGTCTAGCTCTTATGGAACCATTGTCACTGGCTGAAGAAGCAACCAATAAGCTGTTCCGAAACGCGTCCCGCCTCTATGACACACTTCCTGTCCACTTCTTGTTTGTGTTCCATGCTGGTTTTTGTCTCGCTTCCTCTGACATCATCCCCAGGCTCCAGCACTATTGTGTCCCCTGAACATCCACAGCACAAGTTGGCTGTTATCTCGTGGACTTCCCTGGAAGCTTTACCATCAAAGACTGGGACTGCCCTGCCACTGGAACATCTTCTGGACACACTTACCTACTACATCCCTTTTTCATCCACCATCTTGTAAGTGTTTTTAATCCCTTTAGGGGATATTAAAAGTTTTATACTTCTGCACTTAGAGGCGCCTTGTTTGTTTTTCTGTATACCAGGGATAGAGGGGGAAGCATGGTTGCTGATCGTGGCTTTAAGGAATGGGGCTTAGTGGGAAAGGTCAGCCTTAGTGAAGTGGAGAATCTGATAAATGTCACATTTCCTATGTGCTTCAGAGTTTGTCTCCACTATGGCATTTAAGGGACAGTGAGCACAGTGTTTGGGAACAAAATATTTCATAAAGCAAAGCATTATGGAGAATGTGAATCACAGGATATCGGAAACACAGAAGCACAGAAGCTGATGGGAGCTATGAGTAGAGAGCTGTGGCACAGGACTGTAGAGTGCATGTAGCAGTTTCAGAACCCTCCAGTAAGAACAAAAATGTGCAATCTTATTTTAAAAATATAAAATCTTCTTCACATAATATATATGATAATGGAAGGAAGGTTATTGGTAAAGACATATGGAAAATAGTAGAATGAGGAGGAGTAGGGAAGTGGCAAAACAGCAGGGACTGGGATATGCAGAGCAGTGGGGATCAAAACATAGTAAGGTAGTGGCAGAGCAGTAAGGATCAAGGGCAGAGACACCTGGCAACGTCACCCAGGGGCCCCACCTTCTTGGAATGTCTAGGAATGGTGCATGATGGTTCAGGAGGGAAGTGGGTGCTCGCTCGTCCCCCCCCCCCTCTTTCCTGACCTGCCAGACTGCTCAGATAAGGGTCTGGTATGGATTTTGTGGGAGATCCCACACAGTTTTTTTTTTAACCAGCACTTTTTTTTATTCAGCTGTCAGCGTGGGAAACACATTGAAAGCTGGCAAGAGTTTCACAATTGCACATTTTTTTGTTTTTAAACGTTTTTGTATATGTTACCACATACTCAAATGCGGTAAAATTTTGCTTAGTGAATTTTGCCCTAAATGGGTAATGGAAGAAGAAAGTTCATAATGTTGCATAGAGATTGATTTGACTGAAATGGATCAGTTCCTGTTTATTTTGTTCTGTTCTGCATTTTCCTTCCAAGTAAGTTTTATTTTGCTATAAAACACCAGAACCAACTGGGCCATCTGTTATTGGGGCTGGATAAACAAACCTTGGGGAAAAGAAGGAACAAACTGGATCCTGTGTGTGTGTGTGTGTGTGTGTGTGTGTGCATCATTTGTTGGCCTGGCTAGTGTCCATGGAGGTGGTGTTATGAGTGATCAATTATGCACCCATGATCACTACCTCTGGGTGACTTAGGACTTAGTGTTCCTTTGTCTGGTCACTTGGGTGAACTTGGCCAAGCTCTGTGCTTCTATCAATTATCTTGGAGTTGGAGCACCCTTATGCCGAAAAATACAATAGTCCTACAGATGAGGTGATGCTCCTGCAATCTCTAACCATGGCTTACAGTCAGAGAAGTGGGAATCAAGGTAAAGTAGAGGACTGGCAGAGTAGTGGGTAAAATGGCATAGTGGAGGAGTAAAATAGTAAGAAGTAAGAAGGTTGTAAAACCTGGGAATAGTGGAAAATAAACAAGAAGAGCTGGGAATGATGTAATGCATTTGAATGATAGATGTCAACCCTGAGCGTTCCAGATAAAGAAACCTCAAGAAACTGGAGATCACCTGGACCTCTTTCTCGTTTATATACTGTATATTATGTTTCACATAAAGACAGAAAACATTATCTACTAATTAGGAATATATCAAATTGCATACTAAATCTCTGTATATCAGCCAACAATGGAAAACACAAGAATCTGAATCACACAACAAACAATGTGTAACGCTCCAATTTTGTGCCAGATTGCACCACTGCAATTAAATGTTGTGGGCCAGAGGCCGCTTACCAAGTCCCCAAAGTATGTGTGGGAGGCAAAAGCACAGTCGACTTTACCCACTCGCCTTTCCCCTCAGAGTCCCTTTAACCCACAGCATTCAGAGTTGGTGAGGTGGACTGTTTTTATTTGGCCTTCTACACACGCTTCTGGGACTGGTAAGCGGGTTCTAATCTACAGCATATAACTGCAATAGGGCAATATAGCACAGGATTGAACGTTTTTTACGTAATCATTGTAACTTCAATTGATGGCTGTGAAATGTGTTTGGATTTATTATACTGTATAGTCTTAATTACTAGACTCTATTTGCTTAGCATGTTTTAGTTTTGTTTGTTTTTTATGAATAAAAATCAACTTTATTTGTGGTGGAACTTTCAGTAGTTTTTTTGCTCAGCGTGTTAGTATTTTTGTAGCTACCGTATTTAGTAGCATTTTGTTGAGATATTTATAATTTCTTCTTTTCTGTATTGTTTTAGATAGTTACCGTACGTACGATCATATTCTCTATACCTTGCTCTTTGACAATTTTTTTCACATTACAACATGGCTTCCTCAATTTTGTACACCTTGAGCACTATCCCTTTTTGCTGTAGTGGTGTGTCTAATGCCGCGTACACACGATCGGTCAAACCGATGAGAACGGTCTGATGGACCGTTTTCATCAGACCAAACCGATCATGTGTAGGCCCCATCGGTTATTTATCCATAGGTTAAAAAAATTCAATCTTGTTTTAAATTCAATCGGTTAAAAATCCACACATGCTCAGAATCAAGTCGACGCATGCTTGGAAGCACTGAACTTAATTTTTTTCAGCACGTCGTTGTGTTTTACGTCACCGCGTTCTGACACGATCGTTTTTTTTAACTGATGGTGTGTAGGCACGACTGACCATCAGTCAGCTTCATCGGTTAACCAATGGAAAAATCCATCAGACCGTTTTCATCGGATGGACCCATCGTGTGTACGCGGCATAAGACATATTTACCATAAGGTTGTCATATAGCATAGCTAATGGCAGCCGACTAAGAGGAGGGGGCATCAAACCACAACATTTAGATCCAATTTGGAATTACATTATCTTTCCTTGCTGTCTTGTTTGTCCACCTCCAGGTAAATCTCGAACCATCTTTTTGCCTTTGTTCAAAACAAACAATGATAACCACACGTGCCACGGCAAAGCATTGGTTCAATTTAAAGCCCAACTCTTGGTTTAATTTTATTTTTGGGATGTGGCCTCCATCAGTCTTCAGGGCAATAGGTTGGTGGAGTTCATAACCCAGTGGCTGAAGAGCTGTGGCTCAGGATTAGGTGACCAATCACTTATTAACAAATGCCCCTTTTTCTTGGCTAAATATTAAATGAGATACATAATTTACATTAATTAACAGAAATACATTTATTAAAAACACAAAATGAATAGCATAATGCCTACAATGGTGGTGTAAAACAGACTTATTTCAAACAATAATTAAAAATTGACGAGTTAATGAGCTCAAAATTGATTAAAAATGTTTAGAGTATGGGGCAGGTTTAGGCCTAGAAACAGGTAAAGCAAAGAATTAAATTAGGAGAGGCAATGGTCTTACAGCTAATTCGTAGAAGATGCTCTCTTCCAATGGTGCTTCCAATGAAGAAAGCTACATTTCCCAGTGCTTTTGGGAATCTGTATATGCTATCAATGAGGCAAAAAGAACATCAGAGAATGAAACCCCAGAGAAAATGTCAGAGAAATCAGCTGCAGGCAGTGACTCAGGGATCCCGCTGTTTGCCATCAAGCCTGCTAGTTTGGAGGCGAAGAAGTCAACTTCCCCTTGCTGCTCGTTATGAGCATTAACCACATCATTATGCCCATTGTCGAGCACAGGCCATTAAGCAAGTTTTGCATGTCAGCTTCGGTCAGTGGAGCAGAATTGTGAGCAAAACGGTCAGAAACAAAGAGATCGGAGGCTGTGGAGTCCTTTGTGAGCTGAGCCGGCGCCATCTTGGGACATAACCTCAGTGCTGCTATAAAAAGAGGTTTAATGATCCTAAGTTGTGACTTTTTTTAAGCAATACATAGAAATACAACATTTAATAAAATGAACATAGCAGCTTTTTAGACTTTTGCTTCTTTAGGTTTATGTCTAGTGCTGTAATAGAATGAAAAGCTAAACGGTCCACGGATGTATACTGCTTTATATTAGGCAGACATTAATAACTAATTATATATAAGTTGTTTAAAGATGGAGATATATTTACCAAGGGACATCTCAATGCTAGTTGGGAAGTATATTGAAATAAAATATATAAAATATAGCATTTTCATGTTTTTAAAAAAAAACAACTTTTTTTTACTTTGCCTATAATGGACTAGGCAAACAAAGGGAAATGGTCTGCTGGCAGGGATCGCAAATTTCTCTATAGCTCAATAGAAATGTAGCCTCTTCAGGCTCTTAAAGACGTCCTCTACTTTACTTCTAATAATATATCAAACTTTTTTTTTATCCTAATCATATATTTATTTGGGGTTGTGATCAGTGAAAAATATGGGTTAAGTTTAATAACTCTTGATAGTGTTAAAATACAAATTTTATACATATATATATATATATATATATATATATCGGTCTCATCGGATGACTGACAGACTGACCCATTTTTTGAGATACTGTGTATATATATATATTTATATATATTAATTAATATATTTATTTCAACTACTTATACTCTGGGTGACTACTTTTAGTGCATATTTAGTCAATGGATAAAAGGTAGGCGATGGTGGAGCACTAGAGATGCAGTCTTAAAGAGAAAGCTTATGGGAGTTCACTTTAAAGGCAGCACTAGAAGGCTAAGTGATGGAGGTGCTCCACAAAGGCTGCAATACAGAGGAAGCACTACTGAAATAGGACAAGTGATATGGGAGCACCACAGGGCCAGCACACTAATACACGTGACAGAGGGACACTGAAGAGGTCACAGTTCACTACAGAGAAAAGTGATAGGGGGTTCTACAAAAACAGTTTATAGAGACATTCAGCAGAAACAGGTGACAGAGTTGGAGTCTAGGGAAGGGGAATTCTTCCTACCCAACTCCAGAAGGTTCGATACAGGGACAGTTAATAGGGGAGCTCTACAGAGACAGGTGATGGTGGACCTCAAATGACACAGGTTATTGGGGACCTCTACAGAGACAGGAGATGGGTGATATCTACAGAGAAAGGTGATGGTGGACCTCAAATGACACAGGTTATTGGGGACCTCTACAGAGACAGGAGATGGGTGATATCTACAGAGAAAGGTGATGGTGGACCTCAAATAACACAGGTGATGGGGGACCTCTACAGAGACAGGAGATGGGTGATATCTACAGAGAGAGGAGATGAGTGAGATCTACATAGACAGGTGATGGTGGACCTCAAATGACACAGGTGATGGTGGACCTCAAATGACACAGGTGATGGTGGACCTCAAATGACACAGGTGATGGGGGACCTTGACAGAGACAGGAGATGGGTGAGATCTAGAGACAGGAGATGGGTGAGATCTACAGAGACAGGTGATGGGGAGCTCTACAGATAAAGGTGATGTGAGAGATCTAGAAAGATTGGTTATGGGGGAGTTCTACAGAGACAGGCGAGGAGAAAGCTCTGCAGAGGCAGGCAATGGGGACCACAAAAGACAGCTGCTAAAGGAGTTCTACAGAGACAGGTGATTAGAAAGCTCTAAAAAGACAGGTGATGGGGGTGCCTTACAGAAACAGGTGAAGGGGGAGCTCTACACAGACAGAGGTTAGAATAGATCTATATAGATAGGTGATGGGGTGCTCCGCAGAGACAGAGTTTGGAGGACCCCTACAAACATGAGTTATGGAAGATGTCTACAGTGACAGGTTATAAGGGACCTCTACCGAGATAGATGATGGGGAGCTCTACAGAGCACGGTAGTGGAGGTGCTCTACAGAGCCAATTGATGGGGAGCTTAGAGTGTTTTATCAAGTGATCTAAGTAACCCAGTCCAGGGTGTACTCATTCTTTTAAGTGACTGACTCTGTGTCATAGACAACCTTGGCATGCAGTATTTTTTTACATACTACACAATAATTATATGTGAAATGGAGAACATTTCCCTTGTGCTGACATTGAATACATGTCCATTACTTGCCTCTTATTTGAAGTTTTGTGCATACAGTGTGGGTGGACTTGCGTGCTATATGTGGCAATGGTTTATTACATCCTTTTAAGGAAATCAGATTTCGAAACATTCTTTAAGCAGCGTAGGAGTATCTGTATTTGGTACAGTATATTATTTTCTACGTGGTTAAGCTAAATAAATTATGCTAGCACCTTATAAATAATTGACGTTAATTATGTGTCGACATGGAAACTTGTAAGATATAAACTATAGATTTCCTTTGTAATACTGCCCTGTTATATAGATGGTAAAGGGAAAAATCCACCTTTATCCCTGTGTGATATATCCCCTTCTCTCAAGTTCCAAAATCACCATAGCTGTTAGTAAAAATGTTAATGTATTTTCTCAAGTGGGGCAATCCAGGTTATACTTAGTTCCCACAAATTTTCTTTTTTGTCCCATAATGCTTTAGTAACTGTCAAAGAAGAAGACAGAATCCATTATTTTGGGAATCTAGAAGCCAAATGATTAAAACTATGAATTTTGTATACAATATATACAGTATATCTATATACATAGGGCCAGATCCACAAATCGTTTATGCTGGCGTATCTATTGATATGCCACGTAACTTCTAGGTTGCTGCGGCGTATCTTTGTTTTGTATCCACAAAACAAGATACGCCTGAAGCTGGGCTAGATTCGACTGGCGTACGTCTTAGTACGCCGTCGGATCTAAGGTGCATATTTACGCTGGCCGCTAGGTGGCGTTTCCGTCGATTTCCGCGTTGAGTATGCAAATTAGCTAGATACGGCGATCCACGAACGTTCGTCCGGCCGGCGCATTTTTTTTACGTTGTTTCCGTAAGGCTTTTTGGCGTATAGTTACACCTGCTATATGAGGCGTATCCTATGTTAAGTATGGACGTCGTTCCCGCCGCAAATTTTTAAAATTTTACGTAGTTTGCGTAAGTCGTGTGCGAATAGGGCTTTGCGTAGAATGACGTTCACGTCGTAAGCATTGGCTTGTTGCGGGTTAATTTCGAGCATGCGCACTGGGATACCCCCACGGATGGCGCATGCATGTATATACAGTATATGCATGTATTCCCAAAGGGCTGTATTAAGAAATATTTCTAAACCATCAAGAAATTCTAGACCGGGGATAAGCAATTAGCGGACCTCCAGCTGTTGCCAAACTACAAGTCCCATCATGCCTCTGCCTCTGGGTGTCATGCTTGATGCTGTCAGAGTCTCGCTATGCCTCTTGGGACTTGTAGTTTGGCAACATCTGGAGGTCCGCTAATTGCTTATCCCTGTTCTAGACCATCTACAACATTTTTTTTGTTGCCTTTATGTTTGCCTTTAACCGCCAAGAGTACTGTATATAACAGAGACTCTGAGATGACTATTAAACAAATTAAGTTTCAATTAGCTAAACCCATTCCTGGTTGGCTTCCAAACAGGGAGAAATGTCTCAAGCCCTGTACACACGGGCCAGAATCTCGTCAGGAAAAAAAACTTTGTTTTTCCTGATGAGATTCTTGGCAAGAATCTCTTGCCGCCCGAGTGTACAGAACCGCGGTTCTTTTGAATGGCAATAATGCGGTGACGTCATCGCGTACGACGAGCATGCGCTCGTCACCTTCGATGCCTTCGCCGCCATCTTGCTGCACCCTACCTATGCCTAGGAAGCTACCGCACATGCGTCAAAGTCATTTCGAGCATGCGCAGGTTTCCACGACAACAGGTACTGTAAGTATACACACTCTCAGGTTTCTTGGTAGGAAAACACTGCAGAGAATCACGACGAGAAAATAGAGAGCAGGTTCTCTATTTTTCTCGTCAAGATTTTAGGCAGTTTTTTTGACGAGAAACCTGAAAGCCTCGTACTCACGCAAGGTATACTCGGCAGAAAGCTCTGCCAGCAGTTTTCTTGTTGGTTCTTGCCGAGTAAACCGAGCGTGTGCACGCGGCTTGAGTCTACAGAATGCTGACAGGGGACAGGCTTTTCTACCCAGATCGTGGCTGCTTTCTAAAGAAAATGAACTGTAAAGCCTTTCACACACGATCGGCTTTTCCGACAGCAAATGTGTGATGGCAGGGTTTTGTCTGAAAATCCGTCTGTTTGTGCGCTCCATCAGACAATTGTTGTCAGAATTTCCGACAACAAATGTGGGATAGCATGCGTTAAAATATTCCAACAACAAATCTGCAAAGTCGGATTATCCGATCATGTTTACAGAAGTCCGTTGGAAAAAAATCCAAAGTACAAACACGCATGCTCAGGAGCAATGCTAGCCATAAGACAACGGTAGCAGAAGTTGCCCAAAGGGTTGCGATAAAGAGCAGAAAAAACACGTAGTTTCTGTTTGTTGGCTGACAAAGTTTTGCCGTCTGAATGCAGAACAAGTTCACGGCCAATGCTCCTCGCACAAAATTCCACTGAGTTGTCCGATGGAAATCCGATTGTGTGTACGAGGCTTTAGACTAATTTTAATGCACAGGCTTTTACAGGAAGTAGCACAATAATGGATCTTCTGGCAGGATCAACAGGTAATAGAACTTTGTTACAAGGGAGAGTTAGAAACAAACAAAAGCTGTTGTGCTGATGCTAGTGACTGACTGCATCATATACTGTATGTCATTTTTTATTTTGCCCATAGTTCTACTTTAATGCTTACTAACTGCTTAACAGACGCCAGGAAAGTGCCATAGGCATTTGGCAAGTTGTTATACAATCCATCAGGGAGTACCTAGCCTTAGGCCTCGTACACACGTCCGAGGAACTCGACGGGCAAAACACATCGTTTTGCTCGTCGAGTTCCTTGTGAAGCCGCCGAGCCAAGTTTCCTCATTGACTAACGAGGAAATAGAGAACATGTTCTCTATTTGGCCCGACGAGATCCTAGTCGGCTTCCTCGGCCAAAAGTGTACACACCACCGGGTTTCTCGGCAGAATGCCGATCGAGTTTCTGGCTGAATTCTGCCGAGAAACTCGGTCGTGTGTACGGGGCCTCACAGTTCATTGGAGGAAGCAAACAGAAGTTTAAAATAAAAATAATTGTTACAGTGTTTTTATAGAATAGTTAGGATTGTATTATATTTTCAAGTGAATTACCGGTATGATTTTTTTTTGGTAATTTTTGGTGAGTAAAGAAGAAATAGAAAAAGGCATAAGTCATTAAAATAACATATTTTCACTTTTTGCATTGATAACAAATAACTATGGGCCAGATCCACAAAAACCTGACGTAACTTAAAAAATCCAATTTAAGTTACACTGCCTTAAAGTTTCTACCTAAGTGCCTGATCCACAAAGCACTTATCTAGAAATTTCAGGCTGTGTAACTAAAATTCCGCCGGCGCAAGGCGTTCCTATTCAAATGGGGCGAGTCCCATTTAAATGAGGCGCGCTCCCGCGCCGGCCGTACTGCGCATGCGCGAAGTTACGTTACGCCGAGTTTTGAGGATCGCGACGGCTTAAAGTTGCGTCGGGGAAAAAAAAATGACAGCGGCATGCATTCCTGAGGGAGAACTCCATGCCAATTTTCAAAGAAAAAACCGGCATGGGTTCCCCCCCAGGAGCATACCAGGCCCTTAGGTCTGGCATGGGTTGTAAGGAGACCCCCCCACGCCGAAAAATTGACGTAGGGGGTCCCCCTACAATCCATACCAGACCCGTATCCAAAGCACGCTACCCGGCCGGCCAGGAAGGGAGTGGGGACGAGCGAGCGCCCCCCCCCCCCTCCTGAGCCGTGCCAGGCCGCGTGCCCTCAACATGGGGGGGTTGGGTGCTCTGGGGCAGGGGGGCGCACTGCGGGCCCCCCCACCCCAGAGCACCCTGTCCCCATGTTGATGAGGACAGGACCTCTTCCCGACAACCCTTGCCATTGGTTGTCGGGGTCTGCGGGCGGAGGCTTATCGGAATCTGGGAGTCCCCTTTAATAAGGGGGCCCCCAGATACCGGCCCCCCACCCTAAGTGAATGGATATGGGGTACATCGTACCCCTATCCATTCACCTGGAGGCAAAAAGTAAAAGTTAATAAACACACAACACAAGGCTTTTTAAAATATTTTATTATTCTGCTCCGGACGCCCCCCCTGTCTTCGTTATTAGCTCAATTACCAGGGGGGGCTTCTTCTTCCGCTCTCCGGGGGTCTTCTCCGCTCTCCGGGGGGGGTTTCTTCTCCGCTCTCCGGGGGGGGCTTCTCCGGACTCCGGGGGGCTTCTTCCATCTTCTCCCCTCTTCCGCTCTTGACTCGGCGAACCCCGGTTCTTCTGCAGCTCTCCGGTGCCTTCTTCTTCAGCGCTGGCTGCCTGCTATGTTTGTGTGTTAGCTCGATTTCAAACAGGCAGCCAGCGCGGTCTTCTGTGGCGTCAGGGTCTTCTGGTCTTCTGTTCTTCCGATGTTGCCTCGTCGCCTGTTGTCGCTGTAATGATGGAAGCGCGCCTTGCATCACATTTATATAGGCATCACCGTCCCATCATGCTCCGGTAGGTACCCACGTGGTGGGTGCACGTGGGTAGGCACCCACCACGTGGGTACCTACCGGAGCATGATGGGACGGTGATGCCTATATAAATGTGATGCAAGGCGCGCTTCCATCATTACAGCGACAACAGGCGACGAGGCAACATCGGAAGAACAGAAGACCAGAAGACCCTGACGCCACAGAAGACCGCGCTGGCTGCCTGTTTGAAATCGAGCTAACACACAAACATAGCAGGCAGCCAGCGCTGAAGAAGAAGGCACCGGAGAGCTGCAGAAGAACCGGGGTTCGCCGAGTCAAGAGCGGAAGAGGGGAGAAGATGGAAGAAGCCCCCCGGAGTCCGGAGAAGCCCCCCCCGGAGAGCGGAGAAGAAACCCCCCCCGGAGAGCGGAGAAGACCCCCGGAGAGCGGAAGAAGAAGCCCCCCCTGGTAATTGAGCTAATAACGAAGACAGGGGGGGCGTCCGGAGCAGAATAATAAAATATTTTAAAAAGCCTTGTGTTGTGTGTTTATTAACTTTTACTTTTTGCCTCCAGGTGAATGGATAGGGGTACGATGTACCCCATATCCATTCACTTAGGGTGGGGGGCCGGTATCTGGGGGCCCCCTTATTAAAGGGGACTCCCAGATTCCGATAAGCCTCCGCCCGCAGACCCCGACAACCAATGGCAAGGGTTGTCGGGAAGAGGTCCTGTCCTCATCAACATGGGGACAGGGTGCTCTGGGGTGGGGGGGCCCGCAGTGCGCCCCCCTGCCCCAGAGCACCCAACCCCCCCATGTTGAGGGCACGCGGCCTGGCACGGCTCAGGAGGGGGGGGGGGGCGCTCGCTCGTCCCCACTCCCTTCCTGGCCGGCCGGGTAGCGTGCTTTGGATACGGGTCTGGTATGGATTGTAGGGGGACCCCCTACGTCAATTTTTCGGCGTGGGGGGGGGTCCCCTTACAACCCATGCCAGACCTAAGGGCCTGGTATGCTCCTGGGGGGGGAACCCATGCCGGTTTTGTTTTTTACAAATTGCCGTGGAGTTCTCCCTCGGGAAAGCATACCAAATGCCGTCGCTGGAATGGGCTTTTACAAGGTGTAACTAGTTTACACTTTGTAGAACGAGCCCTAATTTTACACTTGCAAAATAACACTTACGGCGCAAAAAGGAAGCTAGAAAGCTTTGTGGATCGCCTTAAGTGCTAATTTGCATACTAGCAACGGCATTTCGACTCGAAATGCCCCCAGCGGCGGATGCGGTACTGCATCCTAAAATTAGGCAGTGTAATTCAATTACACATGCCGGATCTTCTGTGTAACTTTGGAAAAAGCCTTTTGAGGATCGTTTCCAAAGTTACACACAGACTGAACAGCAGTTAAGTCGGAGTATCTCTTTTGAGGATCTGGCCCGATATTACTAATAAATTCTAAGTAATCTTTTATGTTCCAAACATAATATACAGTATATGTGATCATACAGAGTTGTACTCTGGTAGATATATAATGACACGTTCACATCTTTCACAACTACAGCATACTTTTGTTCTGGGAGGGCTAACCAGTACGTCCTTCGGGAACTGACCTCCTGTGCGCATTTGCAAATGCACAGCCCTGTGATTGTGCTGTGACTGGACAAAGCGGATCACAGGCAAAAGGTACAGGGCCAATAGGAGAGGCTCTGTACCATGTGATCACTGTGACCAATCACAGAATGTAAACTACAAACTCAGGGGGGTGCGGTCTGGGTTGACACCATCCCGAATGCGCTGGGGCTGCTTCTGTCTCTGTTTTTCTCCTCCGAGTCCCCTCTCACTACTGCTCTGCTGAGCCTGTCTCTACTTTTCTCCTCCGAGTCCCCTCTCACTACTGCTCTCTGCTGATCCTGTCTCTACTTTTCTCCTCTGAGTCCCCTCTCACTACTGCTTCCTCCCGGGCAGCGTGGCTGCACACTGTGGCCCAGATTCACGTAGAAGCGCGCATCTTTGTGCGGGCGTAACGTATCCTATTTACGTTACGCCTCCGCAACTTTGACAGGCAAGTGCAGTATTCTCAAACCAAAGTTGCGGTGGCGTAGCGTAAATAGGTCGGCGTAAGCCCGCCTAATTCAAATGTGGAAGATGTGGGCGTGTGTTATGTAAATTTAATGTGACCCCACGTAAATGATGCTTTTTATGAACGGCGCATGCGCTGTCTGTGAAAGTATCCCAGTGCGCATGCTCCAAATTAACCCGCAAGAAGCCAATGCTTTCGACGTGAACGTAAATGACGCACAGCCCTATTCGCGAACGACTTACGCAAACGACGTAAAACGTGAAAAATTCGACGCTGTTCCGACGTCCATACTTAACATTGGTACGCCTCATCTACGCCTTGTATAGCAGGGGTAACTTTACGCCGGGAAAAGCCTAAAGTAAACGGTGTATCTGTAATGCGACGGCCGAGCGTACGTTCGTGAATTGGCGTATCTAGCTGATTTACATATTTCTAGGCGTAAATCAGCGTACACGCCCCTAGCGGCTAGCGTAAATATGCAGTTAAGATACGACGGCGTAGGAGACTTACGCTGGTCGTATCTTATACAAATTCTGGCGTATCTGATTCTTTGAATCAGGCGACAAGATACGACGGCTCAGACTCAGAGATACGATGGTGTATCTGGAGATACGCCATCGTATCTTCTACGAGAATCTGGGCCTGTGTGTGTCCTCACCAGCTGCCGCTGGGTGTATTGTGGATCTGAGCCACCCACCCTGGCCCCAGAGCTGGGGGTGTCTTCCGTCGCTATAGCCCGAGATGAGCTCTTGCAGTGGGGGGGAGGTGTTGTCATGGTGCCCGCAACCCAGTCACACCTGAGCTGCTGTGGTAAGAAGAAGGAGTGCTAAGAGGGGGTGGTTGTTTTTACTGCTGGACACAGCTATATCATATAGATATATGTATATATATATATATATATATATATATACAGCCCTCAAAATTTCCACTCGCCTGCTAGCATTTGGCGAGTGTATTTAAGCTGGGGGCGAGTGATAACAGTTCTGCATGACCAACAGTCCAATATGTGCCTACACTTAGAGCCACACTGTGATTGGCGGCCGAAAAGGAAAGGTGCGTGCCCAGGAAAAGTAGTCGGGTGAGCCGCACACATGCAGAGCAGTACACAGGTGCTCTCCTTACAATTCTCGTTAAGCCATGGGACCTGATAGTATAACCTCTCTGAGCCTGGCTTCCCAACCTGACCAATGTAGCTGGAGAGCAGAGAGCAGGAAGGAACAAGTGAGCTGGAGGACTGCGATTATCACCGCTCACCAAGAGTTGCCCTGACAAGAGAGCGGCAGTATGCTGTGCGGTGTCAGTGTGCGTTGTGTTGTGGTGTCAATTGCTATGCAGGTGTGTGAATCTCGGTGCTGGATTGTACTCCCTCCCTCTGTGCTGTAGCTCCTCTCACTGCCTGACAATGAAAGGGGGAAGTGGGGACATGTAAGTGTGGAGCCGCACACAGGGGCTCCTGATTATGAGAGTGGGTAGAATAGGAGAGGGAGAGAGAGAGGAGGATGGATGGGGGTTGCAGAGGAGACAGCAAGAGGATGGGGGAAAAGACCTGGTTCTAGAGAGAAGGCAGAGGAGGAGGAGGGAGTCTTGTACATAAGAGGGAGAGCAATATTTGCAGAAGTAAAAAAGTCCATGTCCCTCTGGTTTGCCCCAGTGCCATGTCCCTCTGGTTTGCCCCAGTGCCATGTCCCTCTGGTTTGCCCCAGTGCCATGTCCCTCTGGTTTGCCCCAGTGCCATGTCCCTCTGGTCTGCCTCGGTGCCCTGTCCCATTTTGTTAAAGTTGTTGTTGGTAACATTTACTTGTGTAACTTGATTCGGCATAAAACATTTAACAGTGTCATTCCAAGAGATAATCTACAAGGGCGTTTTTAGGGGCGGAATTAGGGGCGGGGCAGTGTATGGGTTAAGTGAGGCAACTGGTGGCGAGTAACACTTGAGGCCTGGCTAGAAGCTCAGGGCTTGAAATTTTGAGCCCTGTATATATATATATATATATATAAAATATAGCTGTGTCCAGCAGCAAAAACACTCCCCATCAGACCAGTGGGGTGTCTGCAGCCAGGGCTACTGATCGTTTCCTATTACTTTGTTGAAGTAACCAAGCAACACAAAGCTTTTAATGTTGTCTGACGAATGTTGGTAAAAAGCTAAGCAAATTTTCTCTAGCATACCTGGGGGTCCTCTATTTCAGCACATCAGCAGGTGAATCACAGTCCTTCGTTGACGCAACTAAACTAAGACACCTATCCAGCGCTCTTGTCCTCAGCTTTAGATGCTTCAAACGCTAAACAAATAAACTCTTCAAACTTATTCCACATGATAAGGAGTTCTTTCAATAGCACATCACCACTGCACTAACAAATCGTAAAAGTACAATAAAACCCCTTTCACACTTGGGCCGTGGCCACGTTAGCGCTAAAGCGACGCTCATTTTTGTGGCGCTTTAGACCCCTTTCAGACTGAGGGAGTTTTCAGGCGTGTCTTAGCGCTAGAAATAGTGCTTGTAAAGCACCCGAAAACTGCCTCCCATTCATTGAAATGGGTGCTTTCACACTCGCATGGTGCACTTGTGGGATGTTAGAAAAATTCCTGCATGCAGCGTCTTTGGGGCAGTTTCGGAGCGCTGTCCCAAAGTGGGAGTGCTGTGTACAGCACTCCCAACCCGCCCCAAAGATGCTGCCTGCAAGCTTACCAATGGGAGGTGGTTTTCAGGCTCTTAGCAGAGGCTATTTCTAGCACTGAAGTGCCTGAAAATCGCCGAAGTGGGGAAATCACTTTTTTTGTAACCACACACTGGCAAAGGCAACCAATAATCTGCCACACTCTTAGATTGCTGCTATCTCCCCAGCTGAGACACCATTCTGGTTATTATAGCCAGATCCAGTTTAGCCTTATGTACTCCTTTAACTTTGCAGGGGATAAAGGTTTTGTTTTTTTATTATCTTGTCTTGTTTTTTTAACATATCTCACAAGGGACGGACTCGCTGCAGACTGATCAAGTAGCCTGCTGCTTCGTGATGGGGCAACTCACGCTGTCCATGTTCTCACTGCTATTCATGTTATTGATTGGGTTTTACTGTTTATCTGCAATGGCAAATGGAGGTCCAAGAGAACATAGACGTTTACCCTTTTCTTGCCTAAGTTATTTAATTATCCATGTCTCTTTGTAGAAAAATGGAATTCTAAGAGAACATGAATACTTATCCGTACCTACACATTCATTCTTTACTGATTTCACATTCAATGGGGCATAAATGGGGCAACCCACCCCATCTATATCTATGTGCCCACTGCTATTCATAGCATTTATATAATTCTACTTTATCTGCACTGGAAAATAGAAGATCATGAATCTTTATACCATCCTTACCCATGTTTTTGCTTAATAGATTCCTCTTGGAGTGAGTCAATAAGTTGTATTTTGGAGATCATCACAATATTAGAAAACTCTTGATGTTATTAGAACATTATAAGGTGTCCAGGGGCTCCCTTACACCAAGGGCATTTTTGGCCTTAGCCACGGAGAAAGCCTTTGACAGCATTAATTGGCTCTGGCTAAAAAACAGATGCTTGCTTATATGGGCTTCATTGATTCTTTCTTTGAATTTAATCAATATTCCTTATTTTTCCCCTACAGACAGAATATGCCTGGGATGCCCATTGTCACCATTATTGTTCATCATTGCAATAAAACCCCCATGCTAAATCATTGCTGACCTATGAGCATTCACCAGCATGCCTTAAGCCTCGTACACACAACCTGTTTTCCTGTCGATAAAACTGCCATGAGAGCTTTTGGCTGGGAAAACCGGCCGTGTGTATGCTCCATTGCAGTTTTCCCGACAGGAAAACTGCCGGGAAAAACCAGCTCTCTTTTTTCCCGCCGGTTTTTAACCCGGCAGTTTTCCTATGGGAAACACTGCGATGGAGCATACACATGGCCGGGATTCTCGACCAAAGCTCTCATGGCAGTCTTCCTGTCGAAAAACCCGGTCGTGTGTAGGGGGAAAAAGTTACTGAGCAGGTTCTTGGTTTTCCCCCCGGGTTTCCCAAGTCACCCGGGAAACCCATACGTGTGTACGAGGCTTGTGGCTCTGAAGACATAAATACAGCTCCTTTGGCTCTTTTTGCTGATGATATCATACTTTTATATCAAACCCAAAACACACCTGCCCCACACATCAGCTCTATACTTCTTACATTTTACCCCAATAATATGCAGCAGCAGTATAGAGAAGGTAAAGTTTAGAACCTATGTCAAGGTCATAGTAAACAGTCATCCAAAGTTTAAAATTTTAATTTTTTTCCATTTTCTTTTTTTTTATTAATTTCAAAATTAGAGGATACAAACTTGTACAAAGAGTACAAAAGAAAATACAACATGTATACAAAAAATACAAAAGGAGAAAATACAAAGAAGGTTAGGTCCAGGAGTGTAAGGCTGTCACGTAATTCAATGAAATAGAAGAGGGAGCATTACAAAACATTAGCTCAGGTTTAACATTTTTTAATATGTAGCTCTCGTGTTGTCACCTTGTCACACAAGCTTCCGATGGAGACTAGTTGTGGCTGTTCATCACATTTTATACAAGCGTGGTTCACGGTTGTCACCATCAGAAAAGTCATGCAGCGTTTATTGAAATCCAGGCAATAAGTTAAGAAGTAGATGCAATGGATTTGCAGGAGATTAGCTGCACTGGGGTGCAACAAAGGATGAAAAAGAGAAAAAAAAAAATGTTTTTAAATAAAAATGATTTATGATAGACAATGCTTTGGCAAAAGTAATGTCATTCAGTTAGGATTTACATCTACTCTAATGACTCAAGTGATTCTACTCAATAACTGTCCTAGTGATAGCTGGAGGCGAGGGGAAATTGAAGATTAAATCCGTCTCTGTTCTATTCAAAAATAAATGAAAAAAAATATGTATTTGCTTGCATTACACTTTCTGTGTGCTACGTTCAGAAAAGTGTGAAAATGATGCATGGTGTCTCAGTTAGTTCCTGCCTTGTAAATAAAAGGTTGTGATTTCAGTTTTCTCTAGATTGTATGTTTTATGGACAATGCTCTCTCGCGCGTTGTTATGCAGTAGTAATTCAATCTCTTATATGTATCTCATACTTTGCACATCGATGACACTATAGAAAGCAATATACCTTGATAAGGACATATTCAGTGAACATAAAAATATTTCCGTTTCCTAACCTTGTCAAATATTACCAAGCCACTCAACTTCGTGCTATAGCCTCTTGGTTCACACAACGCTCTTACAATAAGTGGACGGAGATCGAAAAACTATGGCTAGCCCCGACTCACACTAATAACCTACTTTGGAGTGCGGACGCAGAGGTTCCCCTTGAATGTTTGCTGGGATCTATGACACAGCTCCGACGTCTTTGGCGTCGGCTGTCGAGATCGCTTGGGCTGTCCTCGGAGCGTTCGCTCTTGACCTCATTCATGTATAACCCCAAGGTGCCAGATAGCCTCACCCACCACATGTCCCATCCGTGGACATCTCGGGATCTGTTTCATTTTGGGAACCTAGTGGACCCTATCTCATGCAAACTACTGCCCTTCTCTAGCCTCCAAACCAAATTCGACCTCCCTCGGCAGGTATTCTATAGCTATTTGCAAATTCACCACTACGCCCTATCCATAGCACCTGACCTGCAATTTTCCCCTCCGGTGCCCTTTGAGACTTTGGTTCTGGCCGGATCAGCCCAGAAAGGCCTTATTTCCGATATATACAAGATACTAAACACCTACCGATTAGAATCCCAGGGTAAACACTCCTTTATGATCCGATGGGAAAAAGCCCTCAATGAGGTAATACCCGCAGAGCAATGGCGGATAATATGGTCCCAGGCGGCGAAGAGTTCACTTTGTACATTATACAAGGAGAATGCATATAAAGTACTTTTCTTCTGGTATATGACCCCTGACGTACTTCATGCCATATACCCATATATGCCATATACCCCACTAGCTCAGATCGCTGTTGGCGATGTCAAACAGATAGGGGCTCCCTCTTTCATATCTATTGGACTTGCCCGATGATCTCCCCCTACTGGACTGTAGTCCAACAACTGCTGGGTTGTCTCTTGGACACGCAGGTCCCCATGTGCCCCAAATTCTTCCCTTTGGGCCTGTCACCCCTGAGAGTCTCCAAATCCTACAAAAAGTTGACACACCATATTCTCACAGCTGCACGCTGTCTCATAGCCCTTAACTGGAAAAATCGCTCTCCCCCCACCCCTGAGGCTTTATACTCTAGAATTAAGGATGTGGAGCTGATAGAGAGAATGACTGCCAGGATACAGGACAGGCTGGAGGCCCATGACATTGTCTGGGAGCCGTGGCGCCTTCGGGAGGACCCACTATAACCAGGTAAATGAGCTGATTCGATGACTCCTCTCGCTCTCCCTTCTTCCCTATCCCGCCTTCTTTTTTCTCTTTTTCTCTTTTCTCTCTCCTTTCTTCCATGAGTACCCCTGTGACTCCCTTCAGGTTTAACGTTTTGCAGTGTTCTAATGTATGCTCCTATGATATAGCAGATTTAACTTCAGGTTTGTGCTTACTAATGTTTAGCAGTGCAACGACAAACCATACTTGTCAATACTGGAAGGCCTGTAACGTACGCAGATTTGTGTCTTATTTTGTACATCTTCCCTCATGCTATATCCTATGCTTTTGTATGTTGCAAGCAACTATTTTCAATAAAAAGTTATTTGAGAAAAAAAAAATATTTCCAATTATTTGCAATCAAGTTAGCCTGAGGTTGTCCAAGGTAAGGTGTACTGCTGTCTTGTAAGAATGGTGGAGAATGTTGCAGTGTGTCCATATGTAGTTCAAAAGGCCTGGCTTTGTTTAAATCAATGGAGAGAACAGCCAACAGTCAGTCAGTTAAAGGGAACCTGTCAGCTTGTTTTAACTATAAAAACTAACATCAGAGACTAAAAGAAGGCATCAGAAGATGCCTGCAGGTTCTTTTATTATTAAGCATATCTCCTCCTGCTTTTAATCTCTAATGTTCATTGTTAAAATGTTAACAATCTGACAAGTTCATTTAGGTAAAAAAAGGTTTTGAAAGTATTTTATTGTCTGTAACTTGACCATAGCGTACTTTAATTATCTTCAAAGATGTGTGCCATCAATATGAGTTAAATAGTGATGAGCAGATCCTTGAATCAGGATTTGACTAGGATCAGGCTTATACAGCACAGTAGGAAGCTTTATGGTGGATTACCAGTCATGGCAAAGGATCCCCTAGGGGGCACGTATTGCATCTGGAGCACAGGCTATCTATGAGGATCCCAATGATCAGTGGTGGACCTCCATCCAGTAGATATCCTGGGTTGATAGGTAGAGAAGGCAGTGGGATACTCTCTTATCTATGAGGATCCCAATGATCAGTGGTGGACCTCCATCCAGTAGGTATCCTGGGTTGATAGGTAGAGAAGGCAGTGGGATACTCTTGTATCTATGAGGATCCCAATATTCAGTGGTGGACCTCAATCCAGTAGATATCCTCTACTGGAATGATAGATAGAGGAGGCAGTTGGATACTCTCTTATCTATGAGGATCCCAATGATCAGTGGTGGACTTCCATCCAGTAGATATCCTGGGTTGATAGGTAGAGAAGGCAGTGGGATACTTTCTTATCTATGAGGATCCCAATGATAAGTGGTGGACCTCCATCCAGTAGGTAGCCTGGGTTGATAGTTAGACAAGGCAGTGGGATACTCTCTTATCTATGAGGATCCCAATGATCAGTGGTGGACCTCCATCCAGTAGATATCCTGGGTTAATAGGTAGAGAAGGCAGTGAGATCCTCTTTTATCTATGAGGATCCCGATGATCAGTGGTGGACCTCCATCCAGTAGATATCCTGGCCTGGGTTGATAGATAGAGGAGGCAGTGGACTGTGGGGCAGTGATTCGAGGATATTTTTACCCAAAAAAGGATGTACTAGGTTACAGGAAAAAAAATTTTTTCCTGCTTGTCATTTTTTTATGTTGCTATCTAAATTGCCAATAGTAAGTGTGTCTGTGTTTCAGATAGGCACCTTAGATTGTGAGCTTCTTAAAGGCAGGGACTCACATGACTGTAGTGTATGTAAAATGCTGCTAAAATTGTTGCTGTTAAATAAATAACTGTCATGAATAAATAAAGTGCTGCGGCTATTTTTAACATAGGCATATGTATATATATATTTATATATATATATATATATATATATATATATATATATATATATATATATATATATATATATATATATATTTAAATCCTGTTCTGAAAACAAATAATACACTCTTTACATTTTTTAATTAGATTATTTTAAATATTAAAAAGGCATACTATCATGCTGGATTCTAATTAATTGAATTATATATTTAATTACTTGTTGTTTTAGCACCTCTGACTCATTTTTAAATGACAGTGTTCCGCCATGCATGTGGGCAGAGCAATGCACACAGACGTACAGGTGAGCAAATGGGACTTTAACACAGCTTACCTTTAATGACAAAAGAAAGCTTACCTTTAGTAAAATATTTCTATGGTTTGGGGGTAATAGAGAATTGACCATTAAAAAGAAGATGCAGAGACTTAATGCCGCGTACACACGATCATTTTTCGGCATGAAAAAAACGACGTTTTAAAAAAATGTAATTTAAAATGATCGTGTGTGGGCTTCACATCATTTTTCGGGTTCTGAAAAACGACAATTTTTTTTTCCGAACATGCTGCATTTTTTTTTAACAACGTTTTAAACAATGTTGTTTTTCGGGTTGTAAAAAATGATTGTGTGAGGTATGTTAGGAATGTTAAATCAATGTTAACCTCAAAAGTACCCACCTGGGCTACAAATACCTTTATTACAGTAGCTTAACAGTATGAATATGAATTTCCATTAATATATAAATCTACCTTTTACAATAGAAATGTCAAAAAGTAATTAAGTAATTTTAAACTCTAACAATCAATCCTTCTCTATATTTCCCTAATACATTTACATTTAGGTTTGACTACGGTCATAATAGTGAATTAAGAGATTTTTTTTGTGCATCCCAGCTTGGTGGATACAACTGTATGTTAAAAGGTGACCCTTTAAATGAGTTTTATTATTTCTATTCTATGGAATAGCCGTTTATGCTCTGCCCTGCAATTCAATTTGTTATGTGCTGAACCCTTTTGCTCTGCCATTCATCTACTATTCTCTGATTTCCACTACCCTGGCACTCCTCTGCTATGTCCTGATCCCCACTGTCTGCCACTATTTTACTATGCTCCAATCCCCATTTCCCAGCCCATTATCTACTATGCCTCTAGTCCTTCTGCTATGACACCATGCTGTTCTGCAACTCTTCTACTATGCCCTAATCCCCACTGCTCAAGCACGTATCTATTATGTCCCCATTTCTGCTGCTCTCCACCACTTATTGACTATGCCTGATCTCCATTGCCCTGCCATTCCTCTACTGTGCCATGATCACCATTACCATGTCCCGATTCCGACTACTCTGACTCTCCTCTGCTGTGCTGTTTATTTTTGCTGCTCTGCCACTTCTTTACTTTGCGCAAATCCTTGTTGTTCTGCCACTCATTCACTATGCCTAAATCCCCACTTCCCAGCCACTCGTTTACTATGCTCTAGTCCCCACTTATTGGCCACTTCTCTACTATAGCTTCAGCCCTTCTGCTCTGCCACTCCTCTACTATACTGTTCTGCCACTCTTCTACTGTGCCCTGATCCCCAAGTGCTAGACCACTTGTCTACTATGTCCTCATCCCTGCTGTTTTCTCATTTTGCTACTATATCCTGATCCCCACTGCCCTGCCACTTTTATTCTGTGCCATAATTCCCACTGCTTTGATATTCTTCTATTCTTGCCCAAACCCCACTGCTCTGTCACTCCTCTACTGCATTTCAATCCCCACTCCTAAGTCACTCTTCTACTATACCCTGATTTTCTATGCTCTGCCACTCTGCTATGCCTTGATTCCCCCCCACTCCACCATTTCTCTGCTGTCCTCCAACCTCCATTGCCTTGATCCCCACTGTGCTGCCACTCCTTTACTGTGCTTTAACCCCCATTATTCTGCCACTCCTCTACTATGCCTTGATTCTCACTGCTCTCCCATTCCTCAACATGCTCTGACCTCCATTGCTCTGCCGCTCCTTTACTATACCCTGAGCCTCACTGCTCTGCCATTCCTTTACTGTGCTCCAATCCCCATTGTTCTGCCACTCCTCTACTTCTTTGCCACTTTTCTTCTATGGCACAGTCCCCACTGCACTGTCACTCCTCCGATATGCCCCAATTACCGCTGCTCTGCCACTCCTTTATTGCTTCTGGAACCAAGCTGTACTGCCACTTCACTGCTTTTCTATGGTGCCAACTGCCAACTACTCTGCTATTTCTCTACTATGCCTTAAACTTTAATGGTCCTTCACTTTTCTACTGATACAATCCCCACTTTTCTGCCACATTCTGGTATAACCTTGTCCCTGTTGCTTGGTCAGTCCTCTACTGTACTCTAACCTACACACTTCACTGTGCCCCCATTTCCGAGGAAAATATAGTACATTTTTCCCACCCCCTGCCTCATTTCTCCTTATTTATATGGCACCTATGCATTGCTGTCCTTCGTATTGCCTTTTACTGTTTGGATTATTTCATAGCCTTTGCAACTCTGCTACACTTTCTTTATATGCACTCCTTCCAATATTCCCAGTGCCTTTCTGCCTAAGAGTTTTTCAAGCACTTTGGCGTAAAAAAAAGCTCACGAAACATGCTTCCCATTGAAATCAATTAATGCTTTCACACTGGGACAGTGCGATGAAAGAAATTTGGCATTCAGCATCTTTGGAGCATGTTTGGAGAGCTAAAAGAAGCGCCTCAAAAACACCCCTCTCTATTGAGATGAATGAAAAGCGTCTAAAAACGTGCTTCAAAAGCACTACAAAATGGTTTTTGAAGTCACTTTTGAGTTACGTGTCCTTTAAAAAGCGCGAATGCCTCAAAAGCACCTGAAAAGGACCCGAAAAGCACCTCAAAAGCTCTGCAAAAGCGCTAGCGTTTTATGGGCAGTTTAGAAGCGCCTCAGTGTGAAAGGGCTTTGAAGCCTGCACTGAATCCACTTTAATATATTAGATATCTGATCTCTGCCACTAGTTCTGGTAACCTTTGTCCCTGTTTATGACACCCACAGTTATCATTGCAATTGCAATAAAGCCTCCTTTCATTCCATCCTCTGCTGCATGCTTTGCTCTTCTCAATGCCTCACTTATCACCCTCATTTGTTATGCCATTCTTCTATTTTCTCTCTACAATTCTCTTTTATGAGTTTACTGCCTAGTTCCCCAACATGCAGTTCTTGATCCTTAGCTCTCTGCCACCAGTACAGTTTCTTTTGCGCCCTTTTCACCTCAATAATGTCTCTTTTGAATTTTATTTTAATTCGGTTCTTTAATTTTTTTCGTACTTTTTCTTTTAAGCAACTATTTTGCAAAGCCTTACTGCACATAATTATTTCTGTGCACAAAATGTATCATTCTTTTCAAGCAACTACAGCACCATTTTCATTTATTACTTTGCCCCACTAACTTCTATACTACATTCTTTTATGTCTGTTTCTCCACAAAGAATGTTCAAAATCAACACTTTCTGTTTACTAGGCCGTTCTATCTTTCCCCAGTGCGTATTTGATTGTTACAGCAATCCTAAGTAGATATTGCAACATATATCTTTCATTTGATGTTTTGCTCAACATTTTGTTATATTACTAACTTTTTGCACATCCACTACTTTTCTTTGCACTAGTCATCTTATTCCATCTACATTTACAGTAAAACCTTGGATTGCAAGCATAATTCGTTCCAGAAACATGATTGTAATCCAAAGCACTTGTATATCAAAGCATTTTTTTTACAAGGTATACAAGAGAAGAGAGGCACCTTTAAGTGTAGCAATAAGTTGCTAAATGTTGTACCTTCATTAAACGTAACCATATTGCTACACTTGGATGCTCCTCTCTTCTTTTTTATACTTTTTTAGTTGTGACATGATGCTACTTTTATATCAAGACATTGCGTGTATATCAAGGCAAAATTTATTAACACATTTGGCTTGTCTTGCAAAACGCTCTCAAACTAAGTTACTCTCAAACCAAGGTTTTACTGTATTCTGTATCCATTCTATCAACAAATCCAAGAGTGTACAAGTACACAGTACATACGGCGCTCCTAGGAGAAGTGCAGAGTCACTTGGTCTATTGGAACTTTCACCTGTATCTGTAGACCATCAACAGGGTAGAGGAAGGGATGGGGCAACTAGATGGATGGATGGCTGAGCAGGAAAAGGGACCAAAACTGGAACCTCTAGAGCTCCAGCAAAAGATCTGGGTAGGATTACCTCAATGATGCTTTTGAAAAAGAGGGTTAAGTCCCTGCTAACACGTCGTGCACACCCCCATTCTGACACCCACCAGGCATTCTGACAACTGTCACCCTTGTGTGTACCTGAGAAAGCCGCCGCTACTATCCATACCTTGAGCTGGCTGGCTCACTGTCATCAGCAGTCTCTGTTTTCTCAGTGATGCCTACTCCAGAATGGGAGTGGAGAGGAGGGACAGTCTAAAATGTAGTGTCCAACATAGGATGGGAGGCAGTGCAGTCTAAAATTTGGTGTCCGACATAGGATGGGAGGCAGAACAGTCTAAAATGTAGTGTCCAACATAGGATGGGAGGCAGAACAGTCTAAAATTTGGTGTCCAGGATGGGATTGGAGTGGCAGGACAGTCTAAAATTTGGGCAAAAGTATGCAACAAAGCAGAGCATTATGCCGCGTACACACGATCATGTCATGGAAAAAAACTATGTTTTTCTCGACGTGATTCCTCTCAAGCCTGCCTTGCATACACACAATCGTGATAAAAAATTCTTGAGCAAAGCGCAGTGACAAACAACACGTACGACGGCACTATAAAGGGAAAGTTTCATTTAAATGGCGCCACCCTTTGGGCTGATTATGCAAATTTCCCTTCTCATAACTTGCTTTTGAGAATGCGTGTTTTTTTCCCCGTCGTTAAAGCCTACACACGACTGTTTTTCATGACGAGAAAAACGACGATGTGAAAAACCACGAGAAAAAATAGAGCAGGTTCTAATTTGTTTTCTTTCAAAGATTTTTATTAGATTTGTACAAGAACAAAATAAAATAAAATGTACAGACTTTCCGCACTCGGAGTGAAGGCACAGTTAAGAAACATACAGTCAAAACTAATATGGCTTTTAACAATTAGTCTGAGGCTGGCACTAGCATTTATGGGACTACATCTCACAACCAGAAATTAGCATCCAGACCAAGGGGGAAGGACCTCCGGGACCCCTATAGGATCACACTGTGCCCAGAGGAGTCCCCCTTCGATCTAAGAGTCAGGCAATCGCCCAATGGGCGGGTACATAGTGCCAACCCCTCACGAGTCTGCTCCAGGGCAGAAATATCGTGACATACCGTCAATCCGAATATAAATTCGGGAAACTTTTAAGAAGAAAAGACGGAAAGAGTTAAGGGAGAGGAGAAAAGTGAAGAAGGAAAGGAGAAGTCACAGAGAGAGAAAAGAGAGGAGAAAGGGAGCCAATCTACCGGGGAGGAACCGAGGGTCCGTTGTCAGCCCTGCCTGGAAGGGCTTGTAGTCTAGGACGCAGGGGGATGCCTACGTGCAGGGACCAAGGTTCCCAGACGGTCTCGAACTTCGGGACCGTGTCAGATAATATGCTGGCAAGTTTCTCCTGGGACATGATCCATAAGATCTTGCGTTTGGCTGCTAAGAGGGAAACCATAGGCTGTTTCCAAGCTTTGGCTATGGACATTTTGGCCCCTAGTAACATAAAGTGTATTAATCTGCGACTGGACGTAGGTATTTTAGGAATGTTGGAGTTCAGAAGGGCTATTTCAGGAGTTCTGGGTAACTGATGGGTAGTCACGGTCCGGATCAGGGTAAAAATCCTGCTCCAAAACAATCTAAGTCTAGGGCACTCCCACCATGTATGGACCATGGAGCCCATCAGTTGGCAGCCTCTAAAGCAAAGCGGGTTAGCCGTTGGGAAAAAGGAGGCCAATTTTGAGGGGGTAAGGTACCATCTTGACATTACTTTGATGCTGGATTCAACTAAGGAGATGTTGCTGACCCCCCTGAAAGACCTAGAAAAAGATGACTGCCATCTCTCCAGGTCCCAGTCAATTTGAAGGTCCTGTTCCCAGGCCAACATGTAGGACGATTTAGAGGACGGTAGGGCAAGCGACTGGTAAAGGACAGAGATTCCACCTCTCTGATCCACTGCCTGTCCACAGGTTCTAAATTTTTAATGCCCATTTTTCTCGTCAAGAAAAATGCTCTGGAGCCCACACACGATCGTTTTTAATGACCAATTAAAAAAATTGCATTTTTCTCGTCATGAAAAATGGTCGTGTAAACGCGGCATCATGCAAAAGCCAAAGGGAGGCAACTTAATGCAGCTGTGAAAATAAAAAGCATGCAGCACATATAATGTACTACAAGCAGAAAATTTTACATAATGTAAAAGTGCACTTTAAGCTTTAGGATTTAAGTATATGTTCTAGAGGAGGACTGTCACCTTTCCGCTCTATATTACAACAATCAGCTCCCTCTTATTCAATAACACCCCACTGTGACATCCACCTGAATTACACCATTTCTGAATTGTTACGCCAGCAAAAATGACTATTCCTGCCCATTTCAAATGGCCGTTCTCTATTATACATCAATTAATCCAACTATAGCTCTTAATGTTTAACAAGAGGGCAAACCCACCAGTAGCTGTAAATCTAAGCATGCAGTATATCACCAAAAACAGATTTTCATTTATAGGTACCGGTTTTATAGTTGCCATGTTTAGTAAAACGTGAAATTTGAACATTAGCTGATTTCAATGCACTTTGCAATCCACCGGCAGAGCGATCAGTGCAGTAATATGTGTTATTAGGGGTTTATTGATTATGCATTGTACATTATATTTAAATGCACCGCTGGTATTGATTTGGAGCTTGACGCATCATCATTTTAGGTATCAAGCGAGAGGCTAGTTTGCCGCCAGTGTCATTTCTTGTCTCTCATCAACTGTCTATTGTTCAGGGGGCAGGAGGAGATGTTTAAAAAAAATTGAAATCTTTGATCTAAAATGAACCTTCTCAAGTTCTTGTAAGCACTGCAATATACTTGCACAGAGCAGATGAATAGGTTCACTTTAAGTGAATACCGCTAAATTATTTTTTATTTTATTTAACCCGGTGCCGTAATATTGAAGATATATTAAAGTGGAAATTGGCAAACTAGTCTACTTTATTTTTCTGGCTCTTGCTCTTGCCTTTGTATGTTGTTTTTATTTATCTGAGCACGCCTTTGCGAAAACACATAAGAACTCCCGCCAACGTGTTTTCAGGGTATGTGTGGTTTTTGCTGGGACCAGACCCACAGTTGTGAAAACATGCTGTTCTGATATAGGCAAGCAGCAATATCTAGTCTAACCTTCACCAGCAATGTGTATGATTTTATGTCGAGCAGCCAAAACCCTTGTAAGATAGCAAAGACGCATATTATGTCGTTTAAGCGACTCATAACAGCAAATGGTATAGCAGACAGCTCACAACAGACTATCCTGTCTAGTGGGAAGAAAATACACAGTAATCAAATGTGTCCCTACAAACAGAGCTTCCTAAGGCACAGCTTTTAATAAAAAACAAATAAATAAAACAAATAAATAAATGTTAAAGCTATTGAACTGTATCTTAACCAGGGGCGGACTGACCATTCGGGCACTCGGGCACTGCCGAGGGCCCCATGCCACTAGGGGGCCCCATCAGGGTTGCCAGCCTCAGTAAAATCAGGGACATTATGTTAAAATCTGTGTTTTAAAAAAAATCCCAAGATAATAGCTGCCCCTCCTCTTCAGTACTTTTTCAGTGTGTGTATGTGTATTCTGTGTGTATGTAAACTGTGTGGCCCCCTAATCTATTGTCTGGGGGCCCCATAATCTCCTATTGCCCGGGGGTCCCATAATCTCCTATTGCCCGGGGGCCCCATAATCTAGGGTGACCAGACATCCCCAGTTTCAGGGGACAGTTCCCTGATTAAGAACACTGTCCCCGGACCAAGTCTGTCCCTGGTTTTGTCCCCAGATTGGATTTAATAGGGGGCAGGGGCAATTTCAATGACAGTCAATGCAGAATTAAAATAAAAAAATTTGAATTAAACACCCCCGCTCCGCCGTGCCTACTAGCTTAGGGGGGTTGTATTTTTTTCATTATCTGTGCCCCTTTCTGATGATCATGTGCTGGTCGAAGCTGAGGGAATATTTCTTCAGTTTCGGGCGCATGCCCATTCAGCTTCGCTCGCATGTTCTTCTGCCTTGGCTCAAATCCTGGCCAGCCGACCTGCCTATCTCCTTGCCTTCCCTGGCAGAGTGATCTTCCTCTGCTCCCTATCCAGTAGTAGCCAGGGCCTGAAGAGTAAGACTTGAGAGGCTGTGAGGCGGGCAGCGATGGGCAGAGAGTCGCTGATTGTTGCCATTACTAATAAAAAAAAAATATGTCCTCGGATTTCATTTTAAAAATCTAGTCACCTTACCATAATCTCCTATTGCCCGTGGGCCCCATGAGTTGTCAGTCCGCCCCTGATCTTAACCCAAAAGCGAGAAATGTATTATATTGCACCTTACCAGTCTATAGATGTGGTGGCTGCATTTGTTTTCTTTTTTTTTTTTTTACAGGCTCTATCCCCTTTATTTTAAAACACGTCCTTTCCTCGGGTGACAATTCTCACCACTCACCGTGCCAAATCTATGGAGGAGCCATGGTTGTCACTTGGCTGCTCTTCTGATTTGGACTACAAAAGCATCTTCAGCTTTTCATCTTCATTACATTGGGGGGGGGGGGATTAGTAGTCCACAAAGAAAGCTTGGAATAAAGACAAGGTTGTTTGTGCTTTCATACAAATTTACCAAAAAATTCACTTTTCATCACAAAAAGTGATTATTGTTTGTGGTGAAAGGTTCTCTTTAAAGAGACATCAGGTGGTCTAAAAGACGTTGATGTCTCACCTGCTCTGCGATGAAGCTAAAAGAATGCAGATCACACTCTATTAGCTGCTTCCCCGGTCATACTGGCTGGGGAAAGTGACACCAGGACCTGGTAGTGAAGTTTTACATAGGGGACAAAAAGTTTTTTTTTTTTGGGGTGACAGATTTACTTTAACCACTTCAGCCCCGGAAGGTTTCACCCCCTTAATGACCAGGCCATTTTTTGCGATACGGCACTGCGTTATTTTAACTGACAATTGCGTGGTCGTGCGACGCTGAACACAAAAAAAATTGATGTCCTTTTTTCCCCACAAATAGAGCTTTCTTTTGGTGGTATTTGATCACCTCTGCAGTTTTGATTTTTTGCGCTATAAACAAAAAAAGAGCGACAATTTTGAAAAAAAAATATATATATATATTTTTACATTCTGCTATAAAACATACCCAATAAAAAAATGTAAAAAAACGAATTTCTTCTTCGATTTAGACCAAAATTTATTTTGCTACATATTTTCAGTAAAAAAGTCCCAATAAGCATGTATAGATCGGTTTGCGCAATAGTTATCGTCTACAAACGATGGGATATTTGTATGACATTTTTGTTATTTGTTATTAAATATTTGTTTTAAATAGTAATGGCAGCAATCAGCAATTTTTAGCGGGATTGCGACATTGCGGCAGACAACCCGGAAAATTATCTAACTGTTTTTTGGGAACCAGTGACATTATTACAGTAATCAGTGCTAAAAATATGCACTGTTACTGTACTAATCACACTGGCAGGGAAGAAGTTAACACCAGGGACGATCAAATGGTTAAGTGTGTCCCTAGGGGATGCTTTCTTACTGTGTGGGGAATGGACTCACTGGATGAACACAAGGGGCCGGATTCAGATACATCGGCGCATATTTCTGCCGGCGTAGCGCATCTCATATGCGTTACGCCAACATAACACAGAGAGGCAAGCAGAGTATTCACAAAGCACTTGCTCCCAACGTTGCGCCAGCGTACCGTAAATTCTTCGGCGTAAGCCGGCCTAATTCAAAGTAGGTGGAAGTGGGCGTGATCCATTTAAATGAAGCGTGACCCCATGCAAATGATGGGCCGAACGAACGGCGCATGCGCCGTCCCGTGGAAGCATCCCAGTGCGCATGCTCAGAATCACGTCGGAAATACTCCCTAAGATACGTCGAATCACTGCCTACGACGTGAACGGAACCTACGCCCAGCCCTATTCACGTACTACTATGTATACGATGTAAAATACGACTGCTGTTCCCTGGTCCATACCTTAACATGACTTGCACCTGCTTTATGAGGCTTAACTTTACGCCGGATGTACGACTTACGTAAACCGCGTATATGAATGCACTGGGCGCAAGTACGTTCGTGAATCGGCGTATCTCACTCATTTGCATATTTGCAATGAGGCGGCCAGCGTAAATATGCGCCCAAGATACGCCGGCGTAGAAAAGTTACATCGGTTGGAGGAAGCCTATTTTAAGGCGTATCTAGTTCTATGGGCACGGCGCATAGATACGACGGCGCACATTTACACTTACGCAGAGTATCTGTAGATACGTTGGCGTAAGTGCTACGTGAATCCGGGCCAAGATCTCTATGTTCATATCTGACAGAACGGCGATCTGCCTTGTTTACATTGGCAGACCGCCATCCTGTCTCTATGGAGAGCGATTGTGGGTGACCCTCTGATTGGCTTCCCCTCTGACCAATCAGCGCCATCACAAAATGACGTAAAGGTACGTAGTTATGCGCAATAGAGCCAACCTTCCGCAGTATATGTATTGCGGCCGGTCAGCAAGTGGTTATTGAGACATAAGGGGTCCAAATGACGCTGATGTCTCACCTGCTCTCCGATGAAGCTAATAGAGTGAAGAGCACGCTCCATTAGCTGCTTCCCCGGTCATACTGGATGGGGAAAGAGACACCAGGACCTGGAAGTGAAGTTTTACATCAATCTGTAGCAATATTTGAGTGAAAAAAAAAAATCTGCAGGGGGTGTTTTTGTATTTAGAGTAGTTTTGTTTATTTTATTTATTCAGTTGTTATATCTGTACTGGTGCTTTTTTTTTTCTTTTACATCTATCTTTATTCACCATTGTTTTCCCTCTGTGAAAATATGTGTAAAGTAATAAGGCTAATAAGGATCTTTATTTTAGCAGAAAAACAAGTCGAGGATATTTGGAATGAGCTTTCATATCCTTTAAGAGCCATTTAAAGCTCATTGTCTTCTTTTTTTTTTTTTTACTTTTCTATTAATTCCAATGTGTTTCACTGAAATGGTGAACTTTTGCCCAAATCTTTACATTTTTGATAAAACTATAACTACTGCTATAATGAAAATTCTCAATTTTTCTAAGCCCTATTCAAGAGTCGCATAGTCATGTCACATAGGTGAGTCACATCCTCACCCATACCCAGAAGCGCTGGATTTTTCACTCTCTGTGTTATTCAGACTTAAGGAGTGAAGGTAACCACAGATCGATTTTTTCCCATGTGCTGAAGGAGAGAAAATTGTTTATTGATTCCTCCATCCACGCTAACAGCATGGGTGGAGTAATCTGCCCCCTGCTGGCAGTTGCATTCAGGCACCATGGGTTCAAAATACAGGGCTTGATTTACTAAAGGCAAATAGACTGTGCACTTTGCATGTGCAGTTGCTCCAGAGCTTAGTAAATGTGGTGAAGCTCTGCAGACTTCCATCATCTAATAATGTGCAAGCAAAAATGCTGTTTTTTCTTATTTTCCTTGCATGTGATTAGGTATTCTTTGCAAAGTGAAGCTTTTTATTTTTCTCCTCAGTTCTGGAGAAAATGTTCTTGCCTATGTCCTTGTCTATTTGCCTTTAGTAACTGAACCCCACAATGGCACTGCAGAACAGCAACTGCATCTTATAGGATGCAGTCAATGCTTAGCTGATAATGTTTACACTTGGACCTCATTGTACAATGTGGTTATGTCTGCTGTGTTACTTCAGGACACAGTAGTGACATAGTGGCCGTGGGGGAGGGGGGGGGGTGCTACAGTGCAGGGTGAGGGATGGAGACAGTGTTCATTGAGGGAAACTTCACATTACTTGCCAGTCAGCTGACCTCTAGTTTCTGCCCCCCAGCCATGCCGTGAACTGAATGGGCGGCTGCAAAGAGACTGAGTGTGCAGCCGCGGGCTCCAGGGACAGCCCTGCTGGGCGGCCGCAAAAAGGCTGTAAGAGGGGTGCGGGCTTCAGGAACATCCCAGATTTCAGTGACCCCTGGCAAATCATCATTTGATCCCCTGAGGGGGTCCCCACCCCCAGGTTGAGAACCACTGCTTTAGAGGATAGTAGTCAGTGGTGGCTGACGGTTTCTTCTTGTAAGGGGGCGGCAAACAACATCACCGCCCCGACGGCGCGGTGGCAATGAAACAGAAACCAGCCCCCACCCCCGCAGAAGGTCGCCACCTACCCGCACGTGTGGCGGGCTGTGGTGTCCTCTCCTCCTGGAGTGCGGGCAGCTGCAGTGTCTGCTCCTTGAGCTTCCTCCGCCGTGTGTCTCCTCTTCCATCCAATAGGATCGCCTGACGCTTTGGCCAATCGGGAAACAGGTCTCCCAAACCTGCCTCCTGATTGGCGGGGGAGGAACTTTATTGTGATAATAGTGAAAATGAATGCGCTTATCATCATACAATAGGGTAGGATCGGAGCACAGTGCTCTGCGCTCTGAGCCAACCCTTTTTGAAGCTTGTTTGAGCCTCTGGCTCTAATCAGGTGCTTCAAAAAAACACCCTGTAGCATTGAAATCCATGGTCTGGTGCCACTGATATGTAGATCAAGGGGCCAGATGCATGGATAGGGGAGGCGGCGCCCATACGCTCTCTATGAACGGGCCACAACTGATAGTAGTATTGGGCTTAGAATCAGGGTGAGAATAGGTTTAAGCTTAGTTAACTTTTGACCGGACTTCCACTTTCAGAGCATTTTTTTTCACCTTTTTAAGATTTTTCTTTCAAGTAATTGGCTTAACCCCAAAGTAGCCGTACAATTGCACTTATCATTTTATATCTCCCCTCCTTTCCAAAGGTGGGCTATACGATAGGCTTTTCCAATCTTACTAATGGTACAGTACACAGCTGTTCCCCCATTGTTTTCATTAGCAGGTAGCAGCAAAAGTGAGAACTTTTCATTCTCTACCTAGAGGGCACAATCTAGAACTAAATTCTCACCTTTCCTTGTAGTGAAATCTCCCTCTGATAGAATGCAAAAGTTATAAAAGCCTGTTGGTGTCTGTAGTTGCATACCAATACTCATTTTGGGACTAATATTAGACTTTAAAGTAAACCAGTAGCACTTCAGAATTAACCGAACCCACGCCAAAGATAGTGGGCACCAAAAAGTTCATGTGCTCCCAGTGCTGCAGAAACCTGCAGATGCTCCTTTGCAGATACTCCTGAAAGTAAGTATTTGCATTTGCTCATGCCGCGTACACACGATCGGATTTTCCGTCGGAAAAACCTTGGATGGTTTTTCCGATAGTATTCCGCTCAAGCTTGGCTTGCATACACACGGTCACACAAAAGTTCTCTGAACTTTCAACAGTCAAGAACACGGTGACGTACAACACTACGACGAGCCAAGAAAATGAAGTTCAATGCTTCCGAGCATGCGTCTAATTGTTTCCAAGCATGCGTCGGAATTTTGCGCATTGGAAAAGCTACAGATGATCTGAGTTTCCGATCGGATTTTTTTCCATCTGAAAATTTGAGAACAAGCTCTCAAATTTTTTTGAAGCATACACACAGTCGGAATTTCCGACCAAAAGCTCACATTGGACTTTTCTTGTCGGAAAATCCGATCGTGTTTACGCGGCATCAGACAAGCTTCACCTTCCTACCCCTGACTCTTGATGGTGCTGGTGATAGCTTACTCTGACCAGGGCCATTTGAAGGAATTTGGGAGCCCCAAGCAAAATGGACATGGAGGGCCCCCCCACACGCACGCACGCAAAGCCCCCCCCCCCATTTTCTTTTTACTCCCCCCTCCCTATGTTCTTTTTACGCCCCCCGAGCCCCCCTCCCTACCGGGTCTGTACCGCGTGGCAGGAGATTCAGTTTCCTGTTTCCAGCCGGACTGAAAGGAAGTGAGCACTCAGTGTGTACTTCCTGTCAGTCTGGCCGGGAACAGGAAACTGAATCTCCTGTACCGCGAAGTCCAGACTGACAGGGGGAAGGAAGAGGAGCTCCGCCACGCTACTGAGAAGGGGAAGTGAAAACTCAAGGCAGCAGTGCTGCAGGTTCTCTATAGAGTGCTCAGGCGGTTGCAGCATATAGAATGCGCGGCAAGGGCCCTTTTTGGAGCCCCAGGCCAGCTCGGGGCCCCAAGCAATTGCTTGGTTTGCCTGCCTTGTAGCAACGGGCCTGACTCTGACAAAAGGCACTGACATTTTGGGGGGCGAGGGATTTCCTTACTCTTCCCATACCTAAGCAAATGGGTATTTTTTCAAACTGCAGCACCAGGATCAGGGGACATGGAACAACGAAATATAATCTGCTGCCATGTAAAGTAAACTGAGAATGAGGGGAGAAAATGTAGAAAATGCTGTGGCAGTGCAGGTTAGCTTTGACGTGGTGTAACCGTTTTCAGCAATGTGCCCAATTCTAACCAGTTTCCACCTCGAAGAAAAAAATGAAGTGAATACCCATAAAGGCAGCATAATATCTTAAAACATTATAGTATCTTTTTCAATGAGCACATATTTTCTGTCGTTATTGCAGTGTTTATATTTCCATTTGGCAGCCTTGACAGAAGGTCCATCTGAAGGTTGCTGCATTTTTGATGCTGAGTGATCCAAGGTTTAAGACCCAGAGTCAGTCGGGTACAGCACCTTTTATCCTTATACTTGAAATCAGTGCATTTTTTTGGAGCTTGCTTTAATGTTCTTTTTTAGGGTTTAATTTGGAAATTAGGACTTTGAATACATATTATTTATTAAGTGTGACAACCACAATATATTATGTAACTACGATCATCTATCACAATGGCCCTGAAGAAGAGAGAGAAAGCCATGAAATATATCAACCTGTGATTACAATATGTCCTAAAGCAGTATTAAACCCAAAAGCAAACATTTAATATTTTACAGCTTACCAATTCTTAGATGTGATGGCTGCATTCATTTTCTTTTTTAGGCTTTCTTTCTTTTAATTTTAGCTGGTGATCCGGTCAGTAAGCCTGCTGTTTTCCAAAAGAACAAGCTCTCTTGCAGATGTTGCATTACAGGTTTGAGACAAACCTTTACCACTGACAGGGGCAATTACAATGATCATCTTTCATTTATTTATTTAAAATCTTTATTCCATAAGAAAAGAAAAACTATTGCTGTAACTGCTTTTTAAACTGCAGTGTGAGCTGGGGTTTGGCTTTAATTTGTTAGTGTACTTAAATCTGTTACTACATCTAACATTCCTCTCCAACCAGATTGGAAATGCTGTTGTCCAAAAGAGCCCCCGGTTCTCCTTATCCAGAGTGTAGGCACTTTACAGGAGGTGTATTACTGGACAGATCACCAGGTAAAAACAGAAGGAAATGGCCTAAAAAAAAGAAAACAAATGCAGTCACTGCATCTAAGGATTGGGAAGCTGCAATCCATTACATTTTTGGTTTGGCGTTAAATACCACTTTAATATCTGTAATTGAGTGGTCATACTCATGTCATTTACACCTATGATTTTATGGGTTTTTTAAACAACTTAAATCAATGTTATCTACTTCTAACCATATTTAAATAACATTTTGAATTTGTATATATATATTGCCCTCTAGATGTTTTACCTATATTTTGAGTGCAATAGTTTAAAGCAGAACTTTATCCATAAGACTCTGGTAACAAATACTGTTCTTTAATTAATGTTTAATAAAAGAACATTCATTACATTGCTCCCGTTTCTTCCTGCTGGAGGCCGACATTTTGCTGAAGCCCAGAGAATTCACTCTCCCCCTCTCCTTAGTCTCACATTCTTCCATTAAAATATGTACATTTCCAGCTTTGACTGTATGTCTTGGCTCAACTATAGTGGAAGGCTGATAGAAGCTTTACAGTGCTGAAGTTCACAGGCTGCAGGTCAGAGAGATAAGACAAGACACTATCTTTGTAAGTTTAACTCTTTTGTGTCTCCTTGGCAACTGGGTTTGTCCTGTCACCTCCCCTGTCGTTCTTTTCCCTTTCCCAAATTTATGTTCACCCTGCACAGTCTTTATCATTCCTGTTGCTTTCCTCCCCCTTCAGCAACAGGAAATCATAAAGTTGTCAGATGTTTGGCCTCTAGCGGCTGTAATTTTAGGCACAGTGACTAGAATAAAGAGCAATTTAACATGTGCAGAGCAGGGTGAGACAGTTTCTGGATTTTAAACAGTATAGGCCAGCAGTCACAAAATGGAACCTGACTGGCTGCAGATTGGGACAGAGAGTGGGAATCTTCATATTAACAAGTCGGGTAATCACCCAATGAACATAATAACTTGGGCAGCTTCCGCCTTTCAGTCCGATCTGCAGCTCCTCCGGCTCCGTCCGCTGTGAGGATGACATCGGTGGTCGGGTGGAAGGCCTAGGGAAGATGATTAGTGCCTCTGCCCTGCCAAAGGTACCGTAGGACTGTGCAGGGGGGCTATGTATTGTGTTAGGGGCATTGTGATGTGTTAAGAGGCACTGTATTATGTTAAGGGATATTGTGTTATGTTAAGTGGCGCTGTGTTATGTTAAGGGTCACTGTGATGTGAAAAGGGACACTGTGATGTGTAAAGGGACACTGTGATGTGTAAAGGGACACTGTGATGTGTAAAGGGACACTGGGTTCTGTAAGGGGGCACTGTGATGTGTAAAGGGGTATTGCAATGTAAAGGGGGGCAGTAATGTGAAGGGGAACTGAGGATACTGTTGGACTGCTTTAGAGGGGACTGTGATGTAAGGCCTCGTACACACGATAGGTTAAACAGAGGACAACGGTCTGATGGACCGTTTTCATCAGTCAAAACCGATCGTGTGTGGGCCCTATAGGTTATTTAACCATCGGTTAAAAAAAAGCAAACTTGCTTTAAATTTAACCGATGGATTCCTAACCGATAGGTCAAACCGATCGTTAGTAGGCACAACCATTGGTTAAAAATCTACGCATGCTCAGAATCAAGTCGACCCATGCTTGGAAGCATTGAACTTCGTTTTTTTCAGCACGTCGTTGTGTTTTCCATCACCGCGTTCTGACACGATAATTTTTTTAACTAATGGTGTGTAGGCGCGACGGACCATCAGTCAGCTTCATCGGTTGACCGATGAAAACGGACCATCGTTCCGTTCTCATCGGATGGACTGATCTTGTGTACGTGGCATAAAGGGAACTATGATGTGAAGGGTGCACTGAAGACGATGATGTACGGGGGACCTTGATGTGTTATAGCACTAATGAGATTCGGTCCTCTGCTGGAAGGACATTTTGCTGTCCAGAACTCTGCAAACTTCAATTCAAGACCCCTGGTATAGGCACTTATGTTTTACTATACCTGCAAAAGGGGCCAGCCTGAAGTGACTAAAGTTCTACTTTAAGTACCCTTTTCTACAATTTCTGTCATTGATGTCATTTCTGTGTCACCCCAAAATGAAGACACTTTTCTGCAGTGTTTTTTTTTCCCTTTTTTTAGATCAAAGTATATCCAAAGCCAAAATTTTCTTTGTTATATTTTAATACAATACAGAATGGCAATTTTTTTATAATGACAATTATTATTTTTTTAATTCTCATGTAGAGTCATAACAGGAAGTAAGGGGAGATCTCTACATTGGAAGGCAAGTTTTCTATTACACAGTTGTTACTTTTCCCTATGGAAATAGATCCCTGCTTTCTTGTTTCGGTGACTTGTTATCCCGCACCCCTGCCGAAAAAGAAGCTCTGGTGTTAATAAAACTTGTTAAACAGATTTATATCCTCACAATTTGGTCCTTTTACATTACAGGAACAGCAGACACTGTTCTTCCGCGGGATAGTTTCGGACATCCATAAAACCCCTTAATTATTCCTAATCTTGACATGTCCAATCCTGTTGGCTCGCCATCTATTGTAAGTCCCAGCATAAAAAATAAAAAAAACTGGTGCTGTGGAAATTTATAGCAATAACTCCCTGGAGTTTTAAGCTACTTTTAATTGAAGATGAGTATTAAAGATTAAACAAGATCTTAATAATTAAGTTTGGTAAATCCATTATAATTAGGGTGATAGCTAGGACAGCAGAGATAGTACAACGAATGAGGTGATTAGATCTACCTATTAAGCCTCCAAAGGTACCTGGATAGTATTTTACATTTTAGCAGACTACCATCGACTGTCAGCGATTCGTGATCTGATATCAAATGCAGATAGTTGCATTGATAGAGAAGGAAGGGATACAGTGACTTGTCATATGTCCACCATACATCAGCCCTCACTTGGTATGGGACATGTAGCATATCAGCACTCGCCATCTACAATTTAGTCCAAATTGGGCTCTTTTTCAGGTAGTAAAAGAATAATAACCTCAAACAGTCCCTTAGCGACAGTAGATATAACATTATGCTATTGTTAAATAGGTGTGGAAGACTCTAGCCCAAAAAATGTAGTATACAAGCAGTGGCCTATTCCTATTGCTCAATGTTCCTCACACACCAAATTATATAGGGGTACAATACTCCACCAACTAGTTCCATTCAGGTGTAAAAATGGCGGAACCACCCTGTTTTGGTTATATCATCCCATCCTTGGCATCAGGGAGTTTATTATTAAAACCCACACATAATAGTGCAAAACCCTAACCTTTCAAATCACTTAAAATATATCACTATAGTAATGCCAAAGCCTCGGGAGACCAAATCTAGTGTGCAATACACATGGAATAAATAATCATATTAAGTGCTCGTTAACACTTGCAGTTGGGGAGCAATCCCCTCTCGACTGTTTCCCCTTTAGCCCAAAAGGCAGCACACATGCAGTGGCCACAATGCTTTGCTTAGAGGCCAAGGCAGGAATTACTCCCCCTGTCGCGCTCGTTAGGCATGCCCACTAAACACGACCCCTTCAAGTAAATGAAACTGGGTTGCAACCACCCCACAACAGATTTGTTTGTGACTTTGTAGTCCAGCGTTTAAACAGGCTTTGAGGAGGAGACGATACAGTGCCTCCTCACCACCTGTCAAATATCCTCTGAAGTACAATCCAAACTCCGACTGCTCTCCAGAGAGAAAAGCAGGCGCAACTGAGGTCTTAAAAAAATGCTATTAGGGCCATGAATCGCACATGAACGTGCTGTGTGTTCCTGTGCAATTCAAATGTGATTTGTGTGCAGTGCAATTTCAGACCATTCAATTTCAATAGGCTGAAATCACGTCGGACCGCACCAAAAGTAATGCATGCACTACTTTACAAAATGTACAGCAACCTTACTTTTTAATATCTTTAATAATAAAATGGGGTCTGGGATTAAAAGTATAAATTTCAGTGTTTGCAGATGACACCAAACTATGCAGTGGGATAACGTCTTTACAGAATGTCTCCAACTTACAAGCCAACCTCAATGCACTGTTTAATTGGGCAACTAAGTAGTAAATGAACAAAAGAAGGCTGGACGGTCAGACTCCTGTGCAATTTTTTTATTCAAATACTGGATACAAGGGTGAACTACAGATACAAGCTAACATGTTTCACACCAAAATTGGGTGCTTAGCCCCCTGACTTATTGATATTCTAGCATATCAATTTGGTTTTACTAGAAATAACTCATATATTATTATTTTTTTTATTATTTGATGTGTTAGCTATTTATTAAATATTCCCACAACACTGCTAAGATTAACTTGCATGCTTCTGTAAATTTCACCATGAGCTATTGAGCTTTGTAAACAACAGGCTTTTTTTTTTTTTTTTTTTTTTAAATCACCATTTTCCCCTAAGATTCACACAACTTTAACCCAAGAATTACCCCTTAGTCTCCACCATAATAAAGTATGTTGTCAGTAACAGGTGTGAGAAGGACTGTGTGGACTGCAACAGAGGAAACCAAATATATAAGTGAAAATAAAGAAGTTTATTAAAGTGGAGGTTCACCCGAAAAGTAAATTTTTAACCTTAGATTGATGCTCATTTTGTCAAGGGGAATCGCGTAGTTTTTTTAAAATCTAAGCAGTACTTACCGTTTTAGAGAGCGATCTTCTCTGCCGCTTCCGGGTATGGGCTGCGGGACTGGGCGTTCCTATTTGATTGACAGTCTTCCGACAGGCTTCCGACGGTCGCATACATCGCGTCACGATTTTCCGAAAGTAGCCGAACGTCGGTGCGCAGGCGCCGTATAGAGCCGCACCGACGTTCGGCTTCTTTCGGCTACTCGTGACGCGATGTATGCGACCGTCGGAAGCCTGTCGGAAGACTGTCAATCAAATAGGAACGCCCAGTCCCGAAGACCATACCCGGAAGCGGAGAAGATCGCTCTCTAAAACGGTAAGTACTGCTTAGATTTTAAAAAAACTACCCGATTCCCCTTGACAAAATGAGCATTAATCTAAGGTTAAAAAAAAAATTTGGGTTAACTCCCGCTTTAAGATAAGTGATATATATATACAAACACCTCCAATGCAAAACAGTGTACAACAACCAGACAGTGACCCACATAACAAACAAGTATAACAAACAAGTATATACAAGAGATTGGGAATACCAGAATCATAAATGTAGCCAGGCCAGGGTCATACACGGGAGATCAACAGACTGGGGCAAGGACCAAGACAGGACATGGAGAAAGTAGACAGGATCAGGCTGCAGGGCAGGGATGCAAGATAACAGGAACACAGGAGGGACAGGATCAGGATAGGCTCGGGTTCAGGATCGGGTACAGGCTCAGGATCAGGTTCAAGATAACAGGATCGTAGGTCAGGGCACAAGGACAATACCAAGGCAAAGTGTGTGAATGCTTGCCGGGTATTTATACACACCTGCAATTAGTCTCAGGTGACACCTGATTACAGGAGGTGATGTCTGCTCCTTACTGCCAGGAAACACCCACTGGTGGACATTGGTACTGCGGCCCAAGGATCTAACAGTGCCACCAGTAGGTGAAACCTTTCATGACAGCCCACGGCTGTTAGGAGACACCAGCTGGTGGACACCAGTACTGCGATCCACAGGGTGAAACCTTTCCTGATATATGTACAAAGCCAAAGACAATACTATATTACTAGGTGAATTCTTGGGGCAATTTTAACTATGCCCTAACCAATTATTTTTTTGTTAGCAGAAAAAGATGCTCGGCTTGTTTGTATTTATTCTGAGATAACGGAAACATCCTCTTCCACTACAGCTGAGTGATATGCCATAACTGGTTAATGCAATTTTGTATTAAGCTAAGACATGTGGAAGAAATTAGATAGATGTATTCTCTCAGAATGTGAGGAATAGATACAATAATACCCGGTTTGTATCAATAAACTTTGCTGGGAAAAAGTTTCTGGAAATTGCGGACTATTACTAACCGTGTTTGATGTGTTTGCTTTCTGGAGTTTTGATCAATAATAATTTAAGAAAAATCCTGCGGTGTCTAAAATTAAGCTAGTACATTCAAAAAGTTTAGCACTGCGGCGTACTGATAATCTCTTACACTGTATTATTATACCCTGCCTCTCAACAGTACTGGAAGCTGGAAAACACATTTTAGAAGGGTAAGAAAATGTACCTTTGTGAAAAGTGGGTATGGCTAAATGGGCATGAAATGGGAGTGGCTAAATAATAATGGGTATGGGAAAATATGGAGATGCCAGCAGAGACATGCTACTGATTTACTATACTCATTACAAGAGACTTATTGTTGTAACAGACTGATGGAGATTACAAGACTATTATTTATTCATTACAGGAACTGATATAGCGCCATCAATTTACGCAGCGCTTTACACATATATTACACATTCAAATCAGTCCCTGCACTCAAGGAGCTCACAATCTACTGTGCCTAACTCACATTCATACATACACATATTAGGGCCAATTTAGACAGGAGCTATATAACCTACCAGTATATCTTTGGAGTGTGGGAGGAAACCAGAGTACCCAAAGGAAACCCACGCAGGCACAGGGAGAACATGAAAACTCCAGGCAGGTAGCACCTTGGTTGGGGTTCAAACCGGTGACCCTAGTGCTGCTAGGCAAAAGTGCTAACCACTTAGACTGCAAATACTGCTCTAACATAGCAATAGACTATTAGAGTAAGGTGACCACATTTTCAAAATGAATTCCATACTAACCATGCTCACTTATATTGGGGATGGGGCTAGGCAGAACAGCAGCGCAGCTAATCATGACACACCAAATGATGGGTGTGGCAAAATTGTGCTAATAGTAGGAGGGGTTTAAAGGGTAAATAAAACCTGAGCCTACTCAGTTCTGAGTCAAGAATGCAAAACAAACAGAGTGCAGGGGTCAGGTGTGCCAAACAAAAAGTGTACAAATCAGGAGTGCATAATGTGTAGAGTGCAGTCAGGAGTATGTAACACACAGAGTGCAGGGGGCAGGAGTGCCTAATGCACAGAGTTCAAGAGTCAGGAGTGCATAATGTAAAGAGTGCAGGGGTCAAGAGTGCATAACATACAGAGTGCAGGGGTCAAGAGTGCATAACATTCAGAGTGCAGGGGGTCAAGAGTGCATAACATACAGAGTGCAGGGGTTAGGAGTACCTAACACACAGAGTGCAAGAGTCAGGAGTGCATAACGTACAGAGTGCAGAGGACAGGAGTGCATAATGCACAGAGTACAGGGTTCATAAGTGCACAAGGTGCAGTGGTCAGGGGAGTGTAACAGACAGAGTGTAGGGTTCTGGAGTGCTTAATGCACAAGGTACAGGGGTCAGGAGTGTGTAACACACAGAGTGTAAGGGTTAGGAGTGCATAATGCACAGAGTGCAAGGGTAAGGAGCAATGCCCACAGAGACTGTTAGAGACTGGCCACATATTAGAAGATTGTAAGAAACTTGAATGCTTCTAGAGACATGTAGACATGTAGAGGATGCTGAAATGTTTCTAGTGACTTCTGACTTGTTGTTAGAGACTGAGGGAGAACAATGACATGTTGCTTCAAAATTCAGACATGTTGTTGGAAACTATTGACTTGTTGCCGGTGGCTTTTAGAGACTTTGAATGTGTCGCTAGCAATTTCCGTAATGGTCTAAAGCAGAACCTTTCACTTTGCTCTCTTACTCTCTCATTTTCTCGCATCCCCTGATATCATGTGCTGTTTTTTACATCTCTATCCTGGTGATTGGACAGAAATACACAGCTTTAGTCATGTTACTTGAACAAATAACACCTGCCCCAGACTTTCTGGCACTATAGTGATTGGATTGTGTAATTAAAACAAGATGACTTTGTGGATATTACAGTGGAAGTAAAATCCACTTTTTAACTTGTACCTACAGGTAAGCCTATAATAAAGCCTACCTGCAGGTACAGTTAATATTTCATAAACTTGACTGTTTAGGAGATATTCACATGGGATTCAGCTGGTGACATCACCGGCGCATGCACTCTAAAGGGACGACATACCCATGCCATACCTTCCGAGCTCTGTGCCAGGGCTCTCGTGCACATGCTTGGGAGTGATATCATCACCGCCCCGGCCATTCAAACAGCTGGAGCCTGCGAACTGAAAGGAAGACCGGGTGAAGACGGAAGCGCCGAGGAGCAATGACAGCTCTGCAATGGAGGGCTCCATATGCAGGTTAGTCTTTTATAATGTTAGTATGCAGTGCATGACATAAGGGGGCCCAATTTTCTAGATTTTCGGGGGCGGTATACTACCACTTTAATGCCACCCTGCCACTCAGTTGAGAGATGAAACATTGTCAATGTTACTAAGTCTAGTTGAATTTGACTTACTATTACTACCAATGCTCCGCTCACATGCGCAACATTTTCCCAAATCAGGAAAGATTTTCTTTAAAGTGGAACTCCAGGCAAACAGCCAAATACACAGTAAAATAATGTGCATGTTTTACCTGCCAAAAGATTTTACATTTTGGCTGACCTTTTGTGTGATACACGCAATTCAGCTGGTCAGTAAAATCACTCTATACTCAAGCATTACAGACAGCAGTAATGATGCTGATTATTATATAATGAGGAGGCTGGATGCAGGGGGGGACATAGGAAGGTTAACTGTTGAACTAGAAAGATGAATTTCATAGAGAGAACTTTAAAGCGGAACTACACTGCATCTGAGCATTACAAACCAAGAAGACTATTTAATTCATTTTTAATATTTAAAGCAAACTCCCCCATCCATCCATGTCTCCATGCTTTATTTTGCTGAGAAATGACTTTGAATGAAATGACTTTGAAAAACACCCCCTAGCATTCCTGGCTGTGGCCATGTTAATAAGGGCAGATGTGTATACTGTAAATCACAAGACTGGCAGTACAGAATTACTATTGTTTTGATAATGAAACTGCAATCATATATATGTTTTGACCATGTATATAGGAGTTCTGCTTTAAAAAAAAAAATGGGTTTTATTTCTAATGATAACTCATGTTAGATTTTCAATTCTATTGTCTCCTGTTTACTTCTCTGTGTGAACAGAAAAGTTGATGTTTTTTTTTAAAGTCTAGTATTCTACAATTTGTATATTAAGCCACATTGCCTGTTAGCAGTACCAGCTATTAAACTGAATACAGATGGTAGAAACAACCGCCTGCACTTTGTAAAGCCTCCCTTGAGGTTCCTGACCGATGTTGGCAGTGCTTTGCCTTGCTCGGGGCCTCATGGCATTGGCACAAGTGTCCAGTGATTCAATATTTCCGAGAAATGCTTACAGTCAACAATCACACTGATGAAATGTGCATTTCCCAATTCAGTGTCCTAAACAGAGGCATCTAAAGATAAGACATGTTCTAGGAAACTAGAGGTAAACAATGATGCACACAAGATTTTTATCCCACTAAAAGACCTGATACTTCCAAGTATCAAGTTTAGAAATGCTTAAAGTCTGGACTTACTGTATAAATGCCCATTTTGCAATCTGTTTATTCCTGCCCTGAAATTGACATTAATTTCCAATGATAATCGAGACTCTGAATTGTATACTGTGCAGCAACCGCATAGCCCTTGGAGGCAGTTAGAGACCCACAGGCAGCTCTTTGGGCTAAGATCTCAAACCTGAGGGCTGAATTCTTGACTCATTGTATAGTGGAAGAAATTGCCCATCAAACATTAGTATGCTTTTCTGATTAATGCTTTCTTTGCCCGTCTGTCAGTTTAGGTGTACAGTCATGTCTTGGTAGGTCTGCAGTTGTACCATACTCTTTCCATTTGCATTTGATGATGGATTGAACAGTGCTCCGAAAGTTGTTTAAGGCTTGGGATATTTTTTTTTATAACCTAACCCTGCTTTAAACTTTTCTACAACTTTATCCCTGACCTGTCTGGTGTTTTTCTTGGCCTCCATGGTGCTGTTTGTTCACCCAAGGTTCTCTAACACACCCCTGCGGGCTTCACAGAACAGCTGCATTTATACTGAGATTAAATTACACATGGGTGGACTCTATTTTCTAATAAGGTGACTTCTGAAGGCAATTGGTTCCACTAGATTTTAGTTAGGGGTATCAGAGTAAAGGGGGCTGAATACAAATGCATGTCACACTTTTCAGATATTTATTTGTAAATAAATTGAAAACCATTTATCATTTTCCTTCCACTTCACAATTATCTGCCACTTTGTGTTGGTCTATAAAATCCTAATAATGATGACGAGTATCTCTATACATTGATAATGAGCACTGTGCTCTGTATAATGATGATGAGCATCTCTATACACTGACAATGAGCACTGTGTTCTGTATAATGATGATGAGTATCTCTATACACTGATAATGAACACTGTGCTCTGTATAATGATGAGTATCTCTATACACTGATAATGAACACTGTGCTCTGTATAATGATGACGAGTATCTCTATACACTGATAATGAGCACTGTGCTCTGTATAATGATGAGAAGTATCTCTATACACTGATAAGGAGCACTGTGCTCTGTATAATGATGGTGAGTATCATTATGCACTGATAGTATACAGTACTTGTGGCACTCTATAATTATTATATATGCACTGATCATGCGCTCGCTATGCTGTATGCTAGCACTGGGTATTTTTGTGAACTCATAATGGACTGGCTACACTGTATAATGATGATGGGTATTTCTATATCCTCCGTGAAAGAATATTTTTCAGCATATAATGATACACTCAGGGCTTAATTTATGCTGAGGCTTCAAGGCATGTACACAGGTATTCGCAGTCCCAACAACACATTCTGAGGTGCATCTGTAATGACTGGAACATTTCGGAGCTGACTCTATTCTTTTGAATTCCCCTGAACCTAAAATAAACAGAGAGCTGGGTAAGAAATTACTTCTTTAGTAAATCAGCTCCTGTCACAGTCCTGCCTAATAACAATTTTTATTAAAGCGTCTAGTCGGTTTATTAACCAGTCTGTGCTGTATAATGCTGTGGTGCTTGCTGTGCCTTGCTGCACACTGCAGTGCAAAATGTTATGTATGTCTCTAATATATATAATGCATTGTGGCCAAGGCTACTTCGACTGCGGTTTAAACTTGAAATTTCTGGGATTATTTCTAAATATCTCATTACAGCTTAGCCATCAATCCTCTTACTGCAGGGGGGAAGCCATTGGGAGAACGGTATTCAGAGCTATACATTTGCAGAAAGCATGCTAAAGCTGAAATCCAGGTATAATCGTTATTGCATGCTTACATTGGTCCAGCTTGGCTCAATGTAAATATGGATATCTCCTGAGTGGCCCAAGTGGACAATCACTGCAGTAATTAGCTCTACAGTGATAGCCTCTATCTTTCAGCTTCCCCTTGCCACACCAACCAGAGGGGGTCACTCACTCGGCACTGCTGACTTTTACAGAACACCATGGCCCAGATTCACAAAGCACTTACGCCAATGTATAACAAGTTACACCGACGTAAGTGCAAATGTGCGCCGTCGTATCTGTGCGCCAGACCCACAAACTAATATGCGCCTAAAAACAGGCTACACCCCGCCGACGAGCATGGTGCCGCTCCCATCGATTAGCCATTCAAACATGCAAATGAGGGAAATACGGCGATTCACGAATGTGCGTGTGCCCGGCGCATGCTACGCGAGATGCGCGTAAGTTGTACGTCTGGCGTAAAGTTATTCCCCATAAAGGAGGTGCAACCCAGAAACAAACATGTTCAGGTCTGCACCAGGGAACACAAGCCGGCGTATTGTGCGTTGGATGTGTGTCTGGCTGGGCGTACATTATGTTCACGGCGTACACAGTGATCCGGCGTAGCTTAGGCAGTTGTGCCGGCATGGTTATGAGCAGGGGGATGCGTCCACGTCACGGCACATGTGCAGTTTGTGATACGTACCTGTCTGGCGCTCGGCCCATCATTTGCATGGGGTCACGCCCACTTCCACCTAAGCCGGCGTATGCCTTCGAAATCCACGCTACGCTGGCGCAGCGATGGGAGCACTGGCTTTCTGAATGCAATGCTTGCCTCTCTGCGCTGCGTTGGCGTAGCATACAGTGTTTTCTTTACGGCGGCGTAATGTGCGCCTTGCTTTCTGTGAATCTGGGCTCATGTATTTTTTTTTTTTTTAAATACAAGTTGTTCTGTGTATAGACAAGGTGGAGAGAAGGGGGGTGACCTGATAATCTCTACCTCATCCTATCACATAATGCCTTGTATTCATTGAAAAAAAAAATGTAAATGGCAGCAGTGCCCAACAAGTAACCCCATGTGGTCCGTGTGCATAGGCAAAGGACTCTGAAGATTGTGGCTGTCACCGTAGTAGTGCAGACTACTACAGTGTTTGTCAGCTTCCCAAGTAGACCCTTAACCACTTGACCACTGGGCACGAAAACCCCCTTAATCACCAGACCAATTTTCAGCTTTCGGTGCTCTCACAATTTGAATGACAATTACTCAGTCATACAACATTGTACCCATCTGAAATTTTTGTCCTTTTTTTCACACAAATAGAGCTTTCTTTTGGTGGTATTTGATCACCTCTGCGGTTTTTATTTTTTGCGCTATAAAAGAAAAAAGACTGAAAATTCTGTAAAAATAAAAAAAAAATTCTAGTTTCTGTCAAATTAGCAGGTTATTTCTCACACACATCATATGCATACTACAAATTACACCCCAAAACACATTCTGCTATTCCTCCCGAGTATGGCGATACCACATGTGTGAGACTTTTACACAGTGTGGCCACATACAGAGGCCCAACGTGCAAGGAGCACCATCAGGCGTTCTGGAGCACCCAGGCCAATTTTGACATTTCTCTCCTACATGTAAAAATCATCATTTATTTGCTAAAAAATTACATAGTACCCCAAAACATTATATATGTTTTTTTTTTCAAATACCCTAGAGAATACAATGGCGGTTGTTGCAACTTTTTATCTTGCACGGTATTTTCGCAGCAATTTTTTGAACGCGTGTTTTTAAAAAAAAAACAGTTTTGTGCTTAAAAAAACAAAACATTAAAGTTAGCCCAATGTTTTTGCATAATATGAAAGATGAAGTTACGCCGAGTAAATAGATACCCAACATGTCACCCTTCAAAATTGCACACGCTCGTGAAATTGCGCCAAACGTTGCTACTTAAAAATCCCCATAGGCGACGTATTGCAAGGTATTGGAGTATTGAGGGTATTGCGGAGTATTGGGGGGGTATTGCAGAGTATGGGGGGGTATTGCAGAGTATGGGGTGGTATTGCAGAGTATGGGGTGGTATTGCAGAGTATGGGGGGGTGGTATTGCAGAGTATGGGGGGGTATTGCAGAGTATGGGGGGGGTATTGCAGAGTATGGGGGGTATTGCAGAGTATGGGGGGGGTATTGCAGAGTATGGGGGGGTATTGCAGAGTATGGGGGGGTATTGCAGAGTATGGGGGGGGTATTGCAGAGTATGGGGGGGGTATTGCAGAGTATGGGGTGGTATTGCAGAGTATGGGGGGGGTATTGCAGAGTATGGGGGGGGTATTGCAGAGTATGGGGGGGGGGGGTATTGCAGAGTATGGGGGGGGTATTGCAGAGTATGGGGGGGTATTGCAGAGTATGGGGGGGTATTGCAGAGTATTGCACTTTACTTTACTTTAGCGCTTATCATTTTTTTTATATTGCAGAGTATTGCGCAGGGATGGCTGGATCTGTGACTGCAATTGTCACAGATCCAGCCCACAGTGCGGCGGCTGCTGCTGCCGCCCGATCCCCCCCCCCTCCCTCTCCTCTCACACTGTACCGAATGGTACAGAGAGGAGAGGGAGGAACCGGCGTCATTACATGACGCCGGTTTGTTTACAAGTGATCGCTCCGTGTGCGCGCCCGCTCGGGCGCGCAATTCTGACTCTCTGGGAGGACGTATATTGACGCCCTCCTAGAGTTAGGGAACCGCCTTGTAGCTGTATTTCGGCTATAGGGCGGTTACCAAGTGGTTAAGTATTCAATATGCACACCTATGTTGGTCCATGTTGCATAAAGATAATTACCGGTAATTAAGCTCTAAAATAACCCAATGCCCACTTCATCAATTTCTGCCTAAATTAATAAATTGATTTGACTGGACAACACCCCCACTTTCCTAAGAGGAATATAGGGGCTGACTTCTCGTTCTACAAATGCTAGTTGCCAAACATCTGGCTTCAATACTTTGAGTTACTGACCCAGAAAGAGTATGCACATCAAGAAAGTCAGAGAAAAGTCAGAAGTGCGTATCTCTATATTTTCTTTGGGTTAGTGGAACTGGAAAGTCATGTCAGTGAAACTGGTCTCTGGTTCAATACTTCACTCCTTTGTTGATAGGGATGTCAGCATTGTTTTCTCTGAAGTGCCTACTACAAAGCACTGTGTTGTCATGTGCCCGTGGCCTACCACCCCACAATTAACACTATGGAGTTATTTTACTAAAGGCAAAAGGCAGTTGCCCCATAGCTTAGTAAATGAGGGAGAGCTGTGCTGACTACCATCATCCAATCATATGCAAGCAAAAAATTCAGTTTTTTTTTTTCTTGCACGTGATTGGGCACTCTTTGCAAAGTGAAGCTTTATCTCATTTACTAAGCTCTGGAGCAACTGCACTTTGCAAGGTGCACAGTCTATCTGCCTTTAGTAAATCAACCCCAATATTTTCATAGTAGTATCAAAGAAACATTTTAGGGTCTTATGCGCAAAAAGAAGAATGCCTGGAGATTAGGTTAAGGGGGTGTGGTTAAGGGGACGTGTGAGAACTCATAAGAGTCATCTTTCTTGGTTAAATAGCTCATAACTTTACTAAAAAAATCTTGCAGACCTTATGGGGTTGATTTACTAAATGTGAATAGATTGTGCACTTTGCAAAGTGCATTTGCACTCTGCAAGTGCAGCTGCTCCAAAGCTTAGTAAATGAGCAGAAGTCTATTTGCTTTAGTAAATCAACCCCATTGTAAACTAGCTATTCAGTACAAATCTGTGTCTTCTAAAAATCTAATAAAAATACGGAGACCGAAATAAGTCATGGGCATGCCTAAAGGCACCTTTTGGCGCATACTTTTTATTTTGTAAATTAGGTTTACTATCTGCATCAGAGAACAGAGTTGCTTTAAATTCCACAGACATACTCATCGGTGCTGCTAAAGCAATGCAACATACAAATTACAAGTATTGTCAAGTGAGACATTCATTCGTACATTATTTATTAGCAATGCACTACAATATGACTATTAATAGAGGCAAGACCCTTTCAGACGCCCATCAAAAGTTATGTTCAGCAAGATACCAAAACAGATTAAAGGCAAGGTCACATGAGAGCTTTAAAACAACCCATTCCTTTACCAGTGTTTACAAAAGCCATTGCCAAATATGAACTATTTAGCTAAAAGACAACTCAGCAGTGCCTATTTTGGCGAACAAAAACTCTGATTCATTGGGTGTTTAGGGACCTCGTTATTCTCCCATTGCTTAACACCATCTTGTTTCTGAAGCCAGGTGTGAAGGACACACTTGTTTTTCCTGTGAGGCCTCGTACACACGACCAAGGAACTCGTCGTAACTGAAACATCGTTTTCCTTGGCGAGTTCCTTGTTAGGCTTGTCGAGAAACTTGACAAGCTTGCTTTGCGTACACACGGTCAAGACCAAATCTCCTCGTTCTCAAACGCGGTGACGTACAACACATAAAATGGCAGGGGAAGTTCGATTCCACTGGCACAACCCTTGGGGCTGCTTTTGCTAATCTCATGCTACTGCGTGTTAAGTAAAAGTTTGGTAAGAGACAATTTGCACTCTTCAGACTGTTACAGTGTGACCAATGTGTTATCTCCATTACAAACGCTACTTTTACCGAAGGTGCGCTCCCGTCTCATACTTTATTCTGAGCATGCACGGGTTTCTTAGCATACACACGAACGTGTTTCTCGTCGAAAACCAGCCCGACGAGGAACACAACGAGGAAATTGAGACTTCCGTCGAGGAAAAAGAGAACTTGTTCTCTTTTTTTCTCGTCAGTTTCCTCGATGAAAAACATACACACGACCGTTTTCCTCGGCAAAAAGGCCCTGCCACCAAGTTTCTTGATGGATTCTGTCGAGGAAAATGGTTGTGTGTACGAGGCCTGATGGTCACATATCAGTGATTTCTGCAGAACGATTGGAATGCATGAGCTTTTTAATGTTGTCTGTGGTCCATCTACAGATTTTAGTCACTTTCTGTTCATTGACAACTTTGTCACCAAGATCGAATGTGTGATAAAATCTCTGCAATTAGACCTCAAACAGGAATAAAAACCTGTCAGATGATCTAATTTCTCCACTTCTAAAACTAAAAAAGCTAAAAGTGTAGAAGTTATTCTTTAATTGTTCTTCTCTCAAGGAGGAGGAATTCTCAAGTTTCATTTTTAAAAAGATACGCATACACCCTACAGTGTGATGGGGGTGCTTTTTTCTTGGTTGCAGATACCCACATAACATTGTTGGATGCCAAACCTAGGTGATCCTCTGGATTCAAGATTCAGTGACCACCATGGTGCAGTGGAGGCACTCTGAAATGAATCACTGAGATCTACATGCACTAGACCACATGTCCCAAACACAAGGCCCATGGGCTCTCACACCTCTCCTGCAGCTCCACCAGCAACTTCTTCTCTGCAACAGCACAAGGTAAGGGGGTGCACTGTGATGTGTGGGAATTTTAAGTGGACTCTTGATGTCTGGGGGGGCTCTTGACATTTGATGTAAGGGGGATGGGGTGCCCTGGACATTTGCTTATAATTATTTTGAGAATAATACAATCTTATGCCAGTTGAATAGAATAGTGGCACACCACTGGTAGGTATCACCCACAAGAAACCTTTTTGGAGACTGTTCAGACATAGACTGTTCAGAACCATGTTCTGTCTGAGCAGTCTTTTCAATAAAGTTTCTTGTGGATAATACCAGCGGTGTGCGACCCACCTTTTCAGACTTGCATCATCTTCTACAGGAGTGTGAGTGGGCTCCATGCCACCTGTCCTTCATAACTCAAGTTATAAGTTAATACAAAAAGTAATAATCAAATGCAGAGGCAATTATTTAATATAATCAAAAGTAGATACACTTATATAGTCTTACAGATATAACTGGCCCTTTGAGGGCAACCATAATACTGATGCCGCCCTTGATAAAATTGAGTTTGACACCCCTGCACTAGAAGGTGCCTACTGACAACTTATAAGGCTAGTTGTACATGGTGGGCCAGATTCACATAGAACTACGTTACGCTGCGGCGGCATAACGTATCCCATTTACGTTACACCGCCGCAAGTTTACAGAGTAAGTGCCTGATTCACAAAGCACTTACCTGTAAACTTGCGGCGGCGTAGCGTAAATCCGCTCGGCGCAAGCCCGCCTAATTCAAATGGGGCGGGCACCATTTAAATTAGGCGCGTTCCCGCGCCGAACGTACTTCGCATGCTCCGTCCCTAAAATTTCCCGACGTGCATTGCGCTAAATGACGTCGCAAGGACGTCATTGGTTTCGACGTTAACGTAAATGGCGTCCAGCGCCATTCACGGACGACTTACGCAAACGACATGAAATTTTAAAATTCGACGCGGGAACGACGGCCATACTTAACATTGCTTAGACCTTCTAGAGGGCATGCTTAGTTTTACGTGACGCATCTCTACAGAAACTACATAAATTTAGATCGACGGGCAAAGCGGACGTTCGTGAATCGGCGTAACTAGTCATTTGCATATTCTATGCCGACTGCAATGGAATCGCCACCTAGCGGCCATCCTAGAATTGCAGCCTAAGATCCGACGGTGTAACACAGTTACACCTGTCCTCATCTTAGGGCTATCTATGCGTAACTGATTCTATGAATCAGCCGCATAGATACGACAATCGTATCTCAGAGATACGACGGCGTATCAGGAGATACGCCGTTGTATCTCTTTTGTGAATCTGGCCCGGTGTTCCTATGTACAGTTACACTAAATAAGTATTTCCCCAAAAAACTGAAATAATTATAAGAACTGAAGTTCAAACAAAAACAGGGAGATTAGGCAATTGGGCAAAACTTCAATTTATAGACATATTTTTTGGGTCAAGAAACCCCAGGATGGTCCCTGAACATCTGTGGATTGATGTCACAGTAGCTGAAATTAGTAAATTCTTCACATTGCCATTGCTGTAGGGTTGCTGACTCTATGACCTGATATAATGTTAACTACTAGAGTGGAAATCTTTGTAGCTGTGTGTAATATACAATCAAGAATATTTGAAACAGCAAGGAAACAAAAATGACAAAATCGTATCTTTACTGAGAACCAGTCAAGAATGGGCTTTTGTAAGAATCTGAACTCTAAATATTTTATATAATATTGTTATAAGTGGTCCCTCTTAGGGATGGCTGTGTGTGCCATTATTTACTTGTAGTCTTTACATGCCAGAGCAGAAAAGTCAGTGCAATGTCTGGCTGTAAGTCTTGGGGTCAATCACTGACATTCTGTCAGTTTTATAACTTTAAATCCAGACAGAAGCTTTGTTATAAGACAGTTTTTCGAGTGACTGATAACAACACTGACCCCAGGCAGGATATAAGGGCCCTATAGTCTGATACCTAGCCTGACATCTCTGGTCTGGCAGGCAGAAAATACAGATAATCAAATATCAGGTTTACTTTCTCATCCATTGAAGTAAAAAGGAGGTCTTTCACATTCATGTTACACTTCCACCTACAGAGAACTGGACACTGGTATGCACAAAAAAAGTAGCCAAGGATAACACTTTCTACTACCATTATGACGCTGTTTTTAGCATCCTAGAATGATGGACGTTTTCTCTCTCGATCTGCTATGTGGAAAACTAAATTATTTATACTAGCACCTTTTTTTTATTTTTCAAGGTTTTTCCGCCTTCAATCAATAGTCTCCTCCGAATTTCTCCTAAAGTTTGACTCTCCCATTACAGCTATCTGGTGTGGCTATCCTCAGCCAGCTTTTGGGGTGCTGTGTCCAGACTCTGCTAGACTTGATATTGCAGGGATAGCCTGAAGCTGATTTTTGGAAAGTGGGTTCTGCACAGGGCACTGCCTAGATTCCCTTTTGCCAAAAGTTATCTGCAGAGCTCTTAACAGGTCCAGAATTGCTGGTATTGCACTCTCTGAAGACTCACTTTGTAAGTAAGTCACCATCTATCTCAATTACATAGGTTGTCAGGTGCCTTTAAAATACCCAGTTTCCCACAGGTTGTGCAGTAGGAGTTAATGTTGTAGGATTATATATGCAAAAAATGGAAAAAGTGCGCTTATCTATAACAATAATAAAAACAGCTGCAAACTCAAAATGTTTATACAAACAAAAGATACTATGAAAAGAAGGAATGGAGTTGCGCTAAAAAAACGTGACTTTATCAAAAAATAGTGAACACTATAAAGTCCCAAGAAGAAGAAGAAAAATCTTCTTTATTCCAATATCAACTCTGTGAAAGTTCTGTGCATAATCAAATAATCATGTGGAATCACAACGTGTGGAAAGATCTGGATCAATGTTCCCTGAGAGTGCTGACCCTTACCAGATATTCAGATCCAAAGGATCAAGCCAAGCGGATTAGCCACACACCTGGGCTGCATAGGAGATCAGGATCTTGATAAGGTCTTCCCAGCAGTGGATCAGTGGGACATCCAGAAAGCAAAAAATAAATAAAACTAGATAGTGTGATATTGTCAGGTAATCACACACAGAAATTCCCCCTGTGACTGGCAGACGGACAGTGTGACATGCAAACCACCACCTAAAAACACACTGACCCTTACCAGAGATCTGGATATAAACAAATCGAAAACACACGGGGGATATGGGCAGCCACTGGAAATGAATTCTCCCACAGACAATCCTCGGATTCACCAAAGTGTATTAGACAATCCGCGGTCATGGAGGAAGAAACTCACAATGGTGTGATAACGTTTAAGCATTTAATGGGCAAAAATGTAATACACTTACATAAAAAGCTTTTCAAAACAGCACAAAAGATCCGGCCGGTAGTAGAACGTGTAGTCCTCAAAGTTTCGGTGACGTCAGTACGTCTCCTCCCGACGTTTCGTCTACTAAGACTTGCTCACGGGTATTGAGGAGGCGTCCTGCGTCACCGTTTAAGTACAAGTAAGGAGGCGGAGCCAGCTAGGCCAATGATGGGCGCACGTCTCAGGTGAAACCCCGTCCGCCATCTTAACTCAGGGAAAAGGAAAAGGGCAAATTTAAAAACATATAAAAATCATCCTGGAGATGTCCGGTGATATGAGTAACAAGCAGAGGGCTGTCTAAGCCAATCGGGCAGCCCCCCAAGTGTCCCAATCATCCGCGGAAACATAGTATCCAGGTACAAAAAATTTCAAATTAATATCCCCACGTCCAAAACGACGGAAGTGCGGAACTGTGAATAAAATAATGACATCATGAAAGGCTCTTGATTGCTGTAGCCCTATAATTTGGTAGAGCACAGAGTAAAAACAGAAAGTTATTGCGCTGTGATGTATGTGATTGCCACGCCTCTCTACCGCAAATGGGATGTTGTGACAAATTATCTCAGCATTTACCATTCATAAAGCAAATATCAGATAGATCTAACAAAGATCACCATGTCATCCGCTTGAATGGAGGAATATACATGCAAAAATGTGAAATAAGCATATATAATCAAAAGTAGATATTTATTTAAAAAAATTACTTTAAAAATTAATTAATTAAAAAATATGTGCAAAATGCCCAATTGAATCTTAATGTAAGGTTCATAAGTACATGATGGCTTATTGGGGCACCTGAGACCTATGTCCACAATACAAAAAATTCCAGTCAGGCAATGCTCAATGCCTTCGTGAAATGCATAAACAGTATACAAAATATAAACAAGTATAAATATAAAATTGTAAATACGGAATATATAAAAATATATACAGTATATTATATAGAACACATGAAAAACTCAAAAAAACATATGTATTATAATATGGACCCCAACAACAATTAATATAGACCTACTAAGTAGGGAAGTGCCGTCTGGGCTAACGCCGACAGCGACCATTCAGAGCTCGTATGATTTAATCTCCTAAAATTAAGAACTCAAAAACGAGAAATTCAAAAATCAGGAGAAGAGGAGGCCAAGTATGTCAAACTGAGGCATCTTGCACCAAAAATTTCAGTGCTAGCTAGGAATTGTCAATGAAGCAGTTCACATCCACTTCGATGTTTAGACCATGCGGTTCGTAACATTTTAGTGTATGAACCCACAACATTTCAGTTCGTGAAATGCTCCTTACAAGATCACTGCCTCGCCAGTGTGCCTGAAATTTATCTATTCCCATACAGATAATACCCTTGGGTAATGCCCATAATCAAGATCCCAAGGGTATTATCTGTATGGGAATAGATAAATTTCAGGCACACTGGCGAGGCAGTGATCTTGTAAGGAGCATTTCACGAACTGAAATGTTGTGGGTTCATACACTAAAATGTTACGAACCGCATGGTCTAAACATCGAAGTGGATGTGAACTGCTTCATTGACAATTCCTAGCTAGCACTGAAATTTTTGGTGCAAGATGCCTCAGTTTGACATACTTGGCCTCCTCTTCTCCTGATTTTTGAATTTCTCGTTTTTGAGTTCTTAATTTTAGGAGATTAAATCATACGAGCTCTGAATGGTCGCTGTCGGCGTTAGCCCAGACGGCACTTCCCTACTTAGTAGGTCTATATTAATTGTTGTTGGGGTCCATATTATAATACATATGTTTTTTTGAGTTTTTCATGTGTTCTATATAATATACTGTATATATTTTTATATATTCCGTATTTACAATTTTATATTTATACTTGTTTATATTTTGTATACTGTTTATGCATTTCACGAAGGCATTGAGCATTGCCTGACTGGAATTTTTTGTATTGTGGACATAGGTCTCAGGTGCCCCAATAAGCCATCATGTACTTATGAACCTTACATTAAGATTCAATTGGGCATTTTGCACATATTTTTTAATTAATTAATTTTTAAAGTAATTTTTTTAAATAAATATCTACTTTTGATTATATATGCTTATTTCACATTTTTGCATGTATATTCCTCCATTCAAGCGGATGACATGGTGATCTTTGTTAGATCTATCTGATATTTGCTTTATGAATGGTAAATGCTGAGATAATTTGTCACAACATCCCATTTGCGGTAGAGAGGCGTGGCAATCACATACATCACAGCGCAATAACTTTCTGTTTTTACTCTGTGCTCTACCAAATTATAGGGCTACAGCAATCAAGAGCCTTTCATGATGTCATTATTTTATTCACAGTTCCGCACTTCCGTCGTTTTGGACGTGGGGATATTAATTTGAAATTTTTTGTACCTGGATACTATGTTTCCGCGGATGATTGGGACACTTGGGGGGCTGCCCGATTGGCTTAGACAGCCCTCTGCTTGTTACTCATATCACCGGACATCTCCAGGATGATTTTTATATGTTTTTAAATTTGCCCTTTTCCTTTTCCCTGAGTTAAGATGGCGGACGGGGTTTCACCTGAGACGTGCGCCCATCATTGGCCTAGCTGGCTCCGCCTCCTTACTTGTACTTAAACGGTGACGCAGGACGCCTCCTCAATACCCGTGAGCAAGTCTTAGTAGACGAAACGTCGGGAGGAGACGTACTGACGTCACCGAAACTTTGAGGACTACACGTTCTACTACCGGCCGGATCTTTTGTGCTGTTTTGAAAAGCTTTTTATGTAAGTGTATTACATTTTTGCCCATTAAATGCTTAAACGTTATCACACCATTGTGAGTTTCTTCCTCCATGACCGCGGATTGTCTAATACACTTTGGTGAATCCGAGGATTGTCTGTGGGAGAATTCATTTCCAGTGGCTGCCCATATCCCCCGTGTGTTTTCGATTTGTTTATATCCAGATCTCTGGTAAGGGTCAGTGTGTTTTTAGGTGGTGGTTTGCATGTCACACTGTCCGTCTGCCAGTCACAGGGGGAATTTCTGTGTGTGATTACCTGACAATATCACACTATCTAGTTTTATTTATTTTTTGCTTTCTGGATGTTCCACTGATCCACTGCTGGGAAGACCTTATCAAGATCCTGATCTCCTATGCAGCCCAGGTGTGTGGCTAATCCGCTTGGCTTGATCCTTTGGATCTGAATATCTGGTAAGGGTCAGCACTCTCAGGGAACATTGATCCAGATCTTTCCACACGTTGTGATTCCACATGATTATTTGATTATGCACAGAACTTTCACAGAGTTGATATTGGAATAAAGAAGATTTTTCTTCTTCTTCTTGGGACTTTATAGTGTTCACTATTTTTTGATAAAGTCACGTTTTTTTAGCGCAACTCCATTCCTTCTTTTCAATGTTGTAGGATTGAGCACTAACGTAATTTTCTGGATGAAATGTCATGCGCATTCCACACTCTCTTTCTCGCCATAACCAGAAACATCTCCCGTTCCTCCTTGCAAAGTGCCGCTTGGAGCTTTGATCTATACCTGCTGCCCATCTGAAGTGACTTTGATCACGCAAGCTATCTGACCCCCATCTACTACCAGCTGTCTGGGTTTTGTTGGCACCTGAGGCCTGTCCCCAAACCCTGAGCCTTACATTGCCTTACTGCCACTTAGTTGTAACATGTCTGATTATAGACAGGGTTGGCCTCAGCTCACTCTCTGCTAATGGCTCTAGGGCTGCTTGCAGCTTGCCTACTAAGGGTGATAATATCTGCAGCCTGGAACTGTGTTGCCCTTTACTCCTTTAGTTGATTCTAGGTATTTGTTCTTTAGGGTGTTCACAAGGGTGCTGGCCCCAGTATTAGACCAATTGTGCTCTTTTGGCAAACCCTTTGTGGCATAGTTTGATGACCTCCTGTTGAGGGAGGGGGTTGGTGTGGTTTCTGTCAGACAATGTGGCTTTAATGGCCTTCCAGTCTTTTGGAGGATCCCCATGACAGAAGTCAATCTATCTTGCCAGGAGTCAGGAGTCTTGGGCGCCCTACCAGTGTGGAGCACTTTGTAAGATTGATTGATTGATTTTGATTGATTTTTGAGCTTAGTTAGGCGCCAAATGCCCACTGTAAAGTGAGCGTCTAAGAGGAGGACAGTCAGTTACTGATCGACATTCTTGATCTGGCTGTCGCTGTGATGTTGAGCCATCCTGGAAGATCATCTGAACCAGATTTTGTCAGACACATGCAATGTCAGTGGCATACATCATCCACAAAGAACTAGAAGTCATGGTGTGGCGAGGGAGGTACTGTAGATTGGATCCTGTTCTGGACAGAAAATCATGTACCCACCTTGTCTGCCATATACATCCCAGACATATACCATTGAAAGGAAACTTAATTTGGGGCATGGCCCCTACACCTGGAGGTGTTACAGGTTTTATTTGGCAGGTGGGGCCAGTCAGACATGGAACGCCTGGCCTACAGGTTTAAGAACAAACTAGACAGGTTTGTCTCCAGGTACAGGGACCATCTAGCAAAAGCAGTAGAAACTCTGGTGGAATCAGTAAACCCTAATCTATACCCTTCCTCCCTTGAAGCTTCTTCCTCCCCTGCAACAGAATCAAGATAGAGGTCATACCGTTATTACTTATTGCTCTGGCCCAGGCAGATTAGGTAAATCAGTGTGGTAAGACTGTAGTCAGACATTCCATGGGCTATAACAGGTTGTCAGGATATTTTGCCTCAAAGACCACTTTGACATCCTGCTTTACCATCACTGGATTAAACGGAAGGCTTTTTTTTGTAATATTGGATGGACCCTGTAAGGGTGCTCCGGCATTTAGTTGCACTAACTTTAGGTGGCTCAGACAGACCATCATCCAGGCTTATGGTCTCAGGGATCGGGTTTTCTCCTTTCTTTTAAAATCACACTCCACTAGATCTATGAGTGCTTCCTGCATCCAACCAATGTTTTTTCAGATTTGGAAGGCTGCCACCTGGTCTTCTCTTCTTACAATGAGCACAAATATACTATTATCCCTGATAAGTAAGAGTTGCTCAATTACAACAACTCAGCAATGAAGTTCCAGATACCTATCGATGACTGGTTCTCTTTAAGCTGTATTTAGATTTCAAAAGATTTATATCTGTCCGGCAGCTGAATCACATAAGAAGGCTGTAGGACAAATATTGTACGTATAGGTACCTGAAATTTTGTCAGTGATGTTAGTTTACATTTCAAGTCTTATAAGACCCTGACCATCATTATACATTGATAATTAAAACATTTCACAGTAGTAAACATTCTTCCTCAGCTCTGAGATAAACATCAGGCCCAGATTGCAAGTGAACAGCAGGCGCTGGAGAGGGGGGCTTTGTATGGGGATGGGGAGTCTGACACATGGGTAAATCCAATAAAGGAATATGTATGACTGAGTGCCTATTCACACCAGAATGCAGTGCACTGCAATGCACACAATTTCATGCTTTAAAGTTTGTTGCATCAGCATATAACAATGCATCTCAATTCACAAAAAATAATGCAGGCCACAGCACAGAACACGGGAAACCGTGCGTTGTGGTATGCTGCTGGGCATTGTAGCTTACATGCATTAAAGCACCATTCACAATCACAATGAATGACACAGCAATGCACTGTAACGCCTGTAATGTTCACTGCCACACATTGCAATAACGTGCATGTTTAGTGTGCCCTACTGCAAGGCGGGTGCTGTGGATGGAACTGAGAGGCAAGAGTCCAGTGCCAGGGCCTAGCCATAGGCCAACAAGGATTTAAAGTGTAACTATCCACAATGTATGTATGTGGATAGTTCTGCCTGACAAAATATTAGTATTTCTTTTTAGCCACTCTTGCAATCCGCAAACACTTGTCTTACCATCCTGTCAGAGATTACCAGTAAATGGTAAAGTAATAGAACCATGCAAGAGGATGTATTCAGAGGGTGACACTGATGTCTAGGAACCGCTGCTTCGTGTATCACCTTCCTATTCACTGGTTCATGAAGGAGCATCAGCACCTTGGTAAATGCCCTCCCTGGGCATCCAGTGTCACCAGTCACATTCCAGTGGATGTCCAGTGGAAGCATAACACTCCAGATTACAGGTCAGGATTTTTTGGATATATTGAGGTTTGCTAGCAAGCAGGATCTAAAATAACTTTCTGACTTTAGCTTCTAATTACTTCATTAAAGTCAGACATGTTATTGTCTGATTGTACAACTTCTTTAGATTTACCAACAACCATTCAGTATGAGGGACTATCTGACTGTATATACATGGTTCAGGTAGACCCTGGCACTGCTTAGTGAATACAGGAGTTGTCCAGAGTCAGCATCGATGAGACACTGGCCCCCGATTTAATAAAGCATTAGTGACACTTTTATGGTAGTACGGCCGCATTAGAAAGGGTTGCATCTAAATCACGAAGCCTTGTAACAGTTCTGGTGATAGTTCCAATAGTTCCAAAGAGTGAGACAGATTTAGGCACTTCTTATTTGTGACTTTTTCCCAGTATGTTGTAGTGGCTGGGACAAATTCATTAAGAAATACTACCAGTTCTGACTTAAGAAATTGTTGGTAAATAAGACAAATCTAATTCTGGAGTATATAGGCCCATGCCACATTAACCCCCCTGCCTCCTTCACTGGTTGCATTGGCAATGCGTCCTTGGTCGCAGCACCATAACAACTGGACCCCATGCAGCTAAGAAGTTGAACATGTACTGAGAATGGAGTGTCCAACACGTACATCATTGTGTCCCAAGAACAGAGGTCAGGTTTTTTTTATGAGTGTCTACGACACTCTTTATGAATTCCAGGACAAAGTGTTGTTCCCTGTGAACAAACACCTTCTTGATATCCTAATATCTCTCCAGTGATCCCCTATGGTTCCATCCTCTGTCGCGGCTGCTTAAATACCCAATGATCTCCATCTATTATGCGGTGCTTAGGTCACATGATGGAGGGGGTAACATCTTTACTCCCTGTAGGCTCCAACACGGGCTGATACTGGGTATTTTGGTGGCGGCTGTGACTGAGAAAGAGGCATCAGGAGATTGCTGGAGATATCAAAGTGCCAGGATTTATCAGATATTGTTCTTTGCCCTAAATCCAGAAACTCAAACCAAGATGGGTTTTCCCATCAGCTGCATCTACACCTGACAAAGAGAAGCTTTTATAGCATATTTGCATTTAGTGAATATGCTAGCTAACACTTGAATTATTCACAAATACGGAAAACGTTTCTAAACCGAATGATACCCTAAGCAATTAAAGATCATGACTGAATTAAAAATTTCACACAATACAATAGGGAACTGAAGCGTAGAACTGCAAATTGTTGTTAAACATTGGAAAGGTTATAAGAGCGTTTAGTAATATGGAAAGCATAAGAATAGATACTGATAGCAACCGTGTCTGCATTTATTGTCTGGCAGAACTATCACTGCTTTTCACCTGGTGTCAACCTCCACAGACACCCAATAGCGTATCCAAAAATGCCAGCCAACCGAAAGGTACTATTTTGTAATGAATATTTTGTAATTAATTTTTTTATAATGAATATTTTGTAAGTTTAGTCGAGTTTTTTTGTGCTGGAGTTTTGACTGTTAAGATTTATGTTAAACGCATTTACCACATTTTTATATCCTATCATCTGAGGCATCGTACACACGACCGAGAAACTTGACGGGCGAAACACATCGTTTTCCTCATCGAGTTCCTTGTTAGGCTGTCAAGGAACTCAAAAAAAGCCAATCTTCTCCATTCCCGTCAAGGAAATAGAGAACATGCTCTCTTCTTGGCTCGTCGAGTTTCTCGACAGTTTCCTCGACGAAAATGTACACACGACCGGTTTCCTCGGCAAAAAAATATCTCCCAGCAAGGTTCTTGCTGTTTTTTGCCGAGAAACTCGGTCGTGTGTACGAGGCCTTAAAGTGCTATTAAACCCAAAAACATAAATTTAATATTTTGTAGCTTACCAATCCTTAAAGACCAATCCTTAAAGTAAAACTTAAACTTTTCCCATGCAGTGAGGCTGAGCCTCATTGCAAGGGTTAACTGTTTGTTTCTGTCTCTGCGTGGGTAAAAGCATTATACTTACCCAATCCTCCACTCGTGGGTAAAGTATTATACTTGCCCAATCCTCCACTCGTGGGTATAGTATTATACTTGCCCAATCCTCCACTTCCCCAGCACTCGGCGCTCCTACATGCTGTTCCTCAACATCCTCATGTCCAATCAGTCTTGAAGACATCAGAAGACATTAGACCACTAGAATGCAGGAAAGAAGGGGCTGCAGGGACCAGTCTGGCAGAAGCCTGCCGTTACGGAGAATTAGGTAAGTTAAACGTGATTTTTGAAATCCCCTAGACCCAGCAAGCAATTATCCCTTGCAGTGCGGGTGCAGCCCTGTTGCTAGGGAGGAGATTTAGTGTTTCAGAAGTTCAGCCTTAAAGCAGAACTAAACCTTCCTTCCTTTACCACAGAGGGAGCTGCCATCTTAGCCTATGTTTGATCTGAAGTTGGCTTGGTGCTGCACACGTTATCAGCTATGACACCATTAATTTGACAGTTTGGTTAAAAGTTTGGTTTGTGTGTGTGTATAAAAGGTCAATACGTTTCTGGACTCCTGACAGACCCTTGCATCTTTCATCCAGTGCTGCACTGACGTTTCTGGATTCTGTGTCATGGGTAAAGCAAATGAATTGTCAAAGCATAGTCAGGAAAAGGTAATTGAAATGTATAAAACAGCAAAGGGATATAAAAAAGATATCCAAGGAATTGAGAATGCCAATCAGCAGTGTTCAAACTATCATCAAGAAGTGGAAAATGAGGGGTTCTGTTGAAACCAAACCATGGTCAGGTAGACCAACTAAAATTTCAGCCAAAAATGACAGGAAAATTGTTCGGGATGAAAAGAAAAACCTACAAATAATTTCAGGTGAAATACAGGACTCTCTGAAAACACATGTTGTGGCTGTTTCAAGATGCACAATAAGGAGGCACTTGAAGAAAAATGGGCTGCATGGTCGAGTCACCAGAAGCAAGTCATTACTACACAAATGCCACAAAGTATCCCACTTACAATATGCCAAACAGCACAGAGACAAGCCTCAAACCTTCTGCCACAAAGTCATTTGGAGAGATGAGACCAAAATGTAGCTTTTTTGGCCTAAACCATAAACACTACATTTGGAGAGGAGTCAACAAGGCCTATGATGAAAGGTATACCATCCCTACTGTGGAACACAGAGGTGGATCGCTGATGTTTTGGTGATGTGTGAGCTACAAAGGCACAGGAAATTTGGTTAAAATGTATGGCAAGATGAATGCAGTATGTTATCAAAAAATACTGGAGGAACATTTGCATTCATCAGCCAGGAAGCTGCGCATGGGACATACTTGGACATTCCAACATGACAATGATCCAAAACAAAAGGCCAAGTTGACCTGTCATTGGCTACAGCAGAATAAAGTGAAGGTTCTGGAGTGGCCATCTCAGTCTCCTGAGCTCAATATCATGGAGCCACTCTGGGGAGATCTCAAACGTGCAGTTCATGCAAGACAGCCCAAGAATTTACAGGAACTGGAGGCTTTTTGCCAAGAGAAATGGGCAGCTTTACCATGTGAGAAGATAAAGATTCTCATCCACAAATACCACAAAAGGCTTCAATTTGTAATTGATGTTAAAGGGGGCAATACACAGTATTAAGAACTGGGGTATGTAAACTTTTGATCAGGGTCATTTGGGTAGATTCTGTTGTGATTATGATTTCAAAAGAGTACATATTTTACAATATTATTTTTAATAATTTTTTTACATTTTTTTGGAAGCCCTATTGGGGAGCTTTGGTGAAATATCAAGGGTGTAAACAGACCCCTGATGTCTCACTTTTGAGACAAAGAAACGGACTGAGGAGCCTCAGCTGCACTGCAGAATGAATGAATGGGAAGTACTCTGTGTTGAGTAGCTTCCTCTTCATTCACAAACTGAAGCATACTAAACACAGTTTACTATTCCTAAGTTAACCACTTCAGCCCCACACCATTTTGCTGGTCAATGACCGGGCCACTTTTTGCGATCCGGCACTGCGTTGCTTTAACTGACAATAGGGCGGTCATGCAACGTGGCTCCCAAACAAAATTGGCGTCCTTTTTTTCCCACAAGTAGAGCTTTCTTTTGGTGGTATTTGATCACCTCTGCAGTTTTAGTTTTTGCGCTATAAACAAAAATAGAGCAAAATTTAAAAAAAAAATGAATATTTTTTACTTTTTGCTGTAATAAATATCCCCCAAAAATATATAACTATTTTTTTCCTCAGTTTAGACCGATACGTATTCTTCTACATATTTTCCGTGAAAAAAACGCAATAAGCGTTTATTGATTGATTTGCGCAAAAGTTATAGCGTCTACAAAATAGGAGATAGTTTTATGGCATTTTTATTAATATTTTTTTTTTACTAGTAATGGCGGCGATCTGCAATTTTTATCAGTACTGCGACCTTATGGCAGACACTTCGGACACTTTTGACACATTTTTGGGACCATTGGCATTTTTATAGCGATCAGTGCTATAAAAATGCATTGATTAATGTAAAAATGTCACTGGCAGGGAAGGGGTTAACACTAGGGGCGAGGAAGGGGTTAATTAGGTTCCCTAGGTGTGTTCTAACTGAAGGGGGGTGGAAATGACAGATCGCTGTTCATACATTGCATGATTATGCGATCATTCATTTCTCCCCCTGACAGGACCTGGAGCTGTGTATTTACACACACAGCTCCCAATTCTCGCTCTGTAACAAGCGATCGCGGGTGCCCGGCGGCGCGCGCCCCTAGTGACTGAAATGCAAAATCACGTGATTTTGCGCAGCCAAGCCAACCTGCCGCTGTAAACTGGTTAAGAAAGAACACAGTGAGTGATCAGTACCGATCCCTCACTGTGTACATGCAGAAAAGGAAGGGGGTGGGAAATTACATATTTACCGGCCCCTTCCCCCTCATCTTGAAACATCCCCAAGTGCACACATCTATGTTGGGGAGCCACAGTCCAGTCTGAATAATGCGTCCGGGTTTCACTTAAATCAAAACCCAGACTGAATCCTGAACAGGTGGCAACCTTAGGTCCAAGGTGCCGCGCCCCATCATGCCTCCACAAGACCTAAATTGACCTTATGGACAGAATGTCTCTGAACGCACCCCTACTATATAAACACATTTTTAAATCGGTCTGTGTCCCAGTCGGAGAGCCTTTACCTCGCCTTGTATCCTAATGACACCTATCACAGAGACAAGAAGTAAGGGGCTTCCTCCCCACTAAGGAAATAGGCAACAATGCAAGCCCGAAAGAGATTCCAATCTAACCCTTTCCTGCTGTATCAATAGGTGGGGGGGTTTCTAGTTCAAAATAAGCTAAACCAATTCTCTTTAAGTAAACCTATAGGAACCTTATTATTATAGACATGACTCTGACTACCTGCTGGATTTTCTTTGCATCTCTTTATCTCAATAAAGATATTAAAAGAAATAAAACACAGGGCCCCAGTGCTTTAAGTCTAATGCCGCATACACACGATCGTTTTTCGGCATGAAAAAAAACGTCGTTTTCAGCATGTCCAAAAAACGACGTTTTTCCAACTTCATCATTAAAAACGATGTTGCCCCACACACCATCGTTTTTGAAAAATAATGAACAAAGCGCGGTGACGTACAACACGTACGAGGGCACTCTAAAGGGGAAGTTCTATTCGCCTTTGGGCTGCTTTTAGCTGATTCCTTGTTAGTAAAAGACGATTCGCGCTTTTTTGTCTGTTACAGCGTGATGAATGTGCTTACTCCATTATGAATGGTAGTTTTACCAGAACGAGCGCTCCCGTCTCATAACTTGCTTCTGGGCATGCGCGGGTTTTTGCCCACACACGATCATTTTTAACAACACGAAAAACGACATTTTAAAAAACGACGTGAAAAAATGCAGCATGTTCAAATTTTTTTTTTGTCGTTTTTCAGAAGCTGAAAAACGATGTGAAGCCCACACACAATCATTTTAAATTAAGTTTTTAAAAACGTCGTTTTTTTTCATGCCGAAAAACGATCGAGACCCAAGGTAGGGTACAGATGCAGAAAAAAGGTAAAGGCTTCAATGGAAATGTCTGATTTATTAAGACAAGACTGTGTCAGTCTGGTCAGCCCACTGGAACATACCTCAGCCCAAAAATACATGCAGACATACTGTTTCTTCAGACAGATGTGCCAACTGACAGATTGCTGATGCAGGTATGCCATGATATTGAACAGCTTCCGCTCTGTGTCCTATGTGGTGTATTTCTACACACCGATAATTATATTCAACTCACTATAGCTAGGCAGGAAATCTCTATCTATGCAGTGATAATTAATGTCAATTACACATTTTCTTTACAAAGAGTTAATTAACCTGATCACCCAGCCTGCACCTCTCTGCTCACATGTGCCTCTCTAGAAACACTCCTGTGCCATCACTGTCAACATGCTGCACACCTTCAGGGCTGATGGTGACAAACCTCCTTGATTAGACTTGTCTGGAGAACCAAAAACTCTCCGCTGACTTAATTTAATTGCCGTGAAGAAAAATTATCATTGATCCTTTCAGAAACGATTCAAGGAATTGAATGTTCCTTCTTACGTAGAGCATCCATGATTCCTGATAGAGATGCAGGATTAAACGTGACAGTTCAGTTGTCCTGTCAATAAAAGGCATTTAAAATAGACTTGTTACCTGAAAACAAAAGCGCATTACTGAGGAACTCCATACAAACCTGAATCCCCAGGATTTAGTCTAGATATGGATGAATTGAAAGGTTTGTTATCTTTTAATGAAATTACTTACAAATCCCAAAATCTAGCTTTATTTTACATCAGGGGTCTTGAAATAAAAAATTTGGGGGTCCAGTTTGTAAAATGTTCATCTGGCAGGTGTCTGAATCTCATGTTTGCGCTATAAAACATTGCAGCCCCCTTTTGCATTACAGTCCCCCCTGTACATCAGTATCCTCAGCCCCCCTTCATCTGAGAACCACCTTAACATCACGGCTTCCCCTTTACATCAGCGTCCACAGTCCCCCTTTACATCATACACCCCCTAACATAACAGTCCCCCCTTTAACCGCTTGCCGACCAGCCGCCATTATTATACGGCGGCAGGTTGGCACATTCCCGCAAAGAGGACGATCGGGGCCACTCTGTGAAAAATGTGGAGGTAAGTATGACATGTTTGTTATTTTTTTTAAAAAGGAACGCATAGTATCACTTTAATGGAGATGTTTTTTTTATAGCCTAATACAAAGGCTGGCTTTTGAAATATAGCTCAGTAGGACATGTTTCGTCCAATGACATGTTTCTTAGACGCAAAGCAGACCAGGTCAGAAGCAGCCTGCTGACCTGCATTTATTGCAAGTTCCAACTGCATGCTAAGGATAACAAAGCCCATCAACATGTGCCCTTAAAGTGCTTGTCCAGCCAAAAATATTTACTTGAATGGGGAGCACTTAAAATCCTAGTCTATTGTTACGTGTATTGGAGGCTCACTTAAAGTGACTTCTCATTTGCAGATCTAGTTGAGTTTGCTTTAAGCTCATGATGGACACCAACTACTACTAAGTGATCTGAGTGCACAGTTACCTGACAGTAAACCCAGATAAAGAAGTCAATGTGCACTTGTTTCCAGCATGGAAAAACTTCTAGACTTTTAAAGCTTCTCAGTGATGATAAATACTCTCTTAATCCACAGAAAAATTGAGAAGGGATCCAAATTGTGAAATTCCGCTGGTAAAATGTATTAAAATAATGAACAAACAAATCTAAACAAGCCAGCTAAAACTTACAGTGGATGCTGTCAGCAAGTCCCCCGACTGTGTGTGACGTCAGTCTGCCAGTACCAACGCGTTTCGTCCAGGAAATCCTTTAGTGGCAGTCCCGTTGGGAATCTTATATCATGCTTTAGTTCAGCAGTAACCGATCTATACTGGAGCAAGGCTTTATAAAGAATACAAGGCACCAAATCCAGTGTTTCTGGACTAAAGGGGGTTAAGGAAAAATATAGATTTTTTTGTGGTTTTACTTTCCCACATTCCCACACTGGCTTGCTTTGTTGAATTAATGAATATTGTACCTGCAATACAGATGTTTGCGTATATTCACCTATATGTTCTTGTTCTTTTGTTTGTGTAGGAAAGACATCAGGTATATTTAAATATAGGCTTCTGAAACATTGCAACAATATACGTGTTGCCCTCTAGGGTCACCGTCAACAGAAACTGATTAACAGGGATAAACTGTAGCAGTTCATTTTGTCGAAGCACATCATCAAATCCACAAGTTCCGTGGGATGATCATAGATCATGTTCTGAAATCGAATTGTGGTGGAGACAGGAACAGAGTTTTGCTACAAGGAGAATCCTTTTGGATTCACACATTATGGTTGCTTTCTCCCATGAGCTTGAACACTAATTTATCACTGACATGTTTCTTGCGGGAACAGTGATTTATCACCTTTATTCTATTTACACCAGATTATTTTTGTTCCTGAAGTATTGTTTTCGTTTTGTATTATTATTACTGCCTATTTGTTTCTTTATATTTGCCCTTTAACTTTTACCATTTTCTTGGTGTTTTGGTGGCATTTTTTGTTGTATTAATATACTCATATTTACACCTATGAATAGGTAGTGTTTTTTATTTGCTCCTATTGTGTGCTTGCATTTGTTATTTGTTTTTGTTTTTCTGCCTCTTTTTGGTTTTGAAGTAACAACTTTGCAATACTATACACACTCTACTGTAACCTATATAGCATTGCATATATGTATTAATTCGTATAATCCCTATAACTGCTAGTATACCATCAGAGTATGCTAGGCCTAATGATATAATGTTAGCTATGAAGACAGACACCTTTGCTTAGTAAGAATCTGCCCCCCCCCCCCCCTTTGGAGGTTGAAGACAGTGGGGTACAATTTTTTTTTTAATACATGTTACTGTGGGGATTCACCCACTCTATTTGTCCCGATGATCATTGTCAATGAGAAAGAAAGTCAACAGAACCTTTTCTGAAGCTGACGGAGAGCTCCAGCCCTCCTCTGGTCCTCCTGCAGACCCCTACTTTCTGCTTTCAAGCAATGTATCCAGCTTCTTCCCAGCAGCAGCATAAGGAAAGGGGGTGCACTGTGATGTAAGGGAGAGTGGGAGACTCAACTTCTGATGGTGGGGTGGCTCTTGACATCTAATATATGGGGAGGGGATGCGCTGGACATCTAATCTTACAGATACAACTGGCCCTTTTGAGGGCAATCATAATGCTGATGCAGCCCGATGAAATTGAGTTTGACACCCTTGGTCTAGGGGCTTGTTCTCACCACAAGCATTGAGCAATGTTGGTCAATGCAGTCTCAATGTTTGGACAAGGTACGAAGTCTTGTTCTCTATTGCGTCAGTTCACATCAATGAGTTGTGTCAATGTGCTCTGAAAAAAAAATGAGGCAGTCAACATTTCATCATATCACAGGAAGTTGCAACAAGCTGAAGGGTATCCAAATACTCTGCTGCACATGTTCCTCTGTGAACCTACACAAAGAGGGGGTATACCACCCACTTCTGTCACTTCCTGTTGTCTTTCCAGGACAATAACTGAAGAGAAATTCTTTGCATGATCTGAATGAATGCAAAATGTTCTCTGATTGGACAGGGCTGAGATCATGACGTCACCGCCCGCCTCTCCACCTCATGCAAATAGAGAACATTTCTCTGATTGGCGCCAGTGCTGAGTGGCCAACCTTCTTTGTTCAGAATGTAGCAGGGCAGCTGTTCAACATGGGATTCAGAAGCCAGTGGAGATCACTGGAGTAGTGATTATCAACTTTTAGGAGTATCAGCCAGGTATGGTATAAGCATAGTTACATTGGTCCAAGCTGGATCGATGTAACTATGTATAAAACATCCATACCTGGAAGTAGAAACAATCTATGCTCCTGATTTTGTTTCATTTTTCTAATACGATATCATATTGGCTTGCTTTACCATTTTTCATGTTACAAAGTGTAAAGAACTGTCAAAAATAAATCCCGAGTGTACCTAATGTAATATAATAAAAGTTCAGGCGGTATTTCTATTTGTGCTTAAATTTGTCCTTCACGGGAAGGAAATTATTCTTGGCTTTGAACCCTTGGCTATGTTAAAAAAAAATTGAGATATGTTTCATGTAAGCATCCCATAATGCACAGCTTTCTAGTCAAAGCAGCTAAGTGTGACGACACATAATATATTTTCCATGCTATTCCCACAGGATATAATTCAGTGGGCACGTGACGTAGACCTGGGCACATTTTGCAGGAAGGTTACCCTGGGGGTGGGTGATGAACTGGTACATATGCAGTTGATCTGTCCTTAGGCATGACAATTACAAGTCTCATACCATTACTCATTGCTCTAGCGCCACCAGTTATCAATCTTCTAGACAGCTCTATTTTATGACACGCTATTATACATATATTTGACCTGTATAAATGCTTCCATAAGTGATGTTTCTCACCTCAGGCTGTTAGGCCTCTCTTGGTGATTCTGGACACCTCAGGTGACATTCTGTATAGAAAAGGAGAGATCTGTCTGAGGGCTCCGCTGCTGGCTTGACAAATATTTAGTTCTCTCGTAAACACGCTTAGTGAAAAAAAAAAATGCTAATAGAGAAGAGCTTAAACAATGGCTGGCATTTGGTATATTTTTTGTTTTAATCTCAATTTATTTAGTTTACTCATTTTCGTAATGATTTCGTAGAGACTTGAAACCGATTAGTAACTGTGATAATGTAAAGAGCAATGTGAAAAGTACAACAACCATAGTCTTAAAGTGAACCTGTCACCACAGACTCATTTCTACGCAATAACCAGCTTTTGAATGAAACGTCAATTGGGGTAATTCATAGAGAGAACCTGCCCCCCCCCCCCAACTGGCCTGTTGACTTTTCTTTCTCCCTTAGCTTCCTTGGAGCCGCTCTGTAACATTTTCCGCTCTCTTGTTCCCCCTCCTATCTGGCAGCCGTGGACCTGAGCCAATCAACAACAAAAAAACAGTATATAGCAGCTGCAGGGGACACTGGGATATGTAGTCCTGGAGCTGAGCTGTACAAGGCAAATTAATGGGGGCTAGGATTTCAAGACCCAGGAACCCAGGAAAACCATAAGAGGAGGACAGGACTCATGCAGTGATTGCCTGAGCCTGTGAGAGACTAAGCCCTTGTGAGCACCCATAGAGCCACAGAAAGTCGCTGTGTCTTGAGACCTGCTGTTGTGTAAGTTCTCACACCAGAGCTGAGAGACTGAGCTAGTAAGGAACCAATCAAAAAGACTGATGACTGCCAGGCATATGAGACCAGACCTCTCACCTGCCAGGAGCGCTGAGCAGAAAGACAAAAATGTATCCTTTACTACACACACAGTTAACACAACAGAGACTGGCCATTGGCCATTAGCCATTTTCTTACACACTCTTAAATGGACAGGTCTATGTGCACCACCCCACAGAAGGGCCCCAGCAAAAGCCAGCCAACACTAACATTTAGGCACCATTTTTTTTGCAATCACCTCCAGGGGTACCCCTCCAGCAGGAATGTATAGGCCCGTCCACTATTGGAGCTGGATGCATGAAGGCAAAGTGCGCCCACAAGGACCCTTTCCTCTTTCTGGGTTAGTCAATGCCAATACTTCAACAGGTTATAACTTGGTTGAACATTGCTATAGTTCAGATGATAGCCATTTTATGGATTAGTGTTCACTTTATCTAGTACAACATCTTTGAATCTGTTATAATTATTTATGCATTGTTTAACTGCATTGCCTTAATTCATCTATTTAATCGACCACCAGTTGTTGGGGCCTATTTCTGTGTACTATTTTTAGAGTAATAGCATACTAACACTAAGTTACTCTGGTGTGAGCAGCATCCAACCTACAACCAGGTGTGTCAATGGGGACCGAGCAGCTTTAAGAGTCTCAGCGGCTTTCTATGATGGCAATCAAAGAAACGGAGAAGCCTAGTGTTCCAGTAGGGGACCCCAGAAGAGAAGGATGGAGGCCACTTTGTGCAATACCATTGCACAGAGCAGGTAAGTATAGCATGTTTATTTATTTTTTAAAAAGGAAACCTTTCCAATCACTTTAATTGTTTTCTATCTAACCTATTCACACCACAGCGCTTGTGTGATGTACAGTATTGAAAAACGCTGCATTCACCACACTGCTGCACAGCGCACCACACTGCTGTGCAGAGACATGAATACAATGTTAGTTTGTGCACTTCAAATAAAGTTAAAGAACTAAACAGTGTGATGTGCTAAATTGTGCACCACATGTATGTATGTAATGCTGTTTTTTCCCCGTATTGTAAAGGGGAATATGTATGCCATGTACCTTTGAAAACTAAATAAAACTTTGTTGTAGGGATGCACCGATATATCGGCGGCTGTTACATATTGTCTGAAAATAGCTGTTTTGGGGAAATGCCGAAACAACTTAAAAATTGCCGATAATGACTAGTGGTGCAACGCGGGATTGCAGAGCGGTAAAACACACACTGAAATTGTCTCCGCTCTGCTCGCACACAGCCCCGCCTGCTCCTAACCACGCTGTGATAGACAGAATGCGGGTCTAATGCTGAGATGTGTTCTGTCTATCACAGCGTAGGGTTAGGAGGAGGCGGGGCTGTGTGCGAGCAGAGCGGAGACAGTTTCAGCATACGGGCGGTGAGTTGCTTTCCTTTATAGCAGAACATGTGTGCACTGTGCAGCCATCTGTCCTCCTCTCTCCCCCCACATACCTCCCTCGGCTGGCTCTATCTTCGGGACTCTGTCCCCCCCCCCCTCCTCCCCCCGGCTGCCGGGTGTGGCTCCTGTCCCTGCCGCCAATGCACTCCTGTTTTTGGAGCTGACAGGGTCAATGAAGAGAACCTGTCACCTCCAATTGCTATCACACAGGGAATTTTTTTCTCCTGTGTGATAGCAATAAAGTTAAGTGTAAAAAAAATAAGAAATAATAATTAAATTTATAAATAAGTAATTAAAAAGTAAAGAATAAGAAAAATAATAATAAAAATAAGAAAATTATATAAAAATAAAAAAAGTAAAACAACAAGCTACAAAAAAAAAAGTGATAAAGTAATAATAAAAAAAAACAAGAGGCGGCAATTGGGGGACAGTGATAGGATGCTCCATACATTTTTGCAATCCGACTGTACTGTTTTAACATACAATTATTAAAAAAAAAAGAAAAGTAATTTTCAGTTTCGGCCTGACATTTCTTTTTATTTCGGTTTCGTTTCGTTTCTGAAATTTCCATTTCGGTGCACCCCTCTTTGTTGGATAAAAAAAAAAGGCAGGCGTCCCAATACTTTTGGCAATATAGTGTATTTTGACATACACTGGCATTTCTAATAATTGGGGTGGAAAAAAAAGAAAGACGAGGAGTGGACATGGACTGGTCCATATGAGCAAATGCTACCTTAATAATTTAAAGTGCACTTATATTTACACTTTGGCAGCACATTTATGCTTGTTGGGTCAAAAATTAAATTCCCATATAATTATTTTCAAAACACACAGCACCTTCCCACTCCATTTAATATAAATGAGCAACAGATATTCATATTTATTTTAGTAGTATTTATGTCTTACATGGGGACAGGGGATTGGGGGTCAGAAGGTAAGAAATGGGTGAACCATTGCTGCAGTGGAAAGCCTTGACCCGTGTGGTTGTAAGAAGTAATGGGGAGCCAGTGACACGGTGCTAGAGGTGAGCCACACGCTGTTCTTCAGTCTGTTCTCCTGATTCTCATCACTTATGCAAATGTGTACTAATGAACAATTGCATATTCATGTCTTCTTTTCTAATTGGGCATATCATTAATTAATATTTTAATAAGAAATTGAATATTCATCTCCACGAACATCGTTATGCCATATTTAAATGAGCCTGTTCCTTCTCAGCCATAATCATTTTAGTTTGGCGGCTGATAGACAGATCAATGTCAAAATAACCTCCTGTGTGTACCGTGCACGCGGCCGTCACATGGTTCTACAAACAGAAGGGAACTTCTGGGACTGTTGTATTAAAAAAAACAATGTGTTGCTTGTAGCAACCATTAGGGGACTTCTACTACTGGCCAAGAAAAAAGGTTCTGTCTTATTGTTTGCTGTGTCGAGAAATATTTTTGTCTATTGTTGCTGCGGATTAGAACATTTAATCTCCTGATAATCCTCATATTGATGGGTCAGAAGCTACTGATGATTGTTATCTGTAAAAATTTGACTTAATTAAATTCTTATTCCCGCGTACACACGATCATTTTTCAGCATGAAAAAAAAAAATCGTTTTCAGCATGTACAAAAAACATTGGGCCAGATTCACAAAAGAGATACGACGGCGTATCTCCTGATACGCCATCGTATCTCTGTGTTACGGCCGTCCTAACTATGCGACTGATTCATAGAATCCGTTACGCATAGCTAGCCCTAAGATCCGACAGGTGTAATTGAATTACACTGTCGGATCTTAAGGATGCAATTCTAGGCCGGCTGCTAGGTGGCGAGGCCATTGCGGTCGGCGTAGAATATGCAAATGACTAGTTACGGCGATACCCGAACGTCCGCGCTGCCCGTCGATCTAACTTTACGTAGTTTCAGTCGAGTTACAATTAGGGCTGAGCCCTAGTTGTTCTAAGCCATGTTAAGTATGGCCGCCGCTCCCGCGTCGAAATTTAAAAAACCACGTCGTTTGCGTAAGTCGTCCGTGAATGGCTCTGGACGCCATTTACGTTAACGTCAAAACAAATGACGTCCGTGCGACGTCATTTAGCGCAATGCACGTCGGGTAATTTACCCGACGGAGCATGTGCAGTACGTTCGGCGCGGGAACACGCCTAATTTAAATGGTGCCCGCCCCATTTGAATTGGGCGGGCTTGCGCCGAGCGCATTTACGTTACACCGCCGCAAGTTTACAGGTAAGAGTTTTGAGAATCAGGCACTTACGCTGTAAACCTGCGGCGGTGTAACGTAAATCAGATACGTTATGCTGCCGTGGAGCAACGTAATTGTATCTGAATCTGGCCCATTGTTTTCCCAACTTCATCATTAAAACGACGTTGCCTACACACCATCGTTTTAAAAAAAATTATCTAGAAAAGCGCGGTGACGTACAACACGTACGACGGCACTATAAAGGGGGAGTTCCATTCGCCTTTGGGCTGCTTTAGCTGATTCCGTGTTAGTAAAAGACGATTCACGCTTTTTTGTCTGTTACAGCGTGATGAATGTGCTTACTCCATTATGAACGGTAGTTTTACCAGAATGAGCGCTCCCGTCTCATAACTTGCTTCTGAGCATGCGCTGGTTTTTTACGTCGTTTTAGCCCACACACGATCATTTTTTACAACCCGAAAAACGACATTGTTTAAAACGACGTTAAAAAATGCAGCAGGTTAAAAAAAAAATGTTGTCGTTTTTCAGAACCTGAAAAATTATGTGAAGCCCACACACGATCATTTTAAATGAAGTTTTTGAAAAACAACGTTTTTTTCATGCTAAAAAATGATTGTGTGTACGCGGCATTAGGATGGTAGATACAGTTCAACAATGACAAGATTGGCTCTATTTAACAGCCCTGATTTTTGCGGAATTGTTTACACTTCTAAATCCGAAAAAGGTCAGTTTATGAGTTTATGAGCAGTGTTGTCATACTAGCATCTGGTAACTCTTTTTGCTCTAGGCAACTTAAAGCAGAGTTCCGCGGGAAAACCAGAGGTTTGCCGAGGTCAGTCGAGCTGTCCTTGGGCCTTTCCATGCATTTCCGAATGGCGCCAATCGGCTGCGATTGGCTCCGGCGCCCCCCCACCTCAGGCCAAATGAGGTACTGCACACTACTTTGGCCTGAATCCTGCTCGTTTCGCAAGACAACACTCGCAAGCCAAGTTAGGATTTTTTTTAATACAGTGCTAGTATTGCGAAACTCTCGTTAACCACGTTACTCGCAATCTGAGGTTCCACTGTATCTGGATTAAACAGGTATCTGCTCCCTCCTCCCCCTGAAAGGTGCCAAATATGACACCGGAGGGGGGTAGGATTCCAAAAAGTTCCATTCACGTTTATTAGCCCTGTTGCTCTTTTTCGGCATTTGCCAAGCCCTGATGAATGTGGACCCTTTAATGCCCTCAAAGCATGCTGGTTTTAACTGAAGGCGTCTTCTAATATTTACTGCTTCTGGATTTTACATTGTGGTTAAGTTAGCAAAACTGTATGATGCACAAAAAGGAACAATAAGTATCTACTACACAAATATATCATTTGTGTGATGTTATGACTTTATTTTTTCTGCAGTGCTTTTGGGAGAAGGAAAACTCTTTATGTAGTTACTACCTAAAGCCCAGTTCATATCTGTTGAAGGTACATTGCGCCTTTAGGAATGCTTTGTGTGCATTTTAGACACATTACTATTACACTTTAAGTGATGGAAACCCCTTAAAGCATCCACAATGCACAGGAGTGAGTGAGGTCTAAAGAAACAGAGGACTTGTGCACTCTACCAGCCTCTTCCATTACCTACACCATCGGATAGATACATGCTTCTTCCACCTATTCCCAGATTTGATACTCTAAAGCACTAATAAAGGTTAAAATGAATGAGCTTTGTAAAGGACTACAAAATATCTCTGATGATTAGAAAGTAAAGATGCATCTCTCTTATAATTCAATTTATTAAGATTCTTTATAACAATTATTTGGATATTTAGATACGCTCAATATCTGAAATATTTGTGGTTGGATAGTTCTTCCTATACATTATCTGGCCACATTGCTGTTTATTATTGACTATCTTCAGGGGCGGACTGACAACTCATGGTGCCCCCAGGCAATAGGAGGTTATGAGGCTCCCGGGCAATAGGAGATTATGGGGCCCCCAGGCAATAGGAGATTATTGGGACCCCGGGCAATAGATTATGGGGCCACACAGTATACACACACACACACTTACAGTGTGCATCACAGTATACACACACAGTATACATACACACACTAAAAAGGTACTGGAGAGGCAAGGAAGCTATAATTTTGGTATTTTTAGATCAAAAGGATGTCGGTAAGGGACATTTCAGGGACAGATGTAAAAAAAACCACAGGTTTTTACATACCTGGTTTTACTGAGGCTGGCAACCCTGATGGGGCCCCCTAGTGGCATAGGGCCCTCAGGCAGTTCTTGAGTGCCGGAATGGTCGGTCCGCCCCTGACTATCTTGTATTTATGTGATTGTATGTTTGTATGATTGTACTTTGTCCTTTTTATTTGATATAGCAATAAAGACAATTGAAACATAAATTAAAGGGGGGAACTTGATATCAGCATTTTTTACACGGGCATCAAGGATGTAGCTTTATGCCAAATAGGATTCTATTCAGATATATTCAATCATTTTTGACTCATACAATTTTACATCTATTTTTCATTAGTTTGCTTTGTGCTGCCTAGTCTATATGTGTACAATATTATCTATACTGTTTGACCATGTTATTGCATTATCTTGTGCTAATGACCTGTTACTATGTTCATGTTTTAATGTTGGTCTCTACTATATGCGGTTGTACATGCCACCCACAAACATTTGAAACTATGTGCAGTTGCGCATGCCACCTTCATACATGTGATACATATTGTTATGCACCTATGCAAATAAAATGTGTTTATTTTGTACTCAACCCCAATCGGTCAGCTGCTTCATTTAAAGTCCCAAATGTCCCCCTTTTTTATTGCCATTACCCGGGATGGAAGCACTTTTCCCATGTGCTTCATTTAAAGTCCCTAACCTTCCTCATATTTTGATATCAGCATTAAAGGGGTTGTAACGGTTCATGTTTTTTCGCCTTAATGCATCCTATGTATTAAGGTGGAAAAACATCTGATGATTGCCGGCCCCCCCAGCCCCTGTTTTACTTACCTGAGCCCTGGAAAGTCCTGCATCGCGAATGCACTCTTCCTTTGCTCGGTTTTCTTGGCTCTTCATTGGATAGATTCATAGCAGCACAGTCATTGGCTTGTGCTGCTGTCAATCAACTCCAATGACGCGAGGGCCGGGGGCCTGAGTCCTGTAGTCGGCGGCTATGGACACTGTTTCTGTTTCCAAACAAGCTGCACAGTGTAGGTAAGTATGACATGTTTGTTATTAATTTTTTTTAAATATTTAAAGTTTTAGTATCACTTTAAAGCGGGAGTTCACCCATTTAAAAAAAAAAAAAAAATCTCCCCTTAGCTTCCTGCTCGTTCGGTCTAGGGGAATCGGCTATTTATATTAAAATATAAGCAGTACTTACCCGTTTTCGAGCTGCATCTTCTTCCGTCGCTTCCGGGTATGGGTCTTCGGGAGCGGGCGTTCCTTCTTGAGTGACAGCCTTCCGAGAGGCTTCCGACGGTCGCATCCGTCGCGTCACTCGTAGCCGAAAGAAGCCGAACGTCGGTGCGGCTCTATACTGCGCCTGCGCACCGACGTTCGGCTTCTTTCGGAAAATCGTGACGCGATGGATGCGACCGTCGGAAGCCTCTCGGAAACCTGTCAATCAAGAAGGAACGCCCATTCCCGAAGCCCATACCCGGAAGCGACGGAGAGGATGCGTCTCGTAAACGGGTAAGTACTGCACATATTTTAAAATAAATAGCCGATTCCCCTAGTAATAACGAGCAGGAATCTAAGGGGGAAAAGTGCCCTCTAAGGGTGAACCCCCGCTTTAAGCAGTATAGGGCAGGGGCAAGTGGTGGGGCTTGCAAATAGTTAACAGGTAAAGGGTCCCAGGTTGCCCAAATCTGCACTATATATCATGGTAAAATAAGCATAAAACTAAGACTGATACAGAATGATAATGATCTTAGGAAGAAAAGATGGACCATCAGACATCCATCAAATGTACGTAACGCTTTGGAGGAGATGATTTAAGTGTCGGAATTCAAACCTACACTTTTAATATAGATGGCTCACTTTGACACAAAACCATGTATGAATGCTTGTAGGACACATAATATATTCCTACTTGCCTATGCATATGACATGCTAAGTGACATTTCATAAACATCCCAACACCATGGTGCTGTGAATAATAATAGTATTCATACAGTGCTTTTTCCCTGGCTATTCCAAGTGCTTTTAAGCCTCACCTCCAACCAAAACGCCAACCCTTTTACTGTTCTGTCACAATATACATTAGCATTGCCCCTCCTCAGGTTGATAAAAACCACAGACATTATCTATCACAGACATTATACTAAAGCTGGGTACACACTACAGTAAAACCTTGGATTGCGAGCATAATTAATTCCATAAACATGCTTGTAATCTAAAGCACTTGTATATCAAAGCAAAGTTCCCCATAAGAAATAATGGAAACTCAAATGATGTGTTTCACCACCATTTATTTATGGATGAGAACGGTCCGAAGGACCGTTCTCATCAGTTAACCTATGAAGCTGTCTGATGGTCTGTTGTGCGTATACACCATCAGTTAAAAAAACGATCGTGTCAGAACGCGATGACGTAAAACACAACAACGTGCTGTTTTTTTTTTTTTAGTAAAAAACAGTCCAATCACCCTTTGTCAGTAGAGATCAGACCAATCCTTTTTCAGCTGAAATCAGTTCAATCTCTCTCTATCATTAGAGGTCAGCCTGATCACCCTCTATCGGTAGAGAGCACCCCAGTCGCCCTCTTTTAGCTAACATCAGTCCAAACTCAGCTCTATATCTCAGTAGATATCAGTCTAATATCTGCTCTATCAATAGAGATCAGTCCATTACCCTCTGTCAGTGGATATCAGCCCGATCTCCCTTTTCCAGCTGAAATCAGTCCAACCTTCCTCTATCATTAGAGTTCAGCCTGATCACCCTCTATCAGTAGAGATCAGTCCAATCTCGGCTCTATCAGTAGAGATCAGTCTAATCTCTGCTCTATCAATAGAGATCAGTCCAATCACCCTCTGTCAGTAGAGATCAGTCCAATCTCGGCTTTATCAGTAGAGATCAGTCCAATCTCAGCTCTATCAGTAGAGATCAGTCCAATCTCGGCTCTATCAGTAGAGATCAGTCCAATCTCAGCTCTATCAGTAGAGATTGGTCCAATCTCGGCTCTATCAGTAGAGATCAGTCCAATCTCAGCTCTATCAGTAGAGCTCAGTCCAATCTCGGCTCTATCAGTAGAGATCAGTCCAATCTCAGCTCTATCAGTAGAGATCAGTCCAATCTCGGCTCTATCAGTAGAGATTAGTCCAATCTCAGCTCTATCAGTAGAGATCGGTCCAATCTTGACTCTATCAGTAGAGATCAGTCCAATCACCCTCTTCCATTAGATATCAGACCGATTACCCTTTTTCAGCTGAAATCAGTCCAACCTCCCTCTAACGTTAGAATTCAGCATGATCACCCTCTATCAGTAGAGAGCATTCCAGTCGCCCTCATTTAGCTGAGATCAGTCCAATCTCCTCTCTATCAGTAGAGATCAGTTCAATCTCCCTCTATTAGCTGATATCAGTCACATCATCCTCTATCAGTGTGTTTTAACCCAGTCTCCCTTTATCAAGAGATCAGTCCAATCTCCCTTTATCAGTAGAGATCATTTCCATTGTCCATTTCAATAAATTTCAATCTCATTGTTCTCTATTTTTAGATATCAAGTTCCCATCACTTTTAGGTGCCAATACCATCTTTCTCTGTTATCAAAGAATGTTCCCATCACCCTCTATTAGGCACGCTCATTGCCATCACCCTTTATTAGTCGGTATTAATGTAATCACCCTCTATTGCCAGAGACCAACCTCATTGGCACCTGTTATCAAAGATTTTTATAATCCCCCTCTATCGGTAGGGGTCAGTCCAATCACTCTGTCTTGGTACTAGCAGTCTCATCGCTACGTATTACCAGAGATCAGACCCATCACCCTATATTAGGAATACAATGTCCCAAAACTCTTTATTAGGATAATTCTGTTCCATCGCTGTGTTTTAGTACAGATACCTTCTTCTGCCTTTTATTAGTGAAGATTGGTCCCATGACCCTGTAATAGCAGAGATCAGTCCCATCACTGTGCATTAGTCGAGATCAGTCCTAACACCGTGTATTAGCACAAATCAGTCCTATCGTTGTGTATTAGCACAGATAAATCCCATCGCAGTGCATTAGCAGAGATCAGTTTCATCACCCTGTTGTACTAGCAAAGATCAGTCCCTTCACCCTGTATTAGCACATATCAGTCCCTTCACCCTGTATTAGCACAGATTATTCCCTTCACCCTGTATTAGCACAGATCAGTCCCTTCACCCTGTATTAGCAGAGATCAGTCCCATCACTGTATATTAGTAGAGATGAGCCAAGTCGCCCCTTATTAGTAGAGACCAGTACTTGTCAAGCCTCATTTGTACAATGCAGTCCCTTTTACCCTCTGTTAGTGGAGATCATTCTCTGGCTTCTCCTGTTATTGCCTTATTTTCTTCTGTATATTGGAATCTCTCTTGCCAGCTGTCATCTGTCTTTAGCTCTCTCTAGGTGTTAATCTGCCTCCAGGTAAAATGTTAATATCAGATTTATTGACACTTGTGTTTTTATTTTTTTTTCATATAGTTCTCATTTTATTCCTGTCTGTCACCCAGTTACCAGCCGGTTTCTTTCTCCCCCACCTACTTGCTGCTGCTGACCTATGACCCTCTCTGGATTGATGCTATCTTTATATCCATAGAGCATACTGTATGGGCGAATGTAGAAAAATTCTGTACACTGCCTAGGACTCATAATACGTACTAGGGCTAGGCTACGACACACAGAATTTCTATACAGCGCTCCTATATTCTTGTATATAATGTGGATAAGCATCTTTTGCTCTATGACAATGAATACACGGCTCTCCAATGAACAATGTTATCTCTTCTGTACACTTGCAATGGTCACAGCGTCTTATACATTGAACATACAGAAATGGAACGCGATTATAGAGAAGGGCGCTCTCCATGTGCTCGGTAAATAATATCAGAAGTATAGAATGTTTTTTTGTTCTCTCCAATGCGCACAAAATTCCACTTTCTTTTCATGTGTGGGTGGAGTTGACATTTTCAGTGTTTGAGTTTATTCCCTTTCTTCACAAATGTTACATAATTGCATATATTTAATGTAAAATAGATTTCTTTAATAATGTATAAATACACCATTTCTTCCCAGACAATAAAGCACATAGGTATTTTAGACATAGAAAAAATGAGGTAAAAATTAAGCAGCAGCGACTGATGGAAATGCTTTTTTTTTCCTGCATATTTTATTGCTTTCGGTATTTTTCATTCAATCCAAATGAAGTCTCGCACTTTTTTTTTTTTTCATTTTGTAGACCTGTACTTGTGAATGTGATGATTTGTAGCGGATGTTTGTTGGCACATGCCTTGCAATAGAAATGTATTGGTGTAGAAATGTACTTTCTGCAGTTTGACTCTATGCTCCCATAGATGATTGTCAATCCCACCCGCTCCATCAAAAAGTCCTTATACAGATTTGTAGTGCAGGGGAAAAGGGGGCATATTTGACCAGGTTTGACTCCTGTGCTCTATGCTTCTATACATGGAGTGCCGGTGACTTGTCCTTAAGGTTCCCCTAACGTGAAAGTTCCTTCAAGGACTGCGCAGACGCAAACTTGCCAACGGAAATCTCCGAACCTCGCCCGGCATCCAGGCTCATTCTTTAACATCCCCGTGGATTGGAGGATGTTAAAAAAAGAGCCAGGAGGCCAAGCGAGCGGAGCGAGCCGTCCGAGCGAAGCGAGGACGTGAGGCCAACTGGCCACTTTCCTCGAAATCCACATCGCCCTGGATGCCGGCCGAGGTTCGGAGACTTCCGTCGGCAAGTTTGCGCCTGCGCAGTCCTTAAAGGAACTTTCTCGTTAGCCGGAACCATATCGGCAGATCAGATTGCGCCTGCGCAGGAACTTTCACGTTAGCCGGAAACATATCGGCAGATCACCGGGACTACCGTGGTTGCAAAGGTCACACTAGCGACCGGGCCCTAGCGTTCTGCCATCATGTGAGTGCCCCAAGAGGGGACCCTAAGCATTGGTTCACACTACCACAATTTCTTTGCAACTTGCTACTTCTGAGCAATACAAGCAGTCACAAGTCAAATGAAAGCACATTGATTTTAATGTTTTTTTTTTTTTTTATGTCACAATGTAGAGAATAAGATTCCCTATCATCTGTGCCCAGTCTTGCCACACAAAGTTAATCCAGCTCTGAGCAATCCTCTTTTTATCGTTCAGGGAAATAAAACAGACTTCCAGATAAAAACCAAAGTCCTTGCTTGAGTGACAGGTTATTTACATATCTCGTGCACTGCTTGCAGACATACACAGCTTCTGTAAAAAATGCTCAATTCACATCCCCCTCCCTCTTCCCTCCAGCTCTATGTATATTCTGATGGCTGTTGCATTTTCTCATGGCACTGAACTGTGACTCACCCCATATTTTGAAAACATTTAATCAAAACACAGGGAAGGGGGATGTGAATTGTGCACTTTTTTCAGAAGCAAGGACTTTGGTTTTTATCTGGAAGTCTGTTGTATTTCACTGAACAATAAAAGATGATTGCTCAGAAGTGGATTAACTCTGTGTGGCAAGACTGGGCACAGATGATAGGAAATCTTATACTGTACATTGTGACATCAAAAAAATAAATTAAAAAAATGTGGGTTTACATCCACTTTAATTGCAGCAACCAACAAATTGTTCTAGCGCTACTTTTGGGTGACTCAGGTGCAGTGCGACTCCCATAGATTTCAATGTAAAATCGGCAGCAAGTCGTGGTATGTCTTTATCTTTGCATCTCTGTTGTGATTTTTGAGGCATGTTTTTAACCTTATATTCCACTACCATTCATTTTTCTGTTATGTACCTGTGTATATATCTGCCCATCCCTACGGATTAAATCTATTCTTAAGCATTGTCACCTCCCAAGAATTGCCACCCCAAGATTTATGACCTTCCAAGCACATGGGCAAGCTGGACAGCACATTGTATAGTTGTGTTAACAGTGTGAAGAGTGTAGGAGAAATGGCTGCAAAGAGACTGAGAAATGCTCAGGACAACTAACTGCTCACCAGCCTTGTATGTGAACATCCTACAATTTATGATTTGCAAGACCTAACCTACCAAGACCAAGTGAAGAGAAAGCATGCATCAGTGGCAGAGCTACCAGGGTTGCAAAGGTGGCACTTGGAACCAGGCCCTGGAGTTCTGTCACTGTGTGGGGGGGCAAGATTTCAGAAACATGTTGCAAAACACGTAAAAGGGTTCCGCCGTTAAGGGTCTTACGATGGGAATAAAGGGTCCCCGGGATCAGTAGGAATGGTCCCAGGCCCAGGGGAGAGGGCTCTGGATTTAGAGGGAAGGGCCCCAAGCTCAGAAGGAAGGGCCCTAGGACCAGAGAAAAGGGCTCGGGACCAGCAGAAAGGCCCCAGGACCAATGGAAAGGCCCCCAGTGATCAGGGGGGCTCTTCATGGTTTCTTGCACAGGGGGCCTAAAGGATACATAGTTACATATTTTTTTTTTTTAAAACACTTCAGACTCCACCTACCAACACGAGACATGGTCACATTTAATTTGCTTGTAACGTCTCTGCACAGGTTTAGCATCATTTCTGGTTTCCTTTTTTTTTTTATTATTATTATTATTTGTTTGAATATCACATTTATATGCAAGTTATTAGAGCTAAAAGACAATACGTATTCAAACAAATAATCATAGTTACATAGTTAATCTGGTTGACAAAAGACACTAGTCCATCCAGTTCAACCAACATAGAAAAAAAACACACATACAAACAAAAAGAAAACCATCACATACCCTGTTCTATACCCACAGTTGATTCAAAAAAATGGCTAAAAAAACAAAACAATAAAGCATGATCCAATTTGCTCCAGCTGGGAAAAAAAATCCTTCCTGATCCCCCAAGAGGCAACAGGATATTCCTTGGATCAACTTTACCTATCAATATTAGTATCCAGTTATACTATGTACATTTAGGAAAGAATCCAGGCCTTTTTTTAAACAATCTCCTGAGCTGGCCAAAACCAGCTCTTGAGTGAGTCAATTCCACATTTTCACAGCTCTTACTGTGTTGAAGTCTTTTCGTATTTGGACATAAAATCTCTTTTCCTACAGACGTAAAGAGTGCCCCCTTGTCCTCTGTGATGACTGTAAGTTTTTTTTGGATAGGTGGCAAATAGCCCCCCCTGCGTGGCACTAACACACTACCCCACCACCACCTGCTGTCCTTACCTTGGATGCTGGCAGTGAGAGCGTGGCGGGCTTGGTGAAAGATGCTCCGGTGTCCTCTCCTGGAGCAGCTTCCGTGGTATCTCCTCTCTCCTTATCCCGGCGCTAGGCGTCCAATAGCATCGCTAGATGTTTTGGCCAATCGGGAAACAGGTTTCATACCTGCTTCCAGATTGGTTGGGAGGAGGATCAGTGTTGCAACAGCAAATTTTCATTCGCTGTTGCAACACACCTGGGTGGGCTCCAGATGCAATGCTCTGCGCCCCGATTCCCCTCTGGCTCTAATCAGTGCTTCAAGAAAGAACCCTGGCCGCTGTAATTCATTTGCCCCATTACCTTAAAGGGGCCGGACACATGAATATGGGGCGGCCGTGGCAGCAGTGGATAGATTCAGGCTATGCCTGAATCTATCCATTATGCATATAGGGGGCGGCGAGGGAAAGGGGCCGGTGCCCGGGCATCCGTAATGGACGGGCCACCCCTGAACTCAACACCAAGTTCACTATATGGACAACTTATTTATTTATACATGTTGATTTTATCCCCTCTTAACCTCCTCTTCTCAAGAGAGAATAAATTCAGTTCCTCTAATCTTTCCTCATAGCTGAGCTCCTCCATGCCTTTTATCAGTTTTCTTTTCCTCCTCTGCACTTTCTCCAGTTCCCCAATTTTTTACTACAGATTTGTAGTGCAGGGGAAGAGGGGCCTGTCTGACCAAGTTTCCCTTCAGTGCTTTATGCTTCCATAGATGATTAATGGTTATACACCCCCATCACAAAGTCCTCACATGCACTTTATTTGTCTGCACTTTAATTGCACTGAGCACAAACCGTGTGTACGGGGCATAACTCGAAGCCTGCAGCCATGTCTCTATGTTGTACTATTTCGGTCTCCTTTCATGCCCGCCCCACACAGGTTGAACACCTAAGACAGCGCCGGTGGTGTACTGTGTCCTCCCACATGTTAGTGTACACAACACATGCCAATCATCAGCCTTATTAGGGGCATTCAGCACAGTAAAGGCAGGAAGTGTTGGAGATAAAGGGAAAACTCTAGAACAAGAGGTCATGCTGTGAAACTGGAGGATGTTTGTCAAGTGGAAAGAGACGAGAGCGCAACTACTTCACAGGAGACTGGAGACGTGGAATCTTCTGTTCAGCCGCCAGGGCTGTGTTTCCACATGAAATGTCTCTTCTGTTAAGTGTAAAGCAAAAATAGCAAGGTTATAGGTGTTGTATGTTATATATCGCCGCCATCTCTTAGAAGATCTCTTTTGTCTGTGGTGATTGAAGTACAACTGAGTTCACCGCGCATGGGTGGTGGGTATCCGTCTTTATATTCTCCCTAGAAATCCATGTCGGCACAGACGGCTGAACTCTGACCTCTATTGGATTGTTTTCCTGTTGGATATTGCATTTCGATACCTTTGCAGGGTAAAGTACCAGGAGGAAGCTGCCATGGCAACCACCGCTAGCTTATCGGTTGGCCATTGAAGGCAGATCAGGTAGGCTTTTACAAGGTCTGCTTTCGTTATTGTGAATTCTGCATGCCATATATGTAAGGCATTGTGTGTGCAGACAAGTAATCCAAAGAAAAGAAGGATGCATGATCGGTGCCCTGCCTTTTTCAGGTTGCTGAAAGATCTCTATGACTAAACAATTGCTTGGTGTCATATACTCCTGAGTTCTCTCCGAGACAAGATTTGGAGCTTAACCTGGGGATTGGTACCTTGAAATGTTATACCTGCACCTCCGTTGTTTGATAAAAATTAAAGCTGAACCCCATCCAGCCTTAACTTCAGTCTTGCACAGTTTTACAGGCACTTCTCTTCTATTGAAATTGCTTACATTGATCTCACTGCGCACCAGGAGCTTCTTGTGTGCATTAGAAGCTGAAAAAGGTCAAATAGAGCATGCCTCATTTGTTGGATGGAGAACATCCAGCATCACCTAGCTCTTTCCTATCCACCCTGACTGTTCCTGGTCCACCACTTCTATTTAATGGATTTCAGTTTTTTCAATTACTGTCTGAGGCTCAACATCACATGTGGGCATTACCTAGGAGAGTTGGCATCCAAATGCAGCTAGCTTATGAATTCACCCCCCCCCCCCAGATGGCATTCACCCTTCAAGGCATTTTTATATTTCAATAACTCCTCCCAAGAGCCAGATCACCACCACATCAAGACTGAGGGCTCTTGAGAGGAGTACTGTTGTCCCTGTTTTCAGGGAACTGGTAATGGAAGATGTGTGCCACTAAGGCGACATTGGAAAGCAATCCTGTGTCCACCACTGTGAGTGCAGGCCAGGGAAAGAGCTCATCTCAGCTCAAAACCGCTGTCCCCATGATTAAACTCCGAAGGGCAGAGTAAAATGCGATGGGGACATGACCTGGTGGGAGCCCATGCTGAGACTGCCATTCATTCCAATACCAATGGGTCTGCATTGATGTTTTCAGTGAGCTATGTACAGCACCCTGCCAACCCGTCCCATCAGCCACTATCTGCCTGCATTGCTAAGAGAAGCACAGAGACCCAGCGATGACCTCACCGAGTCTAAAATAAGATATGTAATGATGTGATTATCATGTTGATAGGAGAAAAAAAAAAAAAAGGGGAGCTGCGGTGGCTCAACGCGATTGACAAGCCATTCACCTCTGCAGCTAGGTGTTCGGATCCCGGTCTCGGCTACATGTGAATTGAGTTTGGTGGTCTCAGCCCGGCTCCCGGTGGGTGTGCTATGCGAGGTAAGCCTGCTCTTAGTACGCCCACCCCCATCCCACAAAAACCACCAGACTTACACGCACTCGAAATTGGGTTAACATGCATGCACTTTGACCACGCGGTCTCTAAAAAAGAGAGGCGAAGGACTAACGGGGCTGGTTGAGCGGGCAAATCCTCTCACTCCCTTATAGGGAGTCCCTCTGCCCCGTTGGACTTCAAAGCAGAGCAGGTAGGGCGGGCTGTGTGGGAGGACCCCCTCACACACCCGCCATTGCCACCCGGGGCATGGAGAAAGGTGGCAGATGCCTCTGGGGGAGGCCTCCCAACTCCTGCAGTCCGGCTCCTCTCTCGAGTACACGCACAAAATACACTTAAAAAAAAAAGATAGGAGGAAAAAAAGCGGAGTCAGGGTAGGCAAAATATAAGCAGATTAACCTTCAGCTTTGAGGCAATACCATAGGCAAACATATATCAAATACATATAAGGGAATTGTTTTAGCTGCCGTAGAATTGTATTATTTGTTCACTCCGTCCTGGGATTTACACAGCCCCTGCACACAGCAGAGCCAGGTACATTCTCTGTTACAATTAAGAAATGCACTGCTGGCACCTCCCTGGCCCTGTCTGTTGATTGGACAGTGACGGAACAGCAGGTCGACAAGGCCATCTCTCTGCTCACTCTCCTACTGTCAGATTGTTCTTTGCATTTGCATGCATTTCACCTGATGGGCTCCATTGGTACATCTACCTCTCCCAATCCTGCTGTGGATGGGTTACAGAAAACATACATTGGTTACATGAAAAAAAAAAAAAAAAAAAAAATATATATATATATATATATATATATATATATATATATATATATAATTACTAATAATTGAAATAAAAGCTGCATTATTTTTGTCTTCTTTATATGCCTAAAGTTAAATTATCAGGACCGTTTAACACCTTTGCAGTTTGCACTATTATGCATTGACATATGTTAAGCTTGCTTGCGCAATATTTGGTAATGCTGTATACCATAACACCCATCCATGCTTTGTGATGATTTGTTTATTTTACTGCACATATGTGTTTAAGTGTCATGCGCAATGAGCCTTTTGTCGCGTACACACAATCATTTTTCGGCATTTAAAAATCAACGTTTTTTAAAAATGTCATTTAAGACGATGGTGTGTGGGCTTCAAATAATTTTTCGGGTTCTGAAAAACGACAATTTTTTTTTTCGAACATGCTGCATTTTTTAACAACGTCTTAAACAATGCCATTTTTCGGGTTGTAAAAAAATGATCGTGTGTGGGCTAAAACGACGTGAAAAACCCGCGCATGCTCAGAAGCAAATTTTGAGACGGGAGCGCTCGTTCTGGTAAAATTAGCGTTCGGAATGGAGTAAGCACATTCATCACGCTGCAACAGACAGAAAAGCGTGAATCGTCTTTTACTAACACAGAATCAGCTAAAGCAGCCCAAAGGGTGGCGCCATCCGCATGGAACTTCCCCTTTATAGTGCCGTCGTATTTTTTGTACGTCACCGCGCTTTAATAGAGCATTTTTTTTAACGATCGTGTGTGGGCAACGTCGTTTTAATGATGAAGTTGTAAAAGACTTTGTTTTTTCTAGAGGCTGAGAAACTTAATTTTTTACATGCCGAAAAATGATCGTGTGTACGCGGCATTAGAGTTTGCCTTTGGCAAGAAAGTCTTGCTGTGTTTTTCACTGGGAAGTGTAGATTCCTGAACCAGCAATGATGTAGAAAAATGAAGAAGGTTCAGAAGAAAGTTCAGAAGGTAGGATTAGCAAGAAGCGCTGGGATGTAAGGTCAGCAGGGGTGTATATCAAATTTCACCCAACGTTTCACCTGAGCCAGCGTGCCTAGCTCCCATACTGACTAGAAAGGGCTGTACAGTGTCTCTGACATGAATGCGTTATTGTAGGCCACCACATTTACATGTCTGGGTCAGCAATAGCCTTATGTCTTGAAAGTCTTGGTCAGAACACTTTGTCTTTTCATACAAAGGGATACTGAAAAGTCCTGCAACTACACAATTATTATTATTATTATTATACAGGATTTATATAGCGCCAACAGTTTGCAATTAAAAATATACGTAAACGTGTAATTAGGGATGAGCCGAACACCCCCCTGTTCGGTTCGCACCAGAACCTGCGAACACACCAAATGTTCGTGTGAACTTTAGAACCCCGTTCAAACATTTGAAATCTAAAGTGCTAATTTTAAAGGCTAATATGCAAGTTATTGTCCTAAAAAGTGTTTGGGGACCTGGGTCCTGCCCCAGGGGACATGAAGCAATGCAAAAAAAAAGTTTAAAAAACGATGTTTTTTTGTGAGCAGTGAATTTAATAATGCTAAAAGTGAAACAATAAAAGTGAAATATTCCTTTAAATTTCGTACCTAGGGGGTGTAAAGTAAGCATGTGAAATAGCGCATGTTTCCCGTACTCAGAATTGTCTCTGCACAAAGTGTCATTTCTGAAAGAAAAAAAGTCACTTAAAACCGGACTCGCAGCTATAATGAATTGCCGGCTTCCGGCAATTCAGAGAGGATTCATTCATAAAAAAAAAGTGTGGGGGTCCCCCTAAATTCAATTACCAGGCCCTTCAGGTCTGGTATGGATATTAAGGGGAACCCCGCCGTCAATTAAAAAAAATGACGTGGGGTTCCCCCCAAATATCCATTCCAGACCCTTCAGGTCTGGTGTGGATTTTAAGGGGAACTCCACCCCAAATTTAAAAAAAATATGGCGTGGAGTTCCCCCAAAAATCCACACCAGACCCCTTATCCGAGCACGTTAACCTGGCCGGCCACAGAAAAGAGGGGGGGACAGAGTGCGCCCCCCCCCTCTCCTGAACCGTACCAGGCCACATGCCCTCAACATGGGGAGGATGTCCCCATGTTGATGGGGACAAGGGACTCATCCCCACAACCCTGGCCGGTGGTTGTGGGGGTCTGCGGGCGGGGGGCTTATCAGAATCTGGAAGACCCCTTTAACAAAGGGGACCCCCAGATCCTGGCCCCCCCTATGTGAATTGGTAATGGGGTACATTGTACCCCTACCATTTCACGAAGGAAGTGTAAATAGTTAATATCCATACCAGACCTGAAGGGCCTGGTAATTGAATTTGGGGGGACCCCCACGCTTTTTTTTTTTTTATGAATGAATTCTCCCTGAATTGCCGGGAGCCAACAATTCATTATAGCCGCTAGTGCGGTTTTAAATGACCTTTTTCTTTCAGAAATGACACTTTGTGCAGTGACAGTTCTAAGTACGGGAAACATGCACTATTTCACATGCTTACTTTACACCCCACAGGTACGAAATTTATAGGAATATTTCACTTTTATTGTTTCACTTTTAGCATTATTAAATTCACTGCTCCCGAAAAAACAGGAGTTTTTAAAACTTTTTTTTGCATTGATACATGTCCCCTGGGGCAGAACCCAGGTCCCCAAACACTTTTAGGACAATAACTTGCATATTAGACTTTAAAATTAGCACTTTAGATTTCTCCCATAGACTTTAACAGGGTGTTCCGCGGCTTTTCGAATTTGCCGCGAACACCCCAAATTGTTTGTTGTTCGCCGAACAGGCAATGTTCGAGTCGAACATGAGTTCGACTCGAACTCAAAGCTCATCCCTACGTGTAATAAACCTAGGAAAAGATAAAAAAAATGCATTTCCATCCTGCTGTTTCATAATCATACTAGAAACGGGGACCCCCATGATTAAGCCCTGCTGTGGGTGAAACATGTTGAGGACATGACTTTGGCAGCGTGTTGTCATTGCAATAAACTTTGACTGATGTTGAACATTTTCGATGTGCCGCCCGATATTTGGTAGCGGACTACAGTGGAGAAAATTTACATATGAATGACAGTTATTTACATGTAAACACAAGGTCTGCAGGTGAGTCATCTGTACACAACAATAGAGCAGAGCTGGGAATCATTAGTAGCTAAAACTTCAAGGGACAAAGGAATTTAAACTGGGATAGTTGGCAAGTATGAGGCAGCTGCTTTGGGTCCCACAACAGTGACAGGGCCCAGGGCAGCTTCCCCTTTTGCCCTGCCTTAAAGACGGCCCTGGTCACTCTGTTGGGAGCATGCAGCAAGCACACTCTCGGAAAAGAAACCTCAGCCTCCATGTACACATATAGGCAGCAAGTGGGCGTTGAGGTCTACCCAGGTCTACCTTCCTCCACAAATGCGTTACAGGGTTGCCAAGAGGTTCATAAATTAAAATTTACAAAAAAATACATTCACAAAGGTTACATTCAGTGAAAGCAACATGGCAAAATGATCATTGGGTCCAAATATATAGTTAGCTAAAACTATAAAAAAAATCTCTACTTTTCCAGAAATAGTTTGGTTTGCCCTTGCCGAGTCTCACTATTGGTTCTTCACTTGTATATAAATTCAGCCGCCTCTATCTTGCCATCCAACGATTGTTTTGGCATGAGAGTTTGAGTAAAGATAATTAGCACTTATGCATTTTTCATCATATGTTCAGTTTGAGTTGCCTAATGCCTAAGCCTGTGACAGGTTTACTTTATACTGTAAGTTAAAGAACAGTGTGTAAAGTACAGCAACCTACAGCAACCAATCAGCACTTTCAGATTTCTGTCTGCTTTGTGTGTGACAAATCTGATTGGCTGTTACAGGATACTAAATTTTGCTTCTCGTAATTACTTTTTTTTCTTTGCACTGCCTTGTCAAACAGACCTAATATTCTGAATTTAAAAGCTTTTTCATCTTGTTATTATGTTAATAGGCAGAAGCTAAACAGGGGTACGATTATTTCTGTTGAGTTCTTATGTGAATCATTATTATTTGTTTATTAATTCCTCTTCATTTTTAATGAGAGAAAACCCTGACAAGTCAGAGAAGGCTCTGATTTGTGTTCCCAGTTATCGGCACCATTAGATTCAGGTTAATCTTCGCTTAATTGGAGCTAGCTGCTAAACGTGTCTCCACAAATGGTTTTCTGTAATTTGTTATATTAAAAGTCAGTCTTAGTTTGGCTTGTGGCCAGTTTGAAAGACCCAGCCCAAATTAACATCCAAAATGTTCCGGGAACAGCAACAGCGTTCTTTGATGACCGCATAAATACCAAAAGAAATGACGGTCATACAAATAAGTTTTCCAGCATAATTGCTTGATATGTTATTGGTGATGATCAAATATTGGCTGATTGTAGATGCTAGAGAAGGATTATAGATTGGCTAGGTCCAAATCACCTTCAACGCTTTGCTGTCTATTGCATGGACATCTTTAAAGCTAAACTCCAGCTATAAAACACAGTGGGGTAGATTCAGGTAGAATGGCTTATTTTTCTGCGGGCGTAGCGTATCTCCGATACGCTACGCCGCCGTATCTTAGTGAGGCAGGTTCTGTATTCACCAAGAACCTGCGCCCTAAGTTACGGCGGCGTAGCGTAAATCTGCCGGCGTAAGCGTGTCTAATTAAAATTGTGAAGAGGTGGGCGTGTTTTATGTAAATAAAACATGACCCCGCGTAAATGACGTTTTTGACTAACGGCGCATGCGCCGTCCGTGAAAGTAACCCAGTGCGCATGCTCCAAATTAACCCGCAAAAAGCCAATGCTTTCGACGTGAACGTAAATTACGCACAGCCCCATTTACGGACGACTTACGCAAACGACGTAAAATTTAAAAAAATTTGACGTGGGAACGACGTCCGTACTTAACATAGGATACGCCTCATATAGCAGGGGTAACTTTACGCCGGAAAAAGCCTAACATAAACGACGAAAAAAAATGCGCCGGGCGGACGTACGTTTCTGAATCGGCGTATCTACCTAATTTGCATATTCCTTGCGTAAATCAACGGAAGCGCCACCTAGCGGCCAGCGTAAATATGCAACTAAGATACAACGGCGTAAGAGACTTACGCCGGTCGTAACTTAGTCAAATCTATGCATAACTGATTCTAAGAATCAGGCGCATAGATACGACGCCGCACACTCAGAGATACAACGGCGTATCTGGAGATACGCCGTCGTATCTCCTACCTGAATCTGGCCCAGTCTATGTATTAATGCAACCCAGTAATCATTCAATTCAAAATCATTAAATTAAATCATATATTTTTTTTGTTAAAGTGATTGTAAAAGTAAAATTGTTTTAAATAACAAACATGTCATACTTACCTCCACTGTGCAGCTCGTTTTGCACAGAGTGGCCCCGAATGCCGTCTACTGGGGTCAAATTGACCTCCTAACTCATAGAGTGTCAATATTCTCTGGTGAGAGGCTTTGTGTGCTCACTAATGGTGGATGGTGTGGAAACATTACACTGAAGTCTGTTTTCGGGGTACTTTGGAGGCGTTCACGGTTTCTGGACTTTTTATTGGGACTTTTGTAATTCAGCATTACTATTTTTATAAGGACTATTTATATTAATGTAATTGTCGTACTTGTAGGCAATTTGACCCCTGACACCACCCCCTAACCCTTGTCAAAAAAAAAAACCTATAGCTAGCACTCATACATATTTGTTGTTGGGATGTTCCAGTCATTTGGAGTTCATCCCAAGCATCACAGACGCAAGACACACTCCCCATTATTCAAAACCCTGACAATGTGTGGTGCTCGCTCTCTCCCCTGATGCAGCAGCGACTGAGCTCAGATGACACAACAGGGGGAGAGAGAGTGGACCGCACATTCCTAAAGGTTTTGAAGAGGGAGAGCACTCCTGTGTGCAATTTTTCAAAGTTGCATAGGGATCATGGCGATCTGGGAAGAAGCCAATTCATTGTTTGGTGGAGGCTACATCACTTTTCTTTGGACATGTTTTCAACATATTCTGGAATTTGGCACAGAGCAAGGGTGTTTTGGTATATTAGTGATTTACATATACCATCATGCACTATTTATGTACATTTTTTGGATATTTTTAATGTTTTGTGATCTAAACACTTTTTTCACATGTTTTAGAGGTAGCGCGATTTATATTTTTCTCGCATAGTTTTTACTAACTACTGCGGTCCCTTGACTGCATGGCCAATTTTCTTGAAAAGGTGAACTCAACCCTTTTCAGCCTGTTATTATATCAATTTCATTTAGTTCCATGGAGAGCAACATAAATCTGTAAAGTTTTTCTGCATTGCACGGTGCACCTGGAGCTGGTTGACAGGAGAGGAGAGCCCTCAGTTGACCTCACCAATATTTTACTGCTCTATCACGATCCAATCACAAGCTGGTGCAGTCGTTGACCAAACTGCATTGCATTTATTCAAACAGATAAAAATTAGGTCAGTACCTGGCGACTGTCACAGATGTGTGAATTAGTAAAATGGCTGAACAGAATTAAAAACACTGTTCACACATATAGTACGTAACTCATCTTTGAATGTAGCTGTTTGCCTCACCTATATTTTACAGTAAAATAAACCTCTACTGACAGGGACATGTAGACCATCATTGCTGGACTCTTCTTTTAAAAAAGAGGCTCTTCTGGATGGTTTGTTGAACCAGTGCTTTCAATACTTTCTAAGTCAATGACTATGAACAAACATGCATATCAGATATTCTGACTTCACTTGCTGCATGCTTTTGCTAGGTAAGAAAGAAGAAAAACCAAAGACAGCTAAGCAATTAGTCATTTTGGGAGTAGGTCAGCAATGGCGACCTGCATGTTTCTGTAAGTGAAGGTTTACTCCACTTTAACAAAAAAAATGGATATAACATATATAACTGTTACACCGACCATTTTGTAATTTAATGTTAATGAAAGTGACCTTTCTAGTCCAGTCTGCAGCCGCTATGATTTTCTAAAACTGTCAAAAATTCAAATGTCGTTTCCTTGCAGCTAAGGCATCCTGGGGGCGCTCTGTACGCTGCTTGGGTACAGAACACCCACCAGAAATGTAATTTCCTGTTCGTGTGATTGGCTCACTGGTTATCCCAGAGGTCTGTACATCATCAGACATTTTCTTTGATAAAAGCTTAATTTTTTGGTAGGTTACTTCTAAAGCCATACACGAAAAGGTGTACCGGGGCTCATATGACTCCTATTAAACCTCTGAGACTACTTAGGTGGTTTCAATGAAGGCAGATCCTCCTTCCTAGCTGTCTGTTTTAGAAATGGCATGGTAAAGGTATATCAATATCAGGGATCTCTAAGCTTTCAAAACAATGGGCCAGTTTACTGTCCTTCAGGCTTAAAGGAAGTCAGACTGTGGCCAATGGGAGAAGAAAAGACCCCAAGGTCAATGGCAGTAAAAAATGCCTCAGACTTGGGCATCAGTGGGAGTAATACAAGAGTGAGCCTCATTGTTAATGTCAGTGGAAAGAATCATTGGTGTCTGTGGGGGGGAAATTGGAATCATTGGTGTCAGCACAAGGAATTTTGCCCCACTGGTGCTGTCAGTGGAAGGAATGGTGCCTCATCATTGGTGTTGGTGGGAGGAACCGTGAATAGGGATAAGAATAGTGCTCCAAGAGCCAGATAAAAGCAAGAAAAGGGCTGCATGTGGTCTATGAGCCACAATTTAGAGCCCACTGATCAATATTATTAGAACAGAGGAAGGTTGTGTATGATATTGTTATTGCTAAAGCTGGAGTTCAATTGTAGGAACCTAATCATCCTCAAACTATTACTCAGTCCCTCTCCAGCTTGCTAAGCTTTCTTAAAGGGGTTGTAAGGGGTCCTATGCATTAAGGTGAAAAAACACCTTGCAATCTTGGGCAGCCTAGCCCCCTGTTTTACTTACCTAAGCCGTGAAACTCCTGGGCGCGATCCCACAATGGTTTCCCGCTGCTTGAGGCAGCTCGTCATTGAAGATTGATAGCAGTGCAGCCATTAACTCACACTGCTGTCAATCATTTCCAATGGCACGGAGCGCCGGGGTGGCACGCCCAAGTGATACAATCGGCGGCTACAACCCCCAGCTGTATCACGGGAGCGCACCCACAAGCGAACCCCCCTTGGGAGAGTGTTTTCCATGAAGGGGGTTAGCGCTTGTTGGGGAGGAGCCGAGACAGCTGCCGAGGGACCCCAGAAGACCAGGATTGAGGCCACCGTGTGCAAAACAAGCTGCATAGTGGAGGTAAGTATGACATGTTTGTTATTTTATTTATTTTTTTAAACCCAAAGCTATACAACCCCTTTAAGTCTTGACTTCACACCTTTGACCTTGTGACCGCTAAGGCATACTTGTCTTAGGTTTTTCTCATAGATATTGAGTTCTCTACACATTACTTAGGAGAGGTCAGCAGAGGTTATGTGGGTAATGCACCCCCCCCCCACACACACCTGTCTTCCATATCTCCCTACTGACCAATGACAGTGCTCAAAGTGATGATGTGGAAGTGGTTTGGCCCAAGCTCAACTTCTTTTAAAGTTAACATTTCCATAATAGTATGTTCTTAATTTTCTTCAAAGTCTTTATTTAAGTAATGATTTGGCTAAAAATTATGCACAGCATGCTGTTACATAGAGTAGTGATTTCCATCACTTTAAAATCTGGCTCTGAATATGTAGTAGGAGAATGAGAGTTTACAAGGGCAAGATGCCAAGAGGCATCTGGGCAATGCCACAAGCATCCCCAACTACCGTCTATGATTGGCGTCTGCCAATCTGCCAACATAAATTTGTCCTCTTTGAGACTCTGTGTCTAGAGTAAGTACGTTTTTACACATTCTGTCCTGATCATCAGAATATGTGGTCTTATCTGGAAATAATGACAGCTTGGTAATACTTCTGCTATATAAATATGGAAAACCCATAAATAATAAATAAGTGCTGTATTTTGGAAGAAAGCGTTGCTCTAGACCTAATTTAAAACCTTACTTACGGTGGGTTAAACTAACGTCTTAAGCTTGCCATACACAAAGGAATATGATATCTTGTTTCCGAACAGTCTTACCCTGGGAAGACTCTCACTCGACATGCTCGTCATGTTCTTTGCATGTCTGACGAGCTCCCTTTAGCCTGTCAGGCACAGTAGCGGCTTCCATCTACACAATCAGCACACAGCCATTAGGAATCAGCCACAATCTTTCAGCCCGTCAGATCTCTTTTCCTGAGAACGACCGTCTCCTGTGGTTCCCTCCTGAGATCATTTTTACCCAACGCACCATGAAAGTGCCGCACGGCTGCACCATAATCGGCATATCAGCTGGCGGTCTCTTTTCGGGTATGGCTAGCTCTACTCCAGGGCGCAAGTCTTGTTTGAATTCCACGTCCAGTATATCTAGTTCAGCACTGGGATGCTTGGAGGGGGTTTCAACATGTATTAATATTCATTAATCAGAATAAAATACTTTAGCAGTCAAAATCCCAATTTTCCCTCTTTCTTCACAATGGGTATTCGTCAGCTAAGGGTCAATTCAAGCGTCGAATCCCTGCAAATCAGTCTGCGATAAATAATTAATGTCGTTCATTAGTTTCAGGGCCATTAAACATATATGAATGCTGGTTTTAGATGTGCTACTAGTGCTGGGATGGAGAAAAGCTTGTACAGAGATGTTGCCTAAAAGGCAGCTCCACCCAGTGCTGATATTTCAGTTTTGTCTCTGTGATTGCAAGCTTTAAGCTGAAATTTTTATCTGCTTAAATTTTTTCTTCTCTGGTTCCTACTTTCAACCTTCATGCATATTCTAATAAAATGAAATAATAGAAAAAAAACATTAACATACCTTTTTTTCGACTCAATCATGTCATTACTGGGTCTCTGGGCTTCTATACATGGGCATATCATGGCTGGTGCGATGGGCCAGCAAGGTGCTGTATATAGCTTCCTAAAAACATCACAGCACCCTGCCTCAGTAATTCTCACAAGGATTCACCGACCTGATTCAAGCAGTGAGATGCATGGGTCCTCAGCCCTGATGCAAGCAGTGAGATGCATGGGTCCTCAGCCCTGATGCAAGCCGTGAGATGCATGGGTCCTCAGCCCTGATGCAAGCAGTGAGATGCATGGGTCCTCAGCCCTGATGCAAGCAGTGAGATGCATGTGTCCTCAGCCCTGATGCAAGCTGTGAGATGCATGGGTCCTCAGCCCTGATGCAAGCAGTGAGATGCATGGGTCCTCAGCCCTGATGCAAGCAGTGAGATGCATGGGTCCTCAGCCCTGATGCAAGCTGTGAGATGCATGGGTCCTCAGCCCTGATGCAAGCAGTGAGATGCATGGGTCCTCAGCCCTGATGCAAGCAGTGCACCTTCAGAAGAGTTATGCAAATATCAAAATGCCTTGGTGGTAACTATGAGTCTGGAGGCGTGGGTATTTTTTGTCAGGCTGAATTTGCATGAAAATTACCCTGGGTGACATCCAAATGTAATTCTGAGCCTCCAAGATTGAAAAACAATGAAATACAATGAAAGAGATGTGCCAGGGACAGTACGGTTAGGGAAGAAAGGGCTACATGATGCTGAACATCTTCCAGTCTGTAGGCAGATGCAGTCTACTTTCTACACTGTAGGTAGCACTCCTCTGCAGTGGCACCTTAGCTGGAGAGTAAGTCAAGAGAAACACAGTTCTACTATGGCTTCCTGGGACACCGGAGAAGCACCCAATTGGATGCTGCTACCCCATGTGACACCAGAAAGCCATCTTGGGTCAGGCAGAGCCTATTTAAGGATCTGGGTTCCAGGCTTAGTGCGCTTTTTGTGAGTGGATAGAGAAGGGACAGGTACTCCGCCTGTTAAGGACAATACTAGCGGTAGGAAAAGGTTCCTGACGAGGAGGGAAAACGTAGGGTCACAACTCCTTTGCACCTTTTCCCATGTGGGCACTGAACAGTCAAGCCGCATTCCTCTCTTTTAACATATGCTGTCTACTGGCTGATACATGTCATCTTCAGATTTTTGAAAATCGTGAGTACACCTGGTTAGGCAGGCTTCCCTCTGGGTTGTTGTGAACTATTGTTGCATTACTTCAATACAAGTTTTCTATTGCTCCTAGCCGTGAGAGTTACTGCCGCGGCACACGCTGCACTCCACCTACAAGTCAGGATATTAAGTTCTATTTGACTTGCTGCAGCTTCTGATGCATGCTGGGAGAAGCTCACAATGTGCAGTGGAATATATTTCAGTACAGGAGAGGAACCTGTACAACTGTGCAAGGCTGAAGTCTCTTTCGCCTAAAAAAAACCTCTGTAGCAATATTGGCAATTTAGTTTCACCGTGCTCCACAGGGCATGCCAATAAAATACACTTATGTTTTTGGTTGTAACATGACGAAATGTGGAATAATTTCAAGAGGTGTGAATACTTTTTCAAGGTACTGTATGTCACAAATATTGGCATCTGGTATTTCTTGTGGATTCTGAAGGGTAGATATCAAAGGTCTGGTAGATATCAAAGATCTACCCTGCCCCAGACTCAGGAGAAATTGGGGGGCTGATAAAGTGGTAATGTTGGGCGGAGATTGTTATGCCGCGTACACACGGTCGTTTTTCGGCATGAAAAAAAAAAACGTTTTTCAGCATGTCCAAAAAACGAAGTTTTTCCAACTTCATCATTAAAAACGATGTTGCCCACACACCATCGTTTTTAAAAAATTATGAACAAAGCGCGGTGACGTACAAAACGTTCGACGGCACTCTGAAGGGGAAGTTCTATTCGCCTTTGGGCTGCATTTAGCTGATTCCTTGTTAGTAAAAGACGATTCACGCTTTTTTGTCTGTTACAGCGTGATGAATGTGCTTACTCCATTATGAATGGTAGTTTTACCAGAAAGAGCGCTCCCGTCTCATAACTCGCTTCTGGGCATGCGCGGGTTTAAAACGTCGTTTTAGCCCACACACGATCATTTTTTACAACCCGAAAAACGACATTTTAAAAAACGACGTTAAAAAATGCAGCATGTTCGATTTTTCAGAAGCCGAAAAACGATGTGAAGCCCACACACGATGATTTTAAATGACGTTTTTAAAAACGTAGTTTTTTTTCATGCCGAAAAACGACCGTGTGTACGCGGCATAAGACTTCCATTATAATTATTTTTTTTTTTTTGGTTAATTTGTTTGTCTTTTTATTCAAACATGTTTTAAAGATGCATTATAGTGAAACACGAGTACATGGTTGACTGATAGACAAACCACACAGATATGAGGTTACGCAATTATAACAGCAGACATCGAACATGACAGCAGACAATGTAAGAAGTAATAGCAATATTACGGTAGTATACAGTCTCTTGATATTTATGGGGAGATATTCTTAGAGAAGTCATGTTATGCTATCATTCAACTATAGGTCAGAGGCCTGGTGGGTGAAAGTTTGGAATCTAAGCCTGTTGTCAGATATCAAAATAGGTGCGTAGACCATGAGAAGTATAAAAAAGGAGAACAAGAAAAATGAAGTAGAGTGTTTTAATAACCTATGTAAGCGGAGGAAAGATAGAGAGAAAGAAAAAGGAAGAGGAGAGAGGGGGTTAAGGCGGCGTAAGGAAACAGGAGACAGCTAGACGACGACCGCATGTCATTTATATGGAACGTCTTGCAAGACAGTCTTAAGTGTAGGCATCAAAGCAGACCCAGGGGTCCCATACTCCTTCATAGGTAGTGAGAACATTGTTCATTCTGGCTGTAAGGCTTCCATAAGTCGTACTTTGCACATTATAATTTTATCAACAGATACTGAAGAAGAAGCTGGGAGTGATGAAACTTGAAATATTAATTTTTTAATAAAAAAAAACATATTAAGCCTCTTTAAAAGTAATACAGTAAAACCTTGGGTTAAGAGTAACTTGTTTTTTTAATACATTTTGACTTGATATACAAGCGATGTCTTGATATAAGAGTAGCGTCATGTCACAACTGAGTATAAAAGAGAGGCGCTTCTAAGTTTAGCAATATGGTTACATTTAATGAAGGCATTTAGCAACTCACATGGTTGATGATTAAAACAGGCATCTAAGTATGCAGGCCTCTGGGATAAAACTATACACAAAGACCATCCTCCGTACCGCCATTGGTGTCGTCCCTTCCACGAGCGGTTCAAGCCTCGCTTTCAGATCCCTCTACTGCAAGGTAGTCTTGCAGACTGACAGCAGTGATAGTCGGCGGCGCGGAGGACGGTCTATGTGGACAGCTTTACCCCGAATTCCTGCATACTTAAATGTGCCTCTTTTAATCATCAACCATATTGTTGATAAATGTTGTACCTTCATTAAATGTAACCATATTGCTACACTTAGAGGCGCCTCTCTTCTCTTTTACACTCTGTAGATCCTGCTGGAATTTGCTTCTAATCCTAATTGTGGAGGCTGTCATTTGTGGATGGACATTTTCTGGTTACACAACCTATCACATTGCTATAATCTTTTCATATGGACTATAGACTGAAATACTTATGAATAAATGGTTGTGAAACAAAACATTTGAGTTTCCATTATTTCTTATGGGAAAATTTGCTTTGATATACAAGTGCTCTGGAATGAATTATGCTTGTAATCCAAGGTTTTACTGTATCTATTTATAGTGGAACTCCTGCCAAACCATTTTTTTTTTTGGTAAAATGGGGAAAGGCCAGAACCTCTGCCGAGTTTTATTCCAAATTGTTTTTACGTTGTGGAGATAGTCTCTCATTTCCTGTCCTAGTGATAGCTGTCATTGCTATGGAATGTTAGCCAAAATCCAAACGTTGACAGCTTGCTGTCACTGGAACAGATGGTGTGGGGAATTTCCCGATGGGGACACCTGTTGGAAACTGACAATGATCAAAGGTAGGAATTCCCTCACTTTAAGGAGATTTTCTCTCAATTCCTGCTGTACCTTTGAGACCCAAACCCTTCCCCACTTTGTATGAAAAAAAAATGCTCTTCTTATCCACTTCCTGTCAGGAGGCATTACACATTACTTCTTAACCCTTTGCCGACCGCTGCACGACGATATACGTCGGCAGAATGGCACGCCTGGGCATATGGACTTATCGGTACGCTTTTTTTTGTTTATAGCGCAAAAAATAAAAAACGCAGAGGTGATCAAATACCACCAAAAGAAAGCTCTATTTGTGGGAAAAAAAGGATGTCAGTTTTGTTTGGAAGCCACGTTGCACGACCGTCAGTTAAATTGTCAGTTAAAGCGACACAGTGCCGAAAAGTGGGGCTGAAGTGGTTAAAATAGATCTAAATTCAATCACTAAAATCTTATTTTAGCTTTGATGTTATTGCACAATCGGAAGTTGAGAAATCTTTTTAAATCTTTGGTTTTCATTAAACAAATACCTTGTGATCCTGCCATGACATCCTCTGTTGTTCCCCTGGAAGAGAATCGGGTTAGCCACACTGATGATGCACATTGCTCAGGCATTGTCCACTGTTGCCACTATCAGGAAACTGGCCCAGAGCAATGATGTACAGCCGGAGGGTGACATTTTTTTTTTTTTTAATCGGTGGGTGATCCTTTAGGATGTATGGTGCTTTATCAAACTAAATTTTCTACTTTTAGTCCTCATGCTCACGGAAATTTTTACAGACACTTTTATGAGCGTTTTTTGCAGCTTAAAAACGTCTCTCCGTGTTAGCCTATGGCCTCATGCCCACCATGATGTTTTTCAGCTGTAAATGGCTGAGCAGTTTTTAAGCTGAAAAAAAAAACCAGGATCAGTGCGTTCTGAAGCTCCAGCATTAGAGCTGTAAAGACGTCAGACGCCGTCAAAGGGTGTTAAACGCGATTTAACGAGGCTTAAAGCTGTGTTAAGCATCGTCCGGCGTTTCTTTCTCTATTCAAAATCAGTAGTTCCCTATGGGAGCCCATTAATTTGAATAGAGGTCGCACCAGAAGTTGGATCAAGATGATCCGACTTGCGGGGCGACTCGTGTGCGGAGAATCTTGAAGGGGAAGCCCGTGAAAATGTTAAAACAAATTGCGTGAGGTTCCCCCAGTAGGATCTTAAGGGGAATCCCCCACACCAAAAAAAAAGGGCGTTGGGGTTCCCCCAGGATCCATACCAGACCCTTATCCGAGCACGCAACACGGCAGGTCAGGAAAGGAGGCGAGCGAGTGCCCACCCTCCTCCTAGACCATACCAGGCCAAATGCCCTCAACATGGGGGGGGTTGGGCACTGCGCTCCCCACCCCAAAGCACCTTGTCACCATGTTGATGAGGACAAGGGCCTATTCCAGACAACTCTGGTCGTTGGTTGTCGGGGTTTGCGGGCAGCGGGCTTATCAGAATCTAGGAACCCCCTTTAATAAGGGGGCCCCCAGATCCCGGCCTACCACCCTAAGTGAATGAGTATGGGGTACATCGTACTCCTACCCATTCAACTGAGGGGAAAAAGTGCCAATAAAAAACACACTACACAGGTTTTTAAAATAATTTATTAGACAGCTCCGGGGTCTTCTTCCGGCTTCGGGGGTCTTCTTCCCGACTTCTCCGCTCTCTCCGGTGTCTTCTCCCGCTCTCCGGTGCCTTCTCCGCACTTTCCGGTTCCTCTCTCGCTCTCCGGTGCTTTCTGCCTTCTGCTGGGCTCCGCTACCTTCTTCCAGCTCTTTTACTAGCGACGGCCTGGTCTTCTCAGGCGCCTTCTTCCTTCTTCTCTTCTGATGTTGACTCGACGATCTCTTCCGCTGTAATGCCGTGTGCGCAGTCCGCAACGATTTATATAGGCATGGGGCGTGGTCTCCGGGTGATGTCACACGGTGACCCCAACTCTTATGACGTCACAGTCCCATCATGCTCCAGGTGGTGACGTCATAAGAGCCGGGGAAGACTGGGCCGCCGCTAGTAAAAGAGCTGGAAGAAGATAGCGGAGGACCAGCAAAAGGCAGAAAGCATCGGAGAGCGCGGAGAAGGCACCGGAGAGTGGGAGAAGACGCCGAAGAAAGCGGAGAAGTCAGAAGAAGACCCCCGAAGTCGGAAGAAAACCCCCGGAGCTGCCTAATAAATTATTTTAAAAACCTGTGTAGTGTGTTTTTTATTGACACTTTTTCCCCCCAGGTGAATGGGTAGGAGTACGATGTACCCCATACTCATTCACATAGGGTGGGGGGCCGGGATCTGAGGGCCCCCTTATTAAATAGCGAACTATTGATTTTAAATAGAGAAAGAAAAACACGGCTGAAAGCTAGCGTGGCGAAACGTGCATTGAATTCAATGCAAAACGCAGAAAAAATTGTGTTTAAAAACGCTGCTTTTTTCCTGGCGTCTGTACTAGCTTTACAGCCCGTTTTTTAAAACGTCCATGGGCATGAGGCCGTAGGGTTTAGATCTACTTTATTGACCATAGCCCATGTCTGTGTTTCAGAGATGTATTGTTTTTCTGGAGAATTGTATTTCTTATTAAATATTACATTTAGAGTGAGGAGAAGGCAAATCAGTTTGTCCTCATACCTTCTTCACACAAATGTCGAAATCATTATCACCATCATTAACACAATCATCCACGTCCTGTTAGGTACCAATATAACCTCTAAAAGTTGTCAATAGCTTTGTTTTACTTTACATATGGAATGCTAGGTACAAGCTGTTGTTTTTGTGCAATCAAACAATGGAATGGAATCAAACAATGTTATCTGCATATCATCTAACTCATCAAGTCGATTTCTCCACTTTCATTTCAGGACCATGGAAACTCCTGTTTCCAATTTCTAAGAATTATTTAGCCCCTACATTTGATTTCTATACCCCAAAAGAGTAAAGATACCCCAGGATAAGAACCCTAAATTTAAAGGGGTTGTAAACCCTCGTGCCTTAATGCATCCTATGTAAACCTTAATGCATCCTATGTAAAAATCCCCCCCCGGCCCCCCGTTTTACAATAACGCGGGTGCCAGGGGGCGGGCCAGAGTCATACATTCGGCGGCTATGGACACCGAATGAATGACTTGAGAGCGTGCCCGCAAGGTAACCCCCCGGTAGAGAGCCTCTACCGGGGGGTTATCTGATGTGGGGAGGAGCCGCGAGAGCCACCGTGGGACTCCAGAAGTCACGGATCAGGGGTGGCACTGTGCAAAACGAGCTGCAAAGTGGAGGTATGTATGACATGTTTGTTATTTAAAAAAAAATAATGATGAGGTTAGGTACACTCTTTACATAAAACAATATGACCATGGGCCATATCAGTCCATGTCACTGCAGGAGGGTAGACTTCATACAGCCTTTTTCTCTTCACACAAGTTGAGGGTTAAGTTGATATTACAAACATTGACAATTTGGGCCTCTTCAATAGAGTAGGTTCAACAAAAAAATCTTTGTTCAGGATGGAGTGAGGAAAGATTAGAACCTCTAACCATTTAATTGATCCCTCGGCCCAGATTGTTAAAGCGGAGGTTCCGCCAATTTTTATTTTAAAAGTCAGCAGCTACAAATACGGCAGCTGCTGACTTTTAAAAAATGAACACTTACCTGTCCAGGGCGTCCACGATGTCAGCAGACGAGGCTGAGCAATCGCTCGGTCCTCGGCTGCTTCCGCCGCCATCCTCGGTGAGGGAATCAGGAAGTGAAGCCTGACGGTTTCACTGCCCAATTCCCTACTGCGCATGGGCGAGGATCGCGGCGAGCCGTCACTGGTCCCAGTGTTTCCCAGAAGACAGCGGGGGGGGGGGTGACGTCACAGGCTGGATTCCCCGAGGGGATCAGACCCGGAAGTGGTGCAAATACCTGTCTCAGACAGGTATCTGCACCGCCCTGAAAGTTGCCAAATGTGTCACCGGAGGGGGGGCGGGATCCAAAAAGCGGAGGTTCACTTTTTGTGTGAACCTCCGCTTTAATATTTTGGAGCCTGGCAGTGAGGAAGAAGAGCCCAGGGTCCAGTGGCCAGTTACTAGTTACTAACATCCACCATAGCACCCTGCTGCCAGACCTCCATATATCACTCTCAGAGACAATAAGCAGTCATTTGCGTTGTTTTGTTTTTTGTTTATTGGGGGTATATAACTTGGATGGGGAAAGGGAATATCGGATATCCATAGATCAGATCACTATGCCATCATATTTAACAATAGATTAAATTGATTGAGCTTTTGAAGAATTGATAGACTCTAATAATCACAGTCACTTCCCCTGCATAACTCACTGTTGCTTCTCGTCTGCATCAACTCCTGCAGACTGTTGCTCCCAGGACTCCTCTTCTCCCGCACAAACTTCCACTGTGAACTGTTAGTCTTTCCGCCTCATCATTTTCACTGTACATAAAGGATTACTCTGAATAGGCCTATATGCTTGCTGACCTGCTGAACTGTTGATAGGCCAAGGGCCTGCAGTACCCCCTTCTTGCAGCCCAGTAGATTAGTAGCTTGTATTAGTTGGTGGACTACTGACCCCAGCTAGCTCGACTTGCAAATCCTGTGCCAACAGGCCACATCGATTTGACACAAAACCTCACAGTCTCTCCTCTGGCCTCGCACCCCTGGCATACATCCTCCAGATATCCACTGTGTCACACTCACCGTCCTTCTTCCGCCCTGAGTCCATAGTGAAGAACTTAACTGAACATGCGTTCCGATCACTTCTCCAGCTCCTCTGTTCCAGGACACCCACTCCATGTATAGATAAGGCTCCTTCCCAGCTCTCCCAGGCTCCTCTGCTGAGGTGCACACCCCTCTCAGATGGGGATGGCCTCCTGCTGTGATCTATCACTCCATTCTCCACATCTACCAGCCGACAACTCTCCTCCAGTGGGCTGGACCTGAGTTTATGAAGAAGGCCTGCCCCCTGCCGATTCCAAATGGGGATTGGTCAGGGCTCCTCACATGAGCTTCCTGTCACTCCAGTCCTCTGCCCTGCCCCTCTTCCAGATAATTTTCCCTGAAAGCAGGGGAGGCACCCAAGGACTGAAGCACAGATTATCCCACCCACTGCTACACTAACCACTCCTTGCCCTCCAGATCAAAAACAAGCAGGCCTGACAGCTATCACAAAATCCTACTTCTAGCACCTACCTAAAGGTAGAGGGTGCTACACCAGTGGCCCTTGCAGAGGTAGCGCTACGTTTACAACCGTAAGCGCTCTCACAAACAATGGTTCTAAGTGCGAGATGTCTGCCTCTGGAGTTTTAAGAACTCTCCCGCCAGATCAAGATGAATCCCTATTTGCCGACTAGAAAGTTTGCTGCAAAAGATAACTGTGAACTCTATAGACAGGTGCTGAATGTTTAGAAAATAATTTATATTTTAAACTTAATTTCCCTTATTGATTGATTTTTATGCAAGCTTATAATGAATATCATGCAAATCCAAAGATCCAAATCAAATAATTGATTAGAAAGTTGATTAGCGCCTTGCATTTTCTTGAATATACTATCTGGTGTTTCCTATCCATTGCATTCATTATACCCTGATGGCATTATTATTTTTTTTTACATTTAAGGGGAATTCTAGCTTATATCATGCTGTTTTTAAACAATCTGTGTCACAGCAACCATGATGTAATATGTATGTTGTTAAATATATAAAGCTACTGTATAAGGTGAAGAACATATTAAGGATTGGCTTATATTGTTATGTGCAGTCTTGGCGCTGATTCAGTAGACTCATATGGCCTCTGCCAGCAGCATGATCCTTTTGAGGGTTCAAACGTTTCTCATTCTATTACTAGTTTTTAAGTAGTTATGTATCCATTTAAAGTCCTTAAGGGCCCATTCACAATTATGCATTTCAGTAATGTGCATGGCCACATTAACACACCTGTCATACTTTGATGATTTGTAGTTCATTTCATTGTGAATGGCACCCCAATGTACTGTATAATGGAAGGCAAAGCACAATGCACTACAGTGTGCCATGTCAAATTCCATGCATTTTGATGCAACAAAAAGGGTCATGTCCATTGAGGTGCATTGGCATATTGTCATCAGACCGTGTAGGTATATATAAATGGGCAGTGAATCAATAGAGGCAACATTGCAAGCCGGGTGTTATTTCCCCAATGCACATGGCTAAAGGTGTTTATTGTTGTAAAATCACCAGAGCGGAGATGTTAAAACTGCATTATATGTGGAAGACAGATGTTGCCGAAGGCCCTCACCCCTGTTCAATGATGTTTGATCCAGTTTGACGTAGTTGGCCTCTTTAATGCCTCTTGTGAACCAGCTGTCCTCCCTGTCCAAACTGTGCACCTCACTGTCCTTGAAAGAATGTCCTTTTTCCTTAAGATGTAAGAAGGTTGCTGAGTGTCTGTCGAAGGGGGCCTTTAACATCATCTGTCTTCCACATATAATGCCGTTTTACTGTCTCTGCCCCGGTGCTTTGACAACAATTTGCACCTTTAAAAAAGTAAATTGAGAAATCAACACCTATGTAGACTTCCTGACACTGTAGATGGGATCAGGTAACAAGAACAGGGTGGTTCCACAACTTTCACACCTCCTGTGCTGTTCTTGGACAGGAATATCTACACATTCCATGGTGATCGGATTAAGATGTTGGTGCTGCATAAATGTTGTGGTATGGTTCTGACACTCATTGGAATTGAAGAAGTGGCTTGGAATAAGCTACTAAAACATTTTCAACATTACACAAGTCCATTTGAATGTGACAACTACTACTTGATATATAAAAGAGCAATTTTTACCTCCAAAGTATTTTTATTTCTGTTCATCCAGTCCTGAGAGTTGCACAGCCTCCTCACACAGCAAAGCCGGGTAGATGATACAACTTACTGTTTAAGAATGCAGTAATGTCTTCTCTCCATCTATTCCACTTTCTTTCTTTCTTTTCTTTCTCTTTACTTTCTTCCCTTTCTATATTCATCTCTCATCCTTCCTTATTTCTTTCTATTTGGTATTGTGTTCTTTCCTCCTTTTTCTATTATTTTATTCATTATTTGTTCATCTCACCCACCCTTCCTTCCTGCCTTCTTTTTCCTTTCATGAACGTAAATGTGGGCATCAGAGGCTTTCCTTCATTCTTTCCTTCCTATCTTCATCTTTCCCATTCCTTCTTTCTTTATTTGTTTGCTTCACTGTCTGTTGGTTCCTTATATCTTCCTCTGCCCCACCCTTCCTTCCTGCCTTATTTTTCCTTCAGGCCTCGTACACACGACCGAACATGTCTGCTGAAACTGGTCCGCGGACCAGTTTCCGTGGACATGTCCGACCGGGTGTAGGGCCTAGCGGACCGGATTCCTGGCCGAGCGGACAGGTTTTCAGCGGACAAAAGTTTCTTGGCATGCTAAGAAACATGTCCGCTGGAAAGCTGTCCGTCGGACATGTCCGATGGTCAGTACGACTCATCGGACATGTCCGCTGGCCCGAAATCCCATGCATGCGTCGAAGTGATTCGACGCATGCGTGGAAGCATTGAACTTAAGGGTTTGCGCACGTGGCCGCGTCATCGTCGCCGCTACGTCGCCGCCACGTCACCGCGTTTTCTGTCCGCGGAGAATTTGGTCTGATGGTGTGTACACACATCCGACCAAATTCTGCCAGCAGACATGTCCGATGAAAACGGTCCACGGACCGTTTTCATCGGACATGTCTGGTCGTGTGTACGAGGCCTCAGAGGCTTTCCTTTATTCTTTCCTAACAATCTTCTTCTTTCCCAATTTTCCTTCTTTCTTTCCATTTGGTATTTGACTTTTCCTTCTTTTTAGCAGTGTTTTCTTTCTTTCTTTCTTTTTTTCTTTCTTTCTCTCTCTCTCTTTCTTTCTTTCTTTCTTTCTTTGCTCCTTCCTCCATTTTTTCCTTCATTGTGTGTTGGTTGTGTTACCTTCCTGTCACCCACCCTTCCTTCCTTCCTTCCTTCCTTCCTTCCTTCCTTCGTCTCTCTAATCTTTGCTTCTTTCTTTTTATTTGGTATTTGATTCCTCCCTCTATTTTTTATTGTTTCCTTCGCTGTCTGTTTTTTATATCTTCCCCTCACTCACCCTTCCTTCCTGCCTTCTTTTTCCTTTCATAAATGTAAATGCAGGCATCAGGTGCTTTCTTTTTTTCCTTCCTTTCTCTGTTCTTTCCTTCATTGTCTGTTGTTTTTTTTTACCTTCCTCGTTTACCTTCCTTTCACTCATCCTTCCTTCCTGTCTTCATCTCTCTAATCTTTCCTTCTTTCTTTTTATTTGGTATTAGATTCCTCCCTCCATTTTCTATTCTTTCCTTCACTGTTGGTTCCTTTCCTCTTCCTCTTCCTCTCACCCATCCCTCCTTCTTGCCTTCTATTCTTTCTTTCTTTCTTTCTGCCTCTCTCCCATCTATCCTTATTCCTTTCTATTTGGTATTTTAGTATTTCCTCCTTCTCTATTCTTTCCTTCATTATCTGTTGGTTCTTTTACCTTCCTCTCACCCACCCCACTCTCTAATCTTTCCTTCTTTATTTCTATTGTTTGCTTCACTGTCTTTTGGTTCCTTATATCTTTCTCTCACTCACTCTTCCTTCCTGCCTTATTTTTCCTTTCATGAATGTAAATGAATGTGAATGTAAATGCAGTTATCAGGGGCTTTCTTTGCTACCTTCCTTCCTTCCTCCATTCTTTCCTTCATTTTCTGTTGGTTCTTTTACCTTCCTCTTTTACCTTCCTCTCACCCACCCTTCCTTCCTGCATGCATCTCTCCAATCTTCTGTTCTTTCTTTTTATTTGGTATTACATTCCTCCCTCCATTTTCTATTCTTTCCTTTACTGTGTGCTCCTTTCCTCTTCCTATTCCTCTCATCCATCCATCCTTCCTGCTTTCTTTCTTCCTTTCTTCCTTACCTCGTCCTTCCTGCCTTCCTTCCTTGTCCTATTTCTTCTCTACTTCCTGTCTCTCACCCACTTTTCCCCCCTCAATTTCCTATCTCATATCATCACCCCCCCCCCCCCCCCCCCCCATCTTTCCTTTTGCCTCCTCTTTGTGCTCACTAAGAACATACATATGTGCATTCGTATTTCCAAATGTGTAAGACATTCATCTGTCTGCTTTGCTGACACCGTCACCCGTAGGAAGATTTATGCCTCCCCCTTCCTTTATGTTTGCTCCATTTGTGGAACTAGGGAACACAGCCTCTAACAAGGTCATAATAGGCCTTTAAATTCCAGTGACAACATTTTCATTTCCATTCCTCCCATGCCTCATTTGATATAGAATCTGCCCCTAAAAGCTCTCGCAGTGCCCTGGTCTCATTACCATATCTCCGCCCACCTCTGCTCTCGACGGCGGAAAAAAAATGCAAGTTTTGGTGACAAGGGCAGCCTAATTACCTGGCTGGAAACATGCAAATCCTCCGCTAGGCCCGTTTCATCATTACTACATTTTGTACAGTGGAAGGGTCCATCACGGTGTTTACCCACTAGAACCGCACAGAACGTCTTAATGCGCGCCATCATTTCTGTCACTTGGCAAATACGAGATGTAATGATGCTGAGCGTCTATATGCAGATAACGAGCCCTCCACACTCTACAATTATGCTGAGTATCTCTATACGGCTGTAATGAACACACTGTGCTTTACAAAGATGCTGAGTGTATATACACTGATAATGAACACACTCCGCTCCATAATGATGATAGGTGTATCTATATACTCCTAATCACCATGCTGTGTTCTATAGTGCTGCTTAGGATCTCCATTTTTTTATGATGAATAGATTTGATACATATTGAACTTTGGATGCTGACTCTGATGTATGGCAATGTAGGCTATGCTAATATGGCCACGTATTGCTGAGCTCATGTATCCTTTGCAAATTGTGGAAGATCTATACTTACATATACATTGCGGCTTTTAGATATCTGCACTTAGATAATGATCAGATGCCGGCTAATTATCACAGACTGCTCTTCTATTATAAGTAGGAATGGCAGAGGCAAGTTTGTTTTAGGATCATTTTCTGTGTTTTATCTATCCATTTATCTTTCTGTCAAAGCTACCCGGCTATCTATCGATTTATTTTCCTTTTTTTTATATTGGGTCCAGGGCAGGCACAAATTGGACTAATGTTTATTTTATTAAAGCTGAACTCCAGGCTAACAGCTAAATACACAGCTGAAATACGTTTAAGTGAGTTGTTTATACCTACCAAAGGATTTGTGTTTCTGTCCATCCAGTGCTGAGATTTACACATCCCAGCCCCACAGTGCAGCCCTAAGCAAAATAAGAAAGGCTGCCACCATCTACCATCTACATGTAAGCTGTTTTATTAACCAGTTTGACTCCAGAGCAATTTTTGTTTTCGTATGAAAACATCTAGATTTTTGGCAATACAATTACTTAAATCCCCAGAACATTATGGGCCAGATTCAGAAAGACTTACGACGGGCTTATCTGTAGATATGCCGTCGTAAGTCCGAAACCGCGCCGTCGCAACTTTAAGCGTATGCTCAAACTGAGATACCCTTAAATGTTGCTATGATACGACCGGCATATTTACGCTGGCCGCTAGGGGCGTGTACGCTGATTTACGCCTAGAATATGTAAATAAGCTAGATACGCCTATTCACGAACGTACGCCCGGCCGACGCAGTACAGATACGCTGTTTACGTTAGGCTTTTTCCGGCGTAAAGTTACCCCTGCTATATGAGGCGCAGCCCATGTTAAGTATGGACGTCGGGCCAGCGTAAAATTTTTCAGTCAATTACGTCGTTTGCGTAAGTCGTCCACGAATAGGGCTGGACGTAATTTACGTTCACGTCAAAAGCATTGGCTTTTTGCGGTTTAATTTGGAGCATGCGCACTGGGATACTTTCACGGACGGCGCATGCGCCGTTCGGAAAAAGCGTCATTTACGTGGGGTCACAATACATTTACATAATACACGCCCACATCTTCCACATTTGAATTAGGCGGGCGTACGCCGGCCTATTTACGCTACGCCGCCGCAACTTTGCTTGGTGAATACTGAACTTGCCTGTCAAAGTTACGGAGGCGTAACGTAAATAGGATACGTTACGCCCGCACAAAGATACGTGGTCCCTACCTGAATCTACCCCAATATATTTTGTGAAAGCAGAGGCCCTGTAGAATAAAATGGTGATAGTTGCAAGTTTTTATGTCTCATGTTATTTGCTAAAACTGTTTTTTAAATGCAGATTTTCAGTAAAAAATATAATAAAATGAATTTTAGTAAAAAAACACACAATATAATTCCCACAAATATGTAAAAGATAAAGTTGCATTGAGTAAATAGATACCAAACATTCCATGTCTTAAAGTTGCCAAGTTCCATGTCTTAAATCTCGCCAAAAACAATGGTGCTCAAAATTTTCCATAGGTGACGCTTTCAAAGCCTTTACAACTCATCAGTTTAGAGCAGGGGGTCTCAAACTGGTGGCCCTCCAGCTGTTGCGAAACTACAAGTCCCATCTGAGGGTACATATTTTCTAAAGGCAGATACCCTAGAGAATAGAATTGTGGTAGTTCCAATTTCTTATGTGGCGCAATATAAATGTAACGCTTAACTCAGCGGTTTATGAAACTCAAAATTTCAGTAATAAATACATGAAAGTTAATTTAAGGGCTTTAATTTAATAAATGCAGAATATTTCCCAATTTTTGGGTAAAATATGAACACTGAAGTTGCGCTCAGCAAATAGATACCCAACGTGTCAAGCCTTAAAATTGCGTTCTCCCGTAAAATGGCAAGAAACTTCAGTATGCTATATTTTCAATAGTCAACGCTTGTGAATAATGGACTTAGAATGATTGATCTCACTCCAGCGTGCATGGAGATATGTAACATGTGTAGCATAATCAACATTTTTGCACATAGGAGCCTCCGAAGCCAGCATTTATACTCATACTTGCGTGTTTGTGTGGGGGCCACAAAATTATTTTATTTTTTGGGGGGGTGGAGATTTTAAGTGCTTGGGTGTAACTTAAATTTTTTACACATTTTTTTACTCACATTGGGGGGGGATTCCCCTATTTGATGCATGATGCATGAAATTTTTTTCACGTCGAGAAAAATGTTCTGGAGCCTACACACAATCGTTTTTAATGACCAATTTAGAAAATGGCATTTTTCATGTCATGAAAAACGGTTGTGTGTACGTGGTATTAGAAAATGATAAGAAATAGTTGAGGCTGTCTGCAAATACATTTATAATCCTTGATAAATGTTCTGGGATTAATGCCGCGTACACGGTCGTTTTTCGGCATGAAAAAAACGATGTTTTTCAGCATGTCCAAAAAACGACGTTTTTCCAACTACATCATTACAAACGATGTTGCCCACACACCATCGTTTTTGAAAAATGATGAACAAAGCGCGGTGACGTACACCACGTACGACGGCACTCTAAAGGGGAAGTTCTATTCGCCTATTGGCTGCTTTAGCTGATTCCTTGTTAGTAAAAGACGATTCGCGCTTTTTTGTTACAGCGTGATGAATGTGCTTACTCCATTATGAATGGTAGTTTTACCTGAACGAACGCTCCTGTCTCATAACTTTCTTCTGGGCATGCGCGGGTTTAAAACGTTGTTTTTGCCCACACACGATCATTTTTAACAACACGAAAAACATTTTAAAAAACTATGTGAAAAAATGCAGCATGTTCGAATTTTTTTTTTTCGTTTTTCAGAAGCCGAAAAACGATGTGTAGCCCACATACGATCATTTTAAATAACGTTTTTAAAAACGTCATTTTTTTTAATGCCGAAAAACGACTGTGTGTACGCGGCATAAGTTATTCCTCTGCACACTATCCACAGTGAAGGCCTCGTCTTATCTGATTTACACCTAAACCCCTCAACTTCACTTAAGTCTAAAAATAAGCGCATTGCCGTTTCTGGGTTCCTGGGGTCTTCATTAAGATTTTCAGTGTATTCGTGAAACCGTTTAACAAATGTCCTGGATAGCGTGCGGTGAAATGGTTCTCCTAGAGGCTGCAACGTGTCGGAAACAGATGTATCATGTACGTAGATCCCTTGTACGCGGCTGGTCTTCTTGCTTTCCTTGCTGAGTTCTTTATGACAAATGCTGTTTTTAAAATAATTAACATGTAACATACCGCTAATAGCTTCCTAGTGATATTGGCAGCATGACTTCCAAGGTGTTGACAGGGTAATATTATATTATATAACACACGTTAGTGTGTTTATCCCAGGTGTCTGTACAAGTGATATGAATAATAAATCAGAACCTGTGTATATCTTTCCATAGAAGTCACAGCATGCAGAACAGCACAGCGATGGGAGCACCAAGAATATTTCACACACCCATTGACTCCCTATAAATGGTAAAACACCCACAGTAACTTGTAATATCCCTATTACAACAAGCTGAGAAGTCCTAAAGACGCCCTGGAGCATCTCACAGCTGGGGCTAACAGAGCCCATGATAGAAGAATAGGTAGGGAAATCATTTAACATTCAGGTTGACCACAAATATCCAAGTGCCAGGGAGCCCCCCCGGTCAATTTTCATGTATGACAAGGTGCCTTATGAAACAGTTATGTTTCTGTTGTACAGCAGCATTAAAAATTTTCATAATACACTATACATTTACACTACGCCGCCGTAACTTAGGAGGCAAGTGCTTTGTGAATAAAGCACTTGCCTCTCTGACTTACGGCGGCGTAGCGTAAATACGATACGCTACGCTGCCTGAAAGATGCGCCGCCCTACCTGAATCTAGCTAAGGGACTGCAATAATAACCCCCAGAATTAGTGTGAGTGACTGCAATAATTACCCCCAGAATTGGTGTGAGTGACTGCACTAATAACCCCCAGAATTGGTGTGAGTGACTGCAATAATAACCCCCAGAATTGGTGTGAGTGACTGCAATAATTACCCCCGGAATTGGTGTGAGTGACTGCAATAATTACCCCCAGAATTAGTGTGAGTGACTGCACTAATAACCCCCAGAATTGGTGTGAGTGACTGCACTAATAACCCCCAGAATTGGTGTGAGTGACTGCACTAATAACCTCCAGAATTGGTGTGAGTGACTGCACTAATAACCCCCAGAATTGGTGTGAGTGACTGCACTAATAACCCCCAGAATTGGTGTGAGTGACTGCAATAATAACCCCCAGCTTTGGTGTCAGTGGCCGCAATAACATAAATAATCTGAAATGCAAATAGCAGTTTAGCGGAAGGCACCCCGCTGCCACTCTGCAATGTTCAGAGGTGCCCAGTTTTTTGTGGCGGTGGCCCGGGATCTGGCCGGCCACACGCAGAGAGCCGGTGGACCACATGCCTGACCTGACCTGATCCTGGGCGACTCCAAAACATTGCACTACACTGTTTGTGATGTGATCTTTCTTCAATAAAAACAGTTTGGACTGGATTGAAGATCCGTGGTGTGCTGGCAAATATTTACGTTGTGGCGGCGGACCACATGCCACATATTGGGCACCATCACTTAAAGGTATTCTGGTTGCTTGATTCCTTACCTAACTCCAGCAGGTTTTGGCTAGTTACTAGTGAGCTACATGTACTGCTTAAAACTCAAACTCCAATTTTTTTTAAGTACTGAACAGTTGTATCCTTTGTATCCTCAAAAGCAATGTAGGTTTCTATCTTTTTTTTGCACAGTATATGGCTCCAGCTAAAAAATGGGTAATTTTGTTAGAATGGTCCTTTCTGAGCAGTACTTTATCTCCTAGTTATGCCCTATACACACGGTCGGACCTTTGTCCGACCAAATTCACATCGGAATTCCGACGGAATTCCATCGGAGGAAAAGAGAACACGCTCTTTATGTAATCTCCGATGGAATTCATCAGAATTGTCGATGGAATTTCTCCGATGGGGCATACACACAGTCGGAATTTACGATGGAAAAAGTCTGTCTGACTTTTTCCATCGGAAATTCCGAACGTGTGTTCGAGGCCTTAGGCCCCGTACACACGGTCGGTTTGGTCCGATGAGAATGAACCGAAGTTAATTTTCATCGGACCAAACCGACCGTGTGTATAGGCTATCGGTCTGTTTTCCTTCGGTCCAAAATTTTAAAACATGCTTCAAAACCGAACCAATGGACCGCTGCCCCATCGGACCAAACCGATGGTTAGTACAGAAAAGCTTCGGTTCAAAACCTGTGCATGCTCAGAATCAAGTCGACGCATGCTTGGAAGCATTGAACTTTGTTTTATTCAGCACGTCGTGTGTTTGACATCACCGCGTTCTGACCCGATCGGATTTTGGACTGACGGTGTGTACACATATCAGGCCGTACGGCCACTTCAGCGGTGAAACGATGAAAACGGTCAGTCGGACCATTCTCATCGGTTTTGTCCGACCGTGTGTACGGGGCCTTAGAGGTTTTCGAAGCATACAGTCAAGGAAGATGGCTTTGTATGGATCAATAACTCCTGCCATCGTAAATAATTATCTGCCACCACCACAAGTTAGTGTCTAGATGGTGTGTCTTTTACTCCCATGGACCTGTGGGCAAAGCTGTTTGGACCACGGTATCCGGTATCAGTTTTCTGCGTACAAGTTGTAATGCCCTGTACACACGCTCGGGATTCCAGACGGCAAAGGTCCGTCAGAAATCCCGAGGGGAAAACTGAGAACCTGCTCTCTACTTTTTCCCCCGTACACACGTTCGGTTTTCCCGTCGGGAAAACACAGATGAGAGCTTTTCCTCTGTAATCCCGACCATGTGTATGCTCCATCTGTCTTTTTCCCCCACAGGATAACTGACAAAAATTAACGTGTTCTTCAGGGAAAAAGTCAGCCGGGAATCCCGACGGGAAAAAGGAGAGCTGGTTCTCTTTTTTTTGCCGGCCGATTCAGGCAGTTTTCCCATCATAAAAACTGCGATGGAGCATACACACGGCCAGGAAGCCTGGCCAAAAGCTCTCCTTGCGGAAAACCCAGTCGCGTGTACGGAGCATAAGGCTCCACATGTGCAAACCACATTCTACCCCCTTTTCAATTCCTGGCCATCAAATCTTTTCATGTAACCATTGCTTGACTTGTGTGCTACTCTTAAGCCCCTCATAGATCAACTGTAGGGTTTGTTTGTGCATTTTTCTAAAGCATAAGGATGCGGTTTTCATGCAAAATGAATGTCCCTGCAATGGTGAGCTCATTCTTTACCTTCTTGCAGACAGTTGTACATTGATTCCATGCCCCAAGCTGAATACATTTGCATAACTGTTACATTTCTGAATCCGGTGCTGAAGCTCTCTCCATATCCTATGGAAGGCATGGGAAACTGCATAAGAAACAATGAAGAAAATACGTTACTCTGCTATGATGTGATTTGGGACTGACCATGGGGATAATCTTGAAAGTGCTTCTGCTGTGTTTGTAGATCCATGATGGTATTAAGTTTTAAGCTAGTAAAAGAGAAGACAAAAAAACACCTCTCAATTCTACCAGAAGATTTAGAGCAAAGTATATCATCTCCAGTGGATGGTGAACAGTCTCAGTTTCAGAAGCAAGCCAATAAAGATACATGTAAAATCTTTCATTAGCCTGCCCAAACAATAGTTACATAGTTACATAGTTAGTCAGGTTGAAAGAAGACATCCAGTTCAACCATAAAAAATATAATAATATCATACCATCCCATATACCCAATTCTATACCCACAGTTGATCCAGAGGAAGGCGAAAAACGCCAGCAGAGCATGATCCAAGTTGCTACAGCAGGGGAAAAAAAATCCTTCCTGATCCGCGGAGAGGCAATCGGATTTTCCCTGGATCAACTTTACCTATAAAAGTTATATTCTGTACATTTAGGAAAGTATCCAGGCCTTTTTTAAAGCAATCTACTGAGCTGGCCAGAACCACCTCTGGAGGGAATCTAGGAATAAACCCTGGAAGGGCATAGGTACCCCCCGGTACAACGGGATTTTACGGAGGGAATCTATTCCACATTTTCACAGCTCTTACTGTGAAGAAAACTTTCAGGATTTGGAGATGAAATCTCTTTTCCTCTAGACGTAAAAAGTGCCCCCTTGTCCTTTGTGTTGAGCGTAAAGTGGATAACTCAACACCAAGTTCACTATGTGGACCCCTTATATATTTGTACATGTTGATCATATCCCCCCTTATTCTCCTCTTCTCAAGAGTGAATACATTCCTCTAATCTTTCCTCATAGCTGAGCTCCTCCATGCCTCTTATCAGTTTTGTTGCCCTTCTCTGCACTTTCTCCAGTTCCCCAATATCCTTTTTGAGGACTTGTGCCCAAAACTGAACTGCATATTCCAGATGAGGTCTTACTAATGATTTGAACAGGGACACAATTCTCTCTCTCTCTCTCTCTCTCTCTCTCTCTCTCTCTCTCACTCTCTCTCGGGAGTCCATACATCTCTTAATACAAGAAAGGACTTTGCTCACTTTGGAAACCAAAGGTTTTGATAAGGTAAAGCTTACTTATCAATCTTGGTGTATCATCTTTTTAGTTAATCAAATGTATACAGTTAAGTGGCACCCAACTTCCATGGAACTGTATTACAAGTAAATTGGCATAGCCCCCAACTGTCCATTATTTGGAGGGACACTCCTTCTTTGGATTCAAATTTATGTCCATCTTTCCTCCTCAGTTGTCCTTCTTAGTATTATTTAAATACCAAAGTACCACACTAAATATGTTATTAAACTCTAAATCACTGAAGGGCTGCCTTGATCACATAGGACAAAGGGAACATGACAGGGTGTGCTGGAAGGAAGGAAGGAAGGAGAAGGGTTAAGAATGTGTGGGGAATGGTTTAAGGATATTATGTAGGGAGCAGGGAGGTTGTGGTCATAGCTTAGGGAAATCTCAAGGAGGAACAGACAGTGTGGTAACCAATTTGGTCTACCATCCAACCTCTTGGTAAATGTGTGGATATGGCTATGATTGAAAGTGCATACGTTAGGGAACTGAGGTATGGGAAGACAATGGCAAACTTGTGGGGCATATTGTACCTTTTTCACAGCATTGGTGGGTCCTTGATGGTGCCAAAAAAATAAGATTGTTGTTAATGTTTGGACAAGTGGTTTAGGCTTAATGGTCACAAATATGTTATGTGGTGTTCATGAACAAATTATTTACTAAGGTTTATTCCAGGTGAATAATGGTGTCAAAAGTACTGGTATGTACCCACAGAGCTGGTTGTAGATGGCTAGTGGCCGGTAAGGGGTTAACAACAGAACATGATAATCCAGGTGAATAATGGTGTAAAAATTACTGGTATGTACCCATTAAGCTAGTTGTAGATGGCTGGTGGCAGGTACTAGTTTACAACAGAACATGATATTTCAGGTGAGTAATGGTGTAAAAATTGCTGATGTGTACCCACTGGGCTGGTTGTAGATGGCTGGTGACCAGTATGGGTTTACAACAGAACATTATTTTCCAGGTGAATATTGGTGTAAAAATGACTGGTGTGTACCCACCGAGCTGGTTGTAGATGGCTGGTTATCGGTACAGGTTTACAATGGATCATGTTATGGGGTGGCACTTTCAAATACCTGCCTTTAATGGTTGTATCAAAATTCCTATTGCTTTTGAAGAATTGGTGTTAGGCCTTGTTCACATGACCGAACATGTCCGCTGAAACTGGTCCGTCGGACATGTCCGACCGTGTGTAGGGCCTACCGGACAGTTTTCCGGCCTAGCGGACAGGTTTCCAGCGGACAAAAGTTTCTTAGCATGCTAAGAAACTTGTCCGCTGGAAGCCTGTCCGTCGGAAATGTTGATGGTTAGTACGACTCATTGGACATGTCCGCTGGCCCGAAATCCCACGCATGCGTCGAAGTGATTCGACGCATTCGTAGAAGCATTGAACTTCGTGGTTCGCGCACGTCGCAGCATCATCGTCGCCGCCACGCCGCCACCACGTCACCGCGCATTTTGTCCGCGGGGAATTTGGTCTGATGGTGTGTACACACATCAGACCAAAAGATCCCAGCAGATCCGCGGACCGTTTTCATCGGACATGTCTGGTCGTGTGTACGAGGCCTTATCATCATGTTTAATCATGTTGGTGTTATTGTTATTATATTGTTATTTAAAAAAAGCTGTGCCCATAATACTCCAATGAAAAAAATGTGTGTCATGTATTATTTATGAGGTTTAATGTGTTTGGCTTTAATGTTCAATATCACTCCACCCTCTTAGCCCTACCTGGGACATGTGTTGCCAATTAGTGGTAAAAGGTGGGTTTAACCAATACATTTTTTGCATATTAATTCTTGATAGTTAACTGGGTGGGTGGCAGGGTATTTCTTTTCCCTATACACTTTTTCCAAAAAGGTGTTGCTCCTTCTTGTTGCAGAAGTTTGGGAGTCCTGTAATTGACACTGGGGATCACTAATAAATGCTGTATTTGGAATAAAGCTGGAATAACAATTTGCCAACCTAGGAAAACCACACACATCTTTGGGGCTCTCTGAGTTTCTGACCTCGGAAATAACTTTGATTTTACTTGACTCTGGACCAAGAGCATCTTCTGAAAGGGTATACAGTAGCCTATGAAAGTCATTATATTAATTTGAAGTTTGTAGTTTTGCTTATTGAGATCATGGTCTTTCTTTTTTTTAAGCATGCTTGTACCACACCAAAACTTCTACTATGCTCAGGTTTAGTTGTTGCCTTACACAATTTTATATCATCTCATGCAATACTTGTTGAATCATGCTATGAAGGAAATAATATTTGGTGGACATCAGTCATTTGTACAGAAAGGGATCGTCATGGCTGACAGTTGTATTTATGAGCTGGGGTTAACTCAACCTGATTATAGATCCATTTGATGTCCAGTTTACTGAAATCCATAACTTAATTTCTCTCATGTAGAATAGACTCCAAAATGGGAATTGGATTCCTTTCTTCTTGGATCTAAGACCTTTTTGGTTCAACAATTTAAACTGGAGATCTCCAAACTGCAGTTCCGGAGCTAGATGTGGCCATCTGCTTGCTTTTGCATGACCTTTGGGGCACTATTGCTCCTACTTATATGAGGAACTATTTCTCTCACTCACACTAACAATTGACCATGATTACTGCCACTGACACCAATGATAAAAGGAACTTTTCCTCCCACTGACACCAACAATGAGGCATAAATACTGCCATTGACACGAATGAAGTGGCATTATTTCTTTCACTATTCCATCCCCGGACACCAACAATGGTGCACTATTCCTTCCACTGACACCAATGATGGGGCAGTATTCCATCCACTGACATCAGTGATGGGGCACTATTCCTCCCACTGACACCAATAATGAGGTATTGTTTGCTCCCACACTAGGACATTATCTCCACCCACTGGCCACAGCCTAAAGGAAAAAAACGGGCCCTTTGTTCAGAAAGTTTGGAAACCCTTGATTTAGAGCGACACCTGTGACGGATCTGGGATACCCCATTTGGGTATCTCTGCCAGACCTGTGTCTCCTGTCCTCCAAACGCACCGGCAGCCTGCAGACTCGCCATAACTAGCCCTTAATCCCTCAATCACGAGACAAACCCCACAGGTGTTGAGGGTTAAACATGCCGAGCATAAACTCTTTATTAAGTACCAAACATACACTTTTAAACATAGTTAGGGACACTTCCCTTAACCTTGTCATAGAGGGGGTAGGGGACAAGGAAGAACCAATGGAAACTCAACACTTGTATATTCAAACAACTACAGCTAAAACACATAAAGGGATTATGATAAGCAGGCAGCCCTTTCTTGCACATCCCCTGCTGAGAGGCATCTCCAGACCTTTGTCTACCTGCCATGACCCAACACAATTAAAAACAGCAACAAGAGGGGGGGGGTTGGGGGGGAAGGGATGTAGCATTACATTACATTATCTCAGTGCCATTTAGTCCCCAAGTCTCATAGCCACACGCTTAGGGAATATCGCTATCTTGTATATTCCTTTATCAGCTAAAAGTACATTGTTTGTGGAATAAAAGTATATATTTAGCCCAGCCAGGCCAATAGGTTTAGGTAGCCGGAAACGACTCCACGAGCCCAGCCACAGATACCAAACACAAATGTCTGGAGGTGGTATCTTCTCCAGGTGGTGGGAGATGGCAAATAGCCTTCCAAATCTCCCGTTCTCTGCTGGGCCATAGTCTGTGGGTAGGAGGCAAGCCCACAGCCCCTTCCAAAACACTCAGAGACAGTGGGTCTGTCACAACACCCATAAAGTGGGTCCCTTCACCAATTCAATGATATGTTCCTCTCATTCAAAAAGTTCTATTCAAACTATAGGGAAGTCAATGCACTGGCTGTGCAGCAGGATGTACACTGATAATAGTCAATGTCAACCTCTAACAGAAAATCTGTTTCCATAACCACGCTTTTACATTTTCTTCTAACTAAAGGATAGACTCAGGCAGCATATTGATCTCTGCAGTGTTGGCACTCAGGTCAGCCCTGAGAACACCCAGCTCTGTTTATTATGGCCAAGCAAAGAGGTTCCTTTCATAATAACAACAACAAAAAATGGAGTCCACAGGGGAGAATCACAACCTTTTGTTTGAAGAATTATAAAGTTTTCATTGAAAGGTCAACTTCACTTTTACTTCACTTTTAGTGAAGTTGTCCTTTACTGCTATTACCCTTAGCATAACTCACATAGTACAAAAAACTACCTTCAGCCCGTTCTAGAGATCTTCACTTAGCAGTCCTGCCTGGTATCACACAGCTTTTGTGCAAATAAAGATCCTGAGGTGTCCTGTGACTACTACATGTTGATTCCTATGACTGGAGGTGTACTCATGGCAGTCCTCAGGGTAGGAATGAATGATCCAAGCAGTATGTATGCACAGTTGGCACCATATATACTGCTCTCAACCCTACACACTGCTAACCTTATAAGTATTACATAATAACAGCATTACACGTCTTTACAAATTGTTGTAGATGGAGGTTCTGTGTTCTTTATGCCCACATTTCATAATTGCATATGTAATATCGACAAAATTGTAGCTGTGTACTTAGTGAATGTAGAAAATGTCACCACATAAATGATCATATAAAAGTACAAAATGTATTATACATACAAATTAAAATCACACATAAAACCTTGTCCAATATGGAGATAACACATTATTTCATCCAATGATCCACAAGTGGGCTCAACAAGTTTCTTATTATCTTCCTCAGGAGCACATGTAAATATTATGGAACCCAGTTTCAAATGTGCAAAGTCTGCTGTAAGAATATAAACCATCTTTTTTGTAAGGGAGCCACAAAGGAGTGATGATGAGCCAGAGAGCATCAACTCCCTACAAGGGGACACCATCACAAGGGGACACAATCACCAAAAGCACAAGGCCTTTTTATTCTGTATTCCCAAAAGTCTACTCTCCTATCTCATAAAGATGTAATGTAACCCTTAAAAAAGCCTTAAAAAAAACAGGTAATGGGTCGATCATAGAATATAGTCGTATATAGTCGTATATAGCGTGCCCAAACAATGTTCCACAGCAAACTATATCTATATGGGTATGAGTACGATAGGACAGTAGACCTTTGAAAATATAGAAAATAATATGAGGCCGTGCTTTTGGTGATGGTGTCCCCTGTTCTCTGGCAGGAAAGATTTTTTATATCTATTGGGCTCCAGCAGACTTTGCACATTAATAATTTTGAAAGAAACTGGTTTCCTGACGTTGATACTCATTCACATGCAAAGAAAGAGAGTTAAGAGCCATTAAACTTTCTGCAACTGCAATCTTGGCTTGTAATAAAGAAATGAATGTCAATTGACAAGGTGTGAGATTTTTGACTAGGAAACTATGAAACACCTCTTTCGATGGAGACAGAAAGGTGGTGGTGTTAAACGGCAATTAGAATTATAGGATTACAGCCACAGTTATGCCTAGTTTTAATGTATGATGCATTGGCTTCAGATATTGGAGCATCTCTGTAGACTGATAATGAACTCTGTTTACAGTATATGAATGGTGAGCGTCTCTTACATAGTGGCCTGCCCACATGCTGATGTCCTCTACCTATATAACCAAACAAGTGATGGAGAAACACATGCACTTTTATCCCTTCCGTTCCTGCCTGAACATGGAAAGTTCCCTTTAAAGTCACCAGGTACTATGGACACAGGATTCTCCCCAGAAGCTACAGCTTCAAAGATTTGATCTTTGCCACAACTTAGTCTATGCAACACATACCATGATGACCTACCACCAGTTGGCTATTGCCAGACTACTGATACTAAGCCTTCATTCCCAAGATGCTGCACATTGGCAGGGGCACTACCTAACTAGCTATGGTAATATCCCACTCACTACGTTGGGGGCCTCTAGTGACTATCTGGGCAATTCCGCTTGTGGCCGGCTATGCTAGGCACCATAGACTGGGTCACTCACCCTGCACAAGGGGTACCTTTAATCATGTCGTGCTTATCAATACCCCTGGAAAAGGGAGAGGGGATAACTCAACCTTAAGGTGGACCTCCAAATTAGAGATAGCTGTACACCGTGTACACTTGAACAAATAAACTGGACTCCATGAATACACTTAGTTGACTCTTCCTCTTCTCTGCCTATGTACAGACTGGGGACCTCTGCAGTACTGATCTGCACCCCGTTGCCAAGGGAGGCTGGCCTGCACACAGAGAGAGTGATGATAACTCCTCCTGCAAGAGGCTATCCCACCTGCTACATGTACACATCTGTGACAGACTGCAAAAGGAACCTGTAACGAAACGTCCCACACTCCGCTTGAGTGCTTTCATCATATATCGTTTCCTCCCAGTCTGAATATAGATATCAGATATTCCAACCGCTGACAACTACAAACAAGACAATACTCATTTGATTGCTGAACATGGACTGTTTATTAGAACCAAAATACAAGTCTTATATACAGGTAAAGAGGAGGTTCCGCCCTCTAATGCCGCATACACACGATCGGTTAAACCGATTAGAATGGTCTGATGGACCGTTTTCATCGATCAAAACTGATCGTGTGTGGGCGCCATCGGTTAGTTAACCATTGGTTAAAAAAAAGGCAACTTGTTTTAAAATTAACCGATGGATTCCTAACCGATAGGACAAAACCGATCGTTAGTAGGCACGACCATCGGTTAAAAATCCATGCATGCTCAGAATCAAGTCGATGCATGCTTGGAAGCATTGAACTTTGTTTTTTTCAGCACGTTGTTGTGTTTTACGTCACCGCGTTCTGACACAATCGTTTTTTTAACCGATGGTGTGCAGGCGTGACGGACCATCAGTCAGCTTCATTGGTTAACTGATGAAACCGGTCCATCGGTCCGTTCTCATCGGATGGACTGATCGTGTGTATGCGGCATTACTCATATTACTCTAACAATACACTTGTATCCAGAAACATAAATTAACATGAGCTAATTAACAAATCCCTTAAAGCTGCCGATGTGACTCTGTGCCCAAGAGGATTTCACTACAGGTCAGACTTGTTGTCACCGAGCTTCACACAGTAGATGATACATTATCATAAGTTTAAACACAGGACACCTTCACACAATAGCAGGAGCTTGGCCTTAAGATTAGAATCAAACAAACCAAGAATAGTCGTTACATATATCCTGGGAGATAGTGTGGATAAATATTACTGTCCCATTTTAAGTAATCCAAGATATATTTTCTCAGTCACCCTGTGCCAGGATGGTGACTTAAACATAAGAGATGCATATGGGGAGTTGAAGAAAAGGTTTCCCAACCTTTCCAAGGGATTCTGGGTTCCACTGGCCCTCCCGTCACAGAACCTTCATTACTCTTGGTAACCAATTGTGTTTTTACACTGTATTAACTCTTATGCCGCGTACACACCGGAATTTCCAACAACAAAACCATGTTTTTTTTTCAACTGTATTCTGGTTCAAACTTGTGTTGCATGCACACGGTCACACAAATGTTGTCGGAAATTACGAACGTCAAGAACGCAGTGATGTACAACACTACGATGAGCATAGAAAAATGAAGTTCAATGATTCCGAGCCTGTGTAGGATTTTGTGCATCGGAATTGCATACAAACGATCCGAATTTTCGACAAGAACTTTTGCCGTCTGAAAATTTGAGAACCAGCTCTCAAATTTTTGCTGTCGGAAATTCCGACAGAAAATGTCCGATGGAGCCTACACACGGTCGGAATGTCCTACCAAAAGCTCACATCGAACATTTTTTGTCGGAAATTCCGATCGTGTGTACTCGGCATAACTCTGATGTCTTCATACCCTAATGTGCTTAGCTGACCTACACTTGCATCACAACCCTTGAGTATGTACAGATCAGACAAGGACAACGTTTTAAAAGCTTTACTGGAAACTCTCAGTATAACAGTTCAAAAACACAGTCAGATCACAGTCTATTCCCTAAACTAATCCCTAACTCAGGATTTGGCTGCCCCAGCATACCTGCACAGGCAAAAGTCCATACAAAGCACAGTAGCAGAACTCCAGAACTGGTGTTCCTCAGGGAGGACTGCAGGTCCTAGCAATTCCCCTGCATGGTGGGTGTGACAGCATGCAGGCTTGCTCTCCGAGATGGAACTGCTCCCCCTTCTCTCTTCTCTTTAAGCAGCTCAAGACTACATGATGTTGCTTGTAAGGCCCCTTTCACACGGGGCGGATCAGTAATGATCCGCCTCCATATGCTCCGCTTGCTCAGCGGGGATCGCTCCGTTGATCCCCGCTGAGCCGGCGGATGACAGGGCGGTGCCCGCACACTGTGCAGGGACCGCCCTGCCTTTTCTCCGCTCTCCCCTATGGGGGGATAGGATGACCACAGAGGCCCGGATTCACGTAGGAGATACGACGGCGTATCTCCAGATACGCCGTCGTATCTCTGAGTCTGAGGCGTCGTATCTTGGCGCCTGATTCAAAGAATCAGATACGCCAAAATTTCTCTAACATACGACCAGCGTAAGTCTCCTACGCCGTCGTATCTTAACTGCATATTTACGCTGGCCGCTAGGGGTGTGTATGCTGATTTACGCCTAGAAATATGTAAATCAGCTAGATACGCCTATTCACGAACGTATGCCCGGCCGACGCAGTACATATACGTTGTTTACGTTAGTCTTTTTCCGGCGTAAAGTTACCCCTGCTCTATGAGGCGTAGATGAGACGTACCAATGTTAGGTATGGACATCGGAACAGCGTAAAATTTTTCAAGTTTTACGTCGTTTGCGTAAGTCGTTCACGAATAGGGCTGGGCGTCATTTACGTTCACGTCGAAAGCATTGGATTTTTGCGGGTTAATTTGGAGCATGCGCACTGGGATACTTTCACGGACGGCGCATGCGCCGTTTGGAGAAAGCGTCATTTACGTGGGGTCACAATACATTTACATAATACACGCCCACATCTTCCACATTTGAATTAGGTGGGCTTACGCCGGCCTATTTACGCTACGCCGCCGCAACTTTGCTTTGAGAATACTGCACTTGCCTGTCAAAGTTGCGGAGGCGTAACGTAAATTGGATACGTTACGCCCGCACAAAGATGCGCTCTCCTACGTGAATCCGGGCCAGACAGTATGTCCGTGTTCATCCGATCTGCTCTGCAGACAGAAGAAAAAATATGATTTTCTTCCGTCTGCAAAATCGGATCATTGCGGAGGCGGACGATTACGGGTGTCAGCGGATGTTCATCCGCTGACACCCGCAATCTCATTGGGACCAATGTATGTCCCTTTTTCATCTGCAAACGGATGGATGAAAAAGCGGACATACAGTCCGCACATGTGAAAGGGGCCTAGGTGTCTTTGCTCCCCATGCAGACTGTGTGACTGGACAGAGCCCTCCCCCCTTTTATTATCAGCACAGGGAGAGAGGGAGAGCTCAGCAAAAAGTGCATGAAAAACTGTGCTCTGTATAATGATGATGAGTATCTCTATACACTGATAATGAACACTGATCTCTGTAAAATGTTTTTTGAGTATCTCTACACACTGACAATGAGCACTGTGCTCTGTATAATGATTTTGAGTATCTCTATACACTGATAATGAACACTGTATACCTCTTTACACCGATAATAGTCACTCAGCACTGAATAATAATGTTGACCATTTATCAGTATACTTATATAATGATCCTGTTGCACTGCATAATAAGCCTGCACCTTGGTAAACTGTTAATGTATCAGTTTATGCTGCCACTGAACATGTTAAGCTGTAAAAAGTCTGAATATCAGTGAAAGTATATTTGGCCCCCCGTGTGGTGACACTGCTTCCTCCCTGTCCGCAGTAAGGGGTATATTGATGTAGTGGAAAGGGGGGGGGGGGGGTAGAACATAGCTGGCAGTAATTACAAACTGTGTTAATCGTTATTCGCTCTGCACAGATTAGACTGACATAGATCCATCACTATTTAGTCACATCAGAGCACAAAGGGACACGTCTTCTAAGTAGTGTTCACCTTTGCAGCAGTTTGTATGTGTACATATATACATACAGTATATACAGTATCTGACAAAAGTGAGTACACCCCTTAACATTTTTGTAAATATTTTATTTTAACTTTTCATGTGACAACACTGAAGAAATGACACTTTGCTACAATGTAAAGTAGTGAGTGTACAGCTTGTGTAACAGTAATGCCTCATACACACGACCGGTTTTCCCGTCGGGAAAACTGCCATGACAGCTTTTGGCCGGGAAAACTGGCCGTGTGTATACTCCCTTGCAGTTTTTCAGACGGGAAAAATTAGAACATGTTCTCTTTTTTCCAGCCGGGATTCCTGCCGGGAAAACCTGTGGTGGAGCATACAGGCGGCCGGGTTTCCCGACAAAAGCTCTCATGGCAGTTTTCCTGCCGGGAAACCCAGCCGTGTGTAGGGGGAAAAAGCTACCGAGCAGGTTCTCGGTTTTCCCGGCGGACTTTATACCGCCGGGAAAACCGATCATGTGTACAAGGCATGTAAATTTGCTGTCCCCTCAAAATAACTCAACACACAGCCATTAATGTTTAAACTGCTGGCAACAAAAGTGAGTACACCACTAAGTGAAAATGTCCAAATAGGGCCCAAAGTGTCAATATTTTGTGTGGCCACCATTATTTTCTGAAGTCCTCTTCAACTCCTCCATGACGACCTCACAGAGCTGGTGGATGTTAGCGACCTTGCGCTCCTTCCCTTTTCCCTTTGAAGATGCCCCACAGATGCGCAATAGGGATTAGGTCTGGATAAATGTTTGGCCAGTCCATCACCTTTACCCTTATCTTCTTTAGCAAGGCAGTGGTCATCTTGGAGGTGTGTTTGGGGTCGTTATCATGTTGGAATACTGCCCTACTGCCCAGTCTCAGAAGGGAGGGGATCATGCCCTGCTTCAGTATGTCACAGTACATGTTGGCATTCATGGTCCCCTTAATGAAATGTAGCTCCCCAGTGCCGGCAGCACTCATGCAGCCCCAGACCATGACACTCCCACCACCATGCTTGACTGTAGGCAAGACACACTTGTCTTTGTACTCCTCACCTGGTTGTCGCCACACACGCTTGAGACCATCTTAACCAAATAAGTTTATCTTGGTCTCATCAGACCACAGGACATGGTTCCAGTAATCCATGTCCTTAGTCTGCTTGTCTTCAGCAAACTGGTTGTGGGCTTTCTTGTGCATCATCTTTAGAAGAGGGACAACAGCCATGCAGACCAATTTGATGCAGTGTGCAGCGTATGGTCTGAGCACTGACAGGCTGACCCTTCACCCCTTCAACCTCTGCAGCAATGATGGCAGCACTCATACGTCTATTTCCCAAAGACAACCTCTGGATATGACGCTGAGCATGTGCACTCAACTTCTCTGGTCAACCATGGTGAGGCCTGTTCTGAGTGGAACCTGTCCTGTTAAACTGCTGTATGGTCTTTGGACGCGTGCTGCAGCTCAGTTTCAGGGTCTTGGCAATCTTCTTAAAGCCTAGGGCCCTAGGCCATCTTTATGTAGAGCAACTTTTTTTTTTCAGATCCTCAGAGAGTTCTTTGCCATGAGGTGTCATGTTGAACTTTCAGTGACCAGTATGACCAAATTTAACACATCTGTTCCCCGTTCACACCTTGTAACACTAACGAGTCACATGACACTGGGAGGGAAAATGCATAATTGGGCCCAATTTGGATATTTTCACATAGGGGTGTACTCACTTTTGTTGCCAGAGGTTTAGACATTAATAGCTGTGTTGAGTTACATTGTAGCAAAGTGTCATTTCTTCAGTGTTGTCACATGAAAAGATATAATAAAATATTTACAAAAATGTGAGGGGTGTACTCACTTTTGTGGTCAGCCACTTACAGTAAGTTGGACGAGAAGACCTGGCTCATAGTCTCCACTCTAATTCATCTCAAAGGTGTTCTATTGAGTTGAGGTCAAGAATCTGTGCAGGCCAGTCAAGTTCCTTCACCCCAAACTTGAAAACCCATGTCTTTATGGACCTCTCTTTGTGTATTGGTGCACAGTCATGTTGGAACAGGAAGGGGTCATTGCCAAACTGTTCCCACAAAATTGGGAGCATGAAATTGTCCGAAATGTCTTGGTATTCTGACACCTTTAGAGTTCCCTTCACTGGAACTAAAGGGCCAAACCCAACCCCTGAAATACAACCCCACATTATAATACCTCTCCACCAAATGATTTGGACCAGTGCACAAGTCAAGGTCCATAAAGACATGGATGAGTGAGTTTGGGGTGGAGGAACTTGACTGGTCTGCACAGAGTGCTGACCTCAACCCGATAGACCACCTTCGGGATGAATTAGAGCGCCGACTGTGAGCCAAGCCTTCTTGTCCTACATAAGTGCCTGACCTTATGAATGCGCTTATGGAAAAATGGTCAAATATTCCCATAGACACACTCCTAAACCTTGTGGACGACCTTCCCAGAAGAGTTAAAGCTGTTATAGCTGCAAAGGGTGGGCCAACTCAATAATAAACCCTACGGACTAAGACTGGGATGCCATTAACATCCATGTGTGTGTAAAAGCAATCCTCCCAATACTTTTGGTGATATAGCGTATGTGTGGTCAGTCTATGGCCAGCTCTAGCCTTGCTGCCCATATAGTGCCCTGTATTCTGGACGGATCCATAGCCACATCCTGTGTAATTCAGCAAGACAGCGGCCTCCTCTACCTGTGCCGACTTGTGGGAGGGCGGATGTTTATTAGATTGTTTCCTGAGCTAAATTTATCTGCAGTGATTGTGAGCTCTCCAGAGACACACGGGACTAGAGAGAGACAGAGACAATGTGAGCAGAGAGAGGGGGACATGGAGGGAGAGAGGAATCACAATGTGGACAACCCCACCCGTCTCCTGACCTCCACAAATATCTTCTCCACTGAGGGCAGCTGAAGAACTTCCCTCCTATGGACACGTAGCTTGTCATGTTTACTATATGCATTGCAACACAAGGACTCGAGGACAGATCCCCCTCCTGGCATTAAACGATAGAGAGCAAATTAGATAAACAAATACAGATAGATAGATAGATAGATAGATAGATAGATAGATAGATAGACAGACAGACAGACAGACAGACAGACAGATAGATAGATAGATAGATAGATAGATAGATAGATAGATAGATAGATACAGACAGACAGATAGAGACAGATAGATAGATAGATAGATAGATAGATAGATAGATAGATAGATAGATAGATAGATAGATAGATAGATAGATAGATAGATAGATAGATGGATAGATAGATATAGACAGAGAGAGAGAGAGAGATTCAGATAGAGATCGATAGATAGATAGATAGATAGATAGATAGATAGATAGATAGATAGATAGATAGATAGATAGATAGATAGATAGATAGACAGAGAGAGAGATTCAGATAGAGATAGATACATAGATAGATATACAGAGAGATAGATAGATAAATAGATAGATAGATAGATAGATAGATAGATAGATAGATAGATAGATAGATAGATAGATAGACAGACAGATAGAGACAGAGAGACAGATAGATAGATAGATAGATAGATAGATAGATAGATAGATAGATAGATAGATAGATATAGACAGAGAGAGAGAGATTCAGATAGAGATAGATACATAGATAGATATACAGAGAGATAGATAGATATACAGATAGATAGATAGATAGATAGATAGATAGATAGATAGATAGATAGATAGATAGATAGATAGATAGATAGATAGATATTGAGAGACACAGAGCATGACAGAAAAATGTAGATAGATAGATGTAGAAACAGAAACATAGAGGTAGATGATTGGATGTGATAGATAAGTAGACGGGGCAGGGAGTGGTTGGACCCTCTCTATAATTGGATGTGATAGATAAGTAGACGGGGCAGGGAGTGGTTGGACCCTCTCTATGATTGCATGTGATAGATAAGTAGACTGGGCAGGGAGTGGTTGGACCCTCTCTATGATTGAATGTGATAGATAAGTAGACAGGGCAGGGAGTGGTTGGACCCTCTCTATGATTGGATGTGATAGATAAGTAGACAGGGCAGGGAGTGGTTGGACCCTCTCTATGATTGGATGTAATAGATAAGCAGACAGGGCAGGGAGTGGTTGGACCCTCTCTATGATTGGATGTGATAGATAAGTAGACAGGGCAGGGAGTGGTTGGACCCTCTCTATGATTGGATGTAATAGATAAGCAGACAGGGCAGGGAGTGGTTGGACCCTCTCTATGATTGGATGTGATAGATAAGTAGACAGGGCAGGGAGTGGTTGGACCCTCTCTATGATTGGATGTGATAGATAAGTAGACAGGGCAGGGAGTGGTTGGATCCTCTCTATGATTGGATGTGATAGATAAGTAGACAGGGCAGGGAGTGGTTGGACCCTCTCTATGATTGGATGTGATTGCAGTATGTATTGATCCCCCAGGGCCGGTCCCCCTTTCATCTATCACACACAGTATAATATATATATATATATATGGTATATATAGAGTATATCCAGGCTCTCCCCCCTCTCCAGTCACAGCTGTGCTCGCTCTGAGCTGTCTCTGGTACTGAAACATTTACTGGAAGAGGAAAGGAGGAGGAGGGAGTCTGGGAGGGGGAGCACAGAGGAGGGATGGAGGGAGAAGAGGGGAGCTGTGTGTTTGGTGGAGGAGAGGAGACAGGGAATGAAAGAGAGAGATGATCTCTAGCAACATTCCATGATCCTGCCCATGGGTTCTATCCCAGTGTACGGCACACACTCTATTATCTTCATTATGAGCACAGGAGGCTCAGTGGCAGTGCAGTGCTGGGGCTGGTAATAAAGCACCATGTGTGTGCATCACTGATCTGTGTACGTTATCCTGTTTCATGAGCTATGGATACTGGGTGTGCAAACCCATGGTTAACTGAACCTGGAAATTATCTGTTGTTGCTGGGCCAATGAGCTGCAGGCAGTGATGCTCATGATATCATGACTTAATATGAACACATGGCCATATTAGGTCAATGATGCCACAAGCATTCTTGCCCCCTTGTAGGGCACAGAATCATCAACACACCCACAGTTCTTTGGCCCAGCAATGACAGATAACTTCCAGGTTTGGATGAACTTGTTTTCAGACTGAACCCAAACTCATGACAATTACCCTTGTGATTCAGACTAAATCCAGTTTGGGCTGAACTCAAGTTCATCTTTACTCTAGAGCAGGATTCTCCAAACTTTCTAAACAAGGGGCCAGTCAGGGACGTCTTAATAGCATCATGGGCTCCTGGGCAAAGTAATGCCCCTACTATCTTGCCCCAATTTACACAGCTACTTTCAAGAAACAAAGTATAAATCGTTGATAGAATAAAACATATCCATTAGTACTTTCAATAAAATCAGTTTTACAAAAGGAAAACATTCCATAAATCAAAGACTAGTCAACACAAAGGGCACAGTACAGGGGGGAATGCAGAAGGGCACAGTACTGGGGGGAGGGGGGTCAGGAGGGCACAGTACTGGGGGGGGGGGGTCAGGAGGGCACAATACTGGGATCAGGAGGGCACAGTATAGGTTCTGGGACACTTTCTGGGACACAACCATATCAGGACAGTTTAGTAAAAAGCGTGACTGTCTCAGAAATCATTTGGCAAGCATTTGGCAAGCATGATGTAATGCAAGATTATTGTGGGGCCTCACGTACCTGGGGCCCCTGGGCAGTGCCCAGGAGTGCCCTTGCGTTAAGATGGCCATGGGGCCAGTTTACTGTCCTCCAGACCTTAGGGGGGCCAGGCTGTGGCCAATGGGAGTAGAAATTGTCCTGGTGTCAATGGGAGTAAACAATGCATCTCTGGTATTGGGGAACAGTGCCCCATTGCTGGTGTCATTGGGAGGAAGAGCGCCCCATCATTGGTGTCAGTTTGAGAAAAAGTGTTAATGGGAGAAAAAGTGTCCTCCCAGATAGCAAGGATAACTCGCCACAAATTTGTGGCAGTGTTTATTTGTAAATCTGTTAACTTGCTCCACATTTTCACTGGCAAATTATACACTTGCAGAGCACTTAAAGCACAACTTCTAGTTGACACTTTTCCAATTTGTAGAAAATCTGTGTGGCAAGTCTCTAGCAAGAGCAAAGTTGAAGTGGTGAGTCTACAGCAAGAGCTCTGCAAGTCTACAGCATGAAAATTCAGCCACAGTGCCCCCCTGTGGTGGGATGACTATTACACAACAAAACGGAACCAGAACTCGCATCAGACTTGTAGAATGTTTGCAATGAAAGTTGATCTGGAGTCATGTAATGCAGACTTGCTGCAATTGTTCAACAAACTTGTGAAGCCTGGCAAGTCTAGCAATTAATAGCTTAGCAAGTTATTTTTATACTTGCAGCACAAGTTGCTTGCTATCTGGGCTATTGTTGATGTCAGTAGCAGGAATTATGCCCCATTGAGCCCCAAGGGACAGATAAAGACAAGCAAAGGGCTGCATCCGGCCCCTGGGCTGCAGTTTGGGGACCATTGCTCTAGAGGAGTGCCATACCCATGTGAAATGTCACCCAAGTGACAAGCTAGTAGGTTTACATCTAGCAGAGGTTTGCTTTAAGTGTCTTAGGGAGGCACATAATTAAAACCCAGTCCTGCGTAGGAGTTTGCTGATATTTCATTATTATTTCATATCCATTATGTTTAGCTAAGCGCTGTGTGCAATATATCATAAAATGACGTTTTGTGATGCTACCAGCTATAGGATAACAGCAATTGGTCGCAGTAGCGATATAGATGGAGTGTTGCTGGTGGGTCAGTTTTCTGCAGTGAGAGACCTGCATGCGTGGGCAGACTGGGAGCACTGGAGATAACAGCAGACTGAGCTGCAGTAGACAAAAAGGAATCATTCATAAAATAAGACAAGGTTTCATCCCTGGGGTTAGGAAAAGCAGACTGTAGCAGAAGAGTGCAGAGTTAAGGGTTAGGCAACAGGCTAAAAATGTTTTTTTTTTTTTTTTTACCGACAAAGATGTTACAAATCGTGTCGACAAAGATAAAAATGTAAAAGCATTTTATGTGCTCTGGTTCTTGTCTCAACACTCTTTGTGGGGACTTTTACACAGGGCTTTGTTTCAGAGAATAGGTGCAGGAACTCCCCCTTTCTGAGTACAAATTTGTCACCACCCAATACCAATCTCCGAGCACCGTTTTTTGACATCCACCCAAATCTCAATACCTCCCCTTATAGAGAATACAGAGCCAGGTATCATTAATGGAATTTGGTAATGATAACGATTTAAGCAGTAAAATAGATCCCCTGCAGCAATAGACACTCCCAAGCAACAATAGATTTCCCCCAGCAACAATGGACCCTTGCAAAATAATACTACCCCAGCAAAAATAGACCTTGAGCAGCAACAATAAAACTCCCAACAGTCAGCATCGATAGACCCCTCCCTCAAAAGCAGATCCCTTCCGGCAACAATTGCCCCCCCCCCCCCCAACAACATAAGCCTCCCCAGCAGCCAGCATCAATAGACCCTCCAGCACACCCCAGCACCCCTTACCAATACATACAGTACATTCAGTACTGGAGGTGCCGGAACTGCGTTCCCCCACGTTCCTGCTGAAAAAAAAGCCCTGCTTTTACATCACAACATCCTTTCCTTCATTGGTATTGTACCACCCGATTACCCCCTGAATGTAGGTAGGGACCCCAAGGTGGGTTAGCATTTCACCCGAGATCAGAATCCTTGTTTCTTTGTGGGGTGAATGAAGTTGGATAATAGTCAGTTTAACCACTTACCCCCCGGAACATATTGCTGCCTAAAGACCAGAGTACTTTTTGCGATTCGGGACTGCGTCGCTTTAACAGACAATTGCGCGGTCGTGCGACGTGGCTCCCAAACAAAATTGGCGTCCTTTTTTTCCCACAAATAGAGCTTTCTTTTGGTGGTATTTGATCACCTCTGCGTTTTTTATTTTTTGCGCTATAAACAAAAATAGAGCGACAATTTTGAAAAAAATGAATATTTTTTACTTTTTGCTGTAATAAATATCCCCCAAAAATATATATAAAAAAACATTTTTTTTCCTCAGTTTAGGCCGATACGTATTCTTCTACATATTTTTCGTAAAAAAATCGCAATAAGCGTTTATTGATTGGTTTGCGCAAAAGTTATAGCGTTTACAAAATAGGGGGTATTTTTATGGCATTTTTATTAATATTTTTTTTACTAGTAATGGCGGCGATCAGCGATTTTTTTTTCGGTATTGCGACATTATGGCGGACACTTCGGACATTTTTGACACATTTTTGGGACCATTGGCATTTTTATAGCGATCAGTGCTATAAAAATGCATTAGATTACTATAAAAATGCCACTGGCAGTGAAGGGGTTAACACTAGGGGTTGGGGAAGGGGTTAAGTATGCCTGGGTGTGTTCTTACTGTGGGGGGGGGGGGTGGCCTCACTAGGGGAAACACTGATTTTCTGTTCATACATTGTATGAACCGAAGATCAGCATTTCCCCTGCTGACAGGAACGAGAGCTGTGTGTTTACACACACAGCTCCCGTTCCCCGCTCTGTACCGAGCGATCGCGTGTGCCCGGCGGCGATCGCGCCCGCCGGGCACACGCACGGGAGTCGGGGGCGAGCGGGGAGCGCGCGCGCGCGCCTCCGGCGGCGCGCACGCGCCCCCTAGTGGCGGCTATACGATAGGACGTATAGCTACGGGCTCTCGCCCAGGAGAGCCGACCTGCCGCCGTATAATGACGGTGCGCGGTCGGCTACTAGTTAATAAGGTTACCAGAGTTTTTAAAGGGATACTAAAGGTTCAGTTTTAAAAAACAGGAAAAACAAACATGTCATACTTACCTCCACTATACAGTTCGTTTTGCACAGAGTGGCCCTGATCGTCCTCTTCTGGGGTCCCACAGCGGCTCTCTCGGCTCCTCCCCACAAGAGCTAACTCCCTCTGGGAAGCTCTCTTCCAAGGGGGTTACCTTGCGGGCACGCTCTCGTGTGATACACACAGTGGCCATAGTCACTAAGTGTATGACTTGGCCCTGCCCCCAGGCACGCCACGTCATTGATTTGATTGACAGCAGGGGGAGCCAATGGCTGCACTGCTATCAGTCATCCAATGAAGGGCCTTTAAGCTGAACTAGCACTTGACTAGGGTTAAAAAGATATCAACACCCAACCTCTTAACAACCACTATGCTCTAATAAACCCTGTTACCAACTGTTCTAAAACAATTTTGGAGTGAAAATTGGCCGCAGCGACCATTTATTAACAAATAACTAAGATAAACATAATTAATAATCAAGTTTGCCGATCATTGAAGGCACTAAAGAACCAATATTTGTTTTGCATCTGCGTAACCACTTAACCGTCCCCAGTCACAACAAACCGACTTGGAGATAATCCCAAATCTCCACATTCTCCTCTGCAGCAGTGTTGCCAACCATCAGTAATTTTACTGGCAGCCAGTAAAAAACAGGCAATTTTCTTCTGCCAGTAAATGTAAAAGGTTGCCAGTAAAAAATATGGCTGTGACGCTCAGCTTGGTTCCGGAGCTGAGACCATCTGAGTGCCTACTACAGTGTGATTGGGTGGCTCTGGCGGAGGCGGTGCCTGAGCATGTCGCGTGATGTCATGCAATGGAGCCAAGCAAAGCTGCCAGAGCCTTGTGTGCGAAGTTTCTTCTCCATCTATTGGCTTCAAATTGTTTGAAGTTTTTCTTAATCGTGGTTAGACCGCATAGAAGTCCCTCCTAGATCTTTAAACCCACCAATCCTGGTATGTAACCTAATATCTCCTGATTTAAGCTGTTAACCCTCTACACACCTGTTTAGCTAGTCATGTCTGCCCTTCGTTTTTTTTTTTATATGGGCATATCTTTATACTGTTGAGACTGTAAATCAGTGTTAAAGCAGTACATGTGCACCTTGAGTGAGCTACCAGAGCTTCCTGCGATGTCAAGAGTTCATACCCAGCTCTCCAGCTGACAACATTTCACCTCTGGTGTTCCAATTCGGGTAATCACCTTCCTACCCTTCCATTCATGGAGCAACAGGCTTGGGCCTCTCTGTAGAACAACACACCCTCCTCAGCAGCAGGCCAGGGAGGTGGGAGAACACAGGTACACATCTTCTTTACCAGGTAGAGCCTGGGAGGCACAAGCTTCCAACAACACACCTTCACCAGGTAGTGAGGCTGGGAGGAGAGGAACTTTTCAAGGTGACTCCAATTTTATATATCCTTACGTATCAATCCCACTGGCAGTAAGCCTCCTAGTGGTTGGTCATGGAGACATAAATATTCATAACCCTGATTATTGTATCGTCTCTCACTTTTCCCAATAGCAGTCATAAGCAAACAATAATAAAAAATAATAAAGGAAGCATAACTATCTATTAGAGTTCATTACAAAGTATATGTACTTAACAGCCTAGCAGTGCTAAATTTGGACTGGGAACGCCACTACTTAGGGCAGGGGTCCTCAAACTACAGCCCGTGGGCTGGGTCCGGCCCGCCAGTGTGCTTTATCCGGCCCGCGGACTGCCCCTTTAATATCGCAGCAATCCCCCTCCCTCTACTACCTTTTTGTCACACAAGATGAGAAACATGACAGGTCCGGACAAAGGGCGGGTCTTTTGAGTTTAGCAGCTTGGCGGTTTCCGCAATCAAACACCTGCCTTTCACTAGCAAAGTTCCGCCCTTTGTCCGGACCTGCCATGCTTATCATCTTGTGTGACTGAGGTAGCAGAGAGGCGGAGTTCTGGGATGTTATAGAAGGGGTGGCAGTGTAACATCGATGGGGGAAATCTGTGATGAGGAGATCTGTGATGGGGGGGGTATGTTATGGGGGGCTGTAATGAATGATATGAGTACAGCGTGCGGTGTGTATAGTACATATACTCTGTAATGAATCATATGAGTACAGAGTGCGGTGTGTGTAGTACATATACTCTGTAATGAGTGATATGAGTACAGAGTGTGGTGTGTATAGTACATATACTCTGTAATGAATCATATGAGTACAGAGTGCGATGTGTATAGTACATATACTCTGTAATGAATCATATGAGTACAGAGTGCGGTGTGTATAGTACATATACTCGGTAATGAATGATATGAGTACAGAGTGTGGTGTGTATAGTACATATACTCTGTAATGAATGATATGAGTACAGAGTGCGGTGTGTATAGTACATATACTCTGTAATGAATGATATGAGTACAGAGTGCGGTGTGTATAGTACATATACTCTGTAATGAATGATATGAGTACAGAGTGCGGTGTGTATAGTACATATACTCTGTAATGAGTGATATGAGTACAGAGTGTGGTGTGTATAGTACATATACTTTGTAATGAGGGATATGAGTACAGAGTGTGGTGTGTATAATACATATACTCGGTAATGAATGATATGAGTACAGAGTGTGGTGTGTATAGTACATATACTCTGTAATGAGTGATATGAGTACAGAGTGTGGTGTGTATAGTACATATACTCGGTAATGAATGATATGAGTACAGAGTGCGGTGTGTATAGTACATATACTCTGTAATGAGTGATATAAGTACAGAGTGTGGTGTGTATAGTACATATACTCTGTAATGAATGATATGAGTACAGAGTGTGGTGTGTATAGTACATATACTCGGTAATGAATGATATGAGTACAGAGTGTGGTGTGTATAGTACATATACTCTGTAATGAATCATATGAGTACAGAGTGTGGTGAGTATAGAACATATACTCGGTAATGAATGATATGAGTACAGAGTGCGGTGTTTGTAGTACATATACTCTGTAATGAATCATATGAGTACAGAGTGCGGTGTGTATAGTACATACTGTATACTCTGTAATGAAAAAGGAAGGATTGCAGAATGCAGCATGTGTCACATGTGAATAGAACAGTATGTATGTGGAATGCGGTGTGCATGGTGTTGTAGTTCGGTGCCTGAAGTGTGCTTGATACACATAATAGCTGAAATTTGCAACCAAATGGGAAAGAGAGAGCAGGAAAGGTGTGTGAGAGAGAGGGAGCGTGCCAGGATTAATAAAGAAGAGGGGGAGGGAAGGTATGAACGTAGAGAGAGGTGTACAGGAAATGTGATATTAGAAGAGGAGAGGGAAATGAATGTAGAAGAGACAATGACGTAAGACGATGGATAGATAATTATAGAATAATAGAAAATAGATAGATAGATAGATAGATAGATAGATAGATAGATAGATAGATAGATAGATAGATAGATATTAATGTATGTCTGTATATTTAGATAGATAGATAGATAGATAGATAGATAGATAGATAGATAGATAGATAAATAGAGAATAGATATATAGATGATATACATTGGGGCGGTGAAGTCGCTGATGGCGTGTATTAGTGCGGTGGGATGGGGAGATATATGGGAAAAGTCAGAATGGGAAAGAAGGAAAACTGGCGAGGAATAAAAAGGGGAGGGAAGGGTCTCATGATCTGGGAATCCACACATTATTACTAGATGGGGGATGGGGATACGAGGGAACATAGAGATTCCAAGAGATATATTAAGGTTTGGTGAGGAAAACAGCTCCAGACAGGCTTGCGTTGTGCCTCCCATATATAATGCATACAGTGTGGCCCGCTCTCCCTCCCTCCCTCCCCTCGCAGTGACACAAATAGCGAGGACGAGCGTACGGCTCACACTGCCCAGCCATCCTGCTCATTTCAATGCTGCTTAACCCTTAGCAGTGTCCAGATGAAAATGGTCGCCCTTATTTAACAGTGAATAACCAGGCGGAGGGCTTAATGATACCAAGAGTGACAGACTTGCTGCCGTGATATAATCTGGCAAAGTACTTATGAATTTGGAAACACTATAGAAGACATCCATTGTTAGAAAAGCTGTAAGGCATTGAAGCCTATTTATGAGCCTTTGTGAAATACACATTGTAAAAAATCTAAAGTACCAATTCCCCTACCCTCTGACAAATTCCCATTGTGGAATCTAAAAATTGGGACTGGTTACAGGAAAACAGGGACACCGGGAGGTATATGGGGTTGGTCAATTAGGAGAAAAATGGCAAAGTGCAGCAACCTAGGACAACTAAGGCAGGCCATAGATGGGTCAAATTTCGAAAAAGTATTTTCTGTCGAAAACCTTGACTAAGAATTTTCGTTTGAATTTCGCACCATTAGCGGGCTGCAGCAACAGCCGATTTTTGTGCCGCCATCGAATTTGAGTAATCAGGCAGGTTGGAATTTTTTTGAAAAACAAACGATTTTCTAATCAATGATGCGAAAAAAGTAATCAAAAAAGAAATGAAAAGGCTCTGATTGACTGCCTCTGTCTAAGTACCCAACCATAACCTCTGCCTTAAAGAGGAGTTGGGAAACTTACCTGTCCAGGGTTCCCGCAATGTCAGCACCCCAGCCAATTTTCGGATCGGCTCTCGGGTGCTGCCACCGCCATTCATGGTAAGGGAAACCGGTAGTGAAGCCTTTCAGCTTCACAGCCAGTTCCATACTGCACATGTGCGAAGTGCACTGCGCTTTTCTAACTGACCCAGCAGCGGAGGAACGAGAAGGGGGGCTGAACTTCCAAGGGACAGTATCACAGCACATTCTCCCAGAAGTGGGAAAGGGTACCAGTCAAAAACTGGTATCCGTTCCCCCAAATGTGGCACTGGAGGGGGGGGGGAGGAAGCAGATAAGCGGAGTTTCCACTTTTGGGTGAAAGTCTGCTTTAAGCTTGCCACACACCACGATACAATCTTCAATCTATCTTTCGGATCTACCAACATGTATGTTGTACAATGATCACCAAGTAGAGGATCTGACTAATTTAATTTCATCATGGAATGGGTTACATCTGGCTCTGAAGTCCACAAACTTTGCTTAGCGTAAAATACAAGCCTGCAAATGACTCTTGCTGGATATCAAAGATCCAATCTGTCTCTGAGGTCCGTTAACTTTGCAGAGCATGAAATACAAGCCTACAAATGACTCTTGCTGGATATCAAAGTTCCAATCTTCTGATCTCCCTGTTTAGGTTGTGTTTAGGTTTATCTGTCCTCAATGTTAATAATTATTTCTCTTGTGTTTTTACAGTGCTCCAGTTGGTGCGGTGATGTTACAGTGGAGTGCTCACTGACAGGGTTGTGTTGAGCGGTATGGCGGGGGCCTGGATGGTTCTGTGGGGTGTCTGTTCAGCCGCCATCTTGTTGACGTCCTCTACTCAAGGTAAGTTCCCCCTGCTTCTATATTTTTGCCCCTGAATCAATTCATAATTATATTTGTCTGTTTTGGCTTATTTTTCACTCAATGTGTTTTCATGACTGCCTAATCCTCCCCCTTGACGTGCTTTGAAATACCAAATATTAAGCCTATAATTACAGAAGATTTTAGCCACAGCAATAAATTATGAAATCAAGAGTCCCAAGTGAATCATTAGGAAAGATTCCTATGAACGTTCTTTCAGTCTAAAAAATAGCTGCCTGCAGACTGACCAGGGAATGCTTCCAGCCTGACCTTTATTTAATGAGCCAGTATTTAGTTAGCCATAGCTAGGCATGAAACTGTTCCCCACAAACTGTGAGGCTTTGGACCACTGCTGCAATTGTTTCTGTGGCTGCAAACTAAAATCTGAAGAGAAGGAGACAAAATGTGAGGACACAGGGACATAAAAATGTCGGCAGTGAGGAGGAAGAGAGTGAGAAGAGGCGATAGTAGAACAATCCTCCAACCGTTTTTGTGACCATCATATGCTACTTCCTATAGAAGTCAATCAAATGTGCATTTGTTCACCATGTCTATTTTCACTTTGTGAGATCTGATTGGATGGTGTACTTTGCCTAGTGTTCTTGGCCTTGTGCCCCGTTGTTCTATTTATCTAAAAAGCACCTTTCTTCCAATTTGGGAATGCAAAAAGCGGCTTAAAGCAGGTTGATGCACTTTAGAAGTAGTTCACAGTCTATATTCCCATTGCACACGTTCCTGGAATAAGCTCTTTATTTAAGAAAGATCACATCACAAAACAGTGTAGTGCAACATTTCAGAGCCACGCAGAACCCCTTCGTCAGGCAAAAAAATTGGGACGCTGTGTAAAGTCTACAAAAAAAACACAATGCAATGATTTGCAAATCTCATAAATCTATGTTTTATTCAAAATAGAAAATAGAAAACATACCAAACATACCAGAAAATGTACCATCTCAAGAAAAAAATAAGGTCATCTTCAAACTGATGACAGCAACATGTCTCAAAAAAGTTGGGACAGGGCAATAGAAAGCCGAAAAAGTGGTACAATGCCCCTTTCACACATGCAGACTATTTGTTTTACCAGTTCAGTAATGTTTTTTCAGAGGAAAACCGGATGAAGTTTACATTGGTTTTCCATCCGCTTTTACATCAGTTTTTTACATCTGCCAGCTAAAGTCCTTAACCACTTGGGTTCTGGAGCCATTTTATCATGCCAAAACTGACCTTTTCTCCGTTTACATCCCTTTTTTTCCCGTCCGATCCATTGTTTTAAAAAAAAGGGCTTTGATCCATTCCAAAAGAAGGATGTTGACGGACGCTTATGTAAACGGATGTGATTGGATGATCATCTGTTTTTCATTCATCAACGGATGGATAAAAATGGCCAAACGGTCAGCTTGTGTGAAAGGGGCCCAACAAGGAAGAACTGAAAGGACATTTTGCAGCTAATTGGCTTAATTGGCAACAGATCAGTAACATGATTGGGTATTTAAAGAGCATCTTAGAGAGTCAGGCCCCATACACACGAGAGAATTTATCCGCGGATACGGTCCAGCGGACCGTTTCCACGGATAAATCCTCTCAAAGATTTCCGCAGATTTCGATGCGATGGAGTGTACACACCATCGCATTGAAATCCGCGCGGAAATCCTCTGTCATCCTCTGTCATATAAGGAATTCCATGCATGCGTCAAATCATTACGACGCGTGCGGGGAATCCCTTTGGACGGATGGATCCGGTAAGTCTGTACAGACGAGCGGATCCATCCGTTGGAATGGATTCCAGCAGATGGATTTGTTGTGCATGTCAGCAAATATCCGATCTGCTGGAATCCATCCCAGAGGAGATTTCTCCGCGGAAACAGATCCGCTGGCGTGTACACACCATAGAATCTATCCGCAGAAACCCATTTGCTGGGATTTATCTGCGGATGGATTCTATCGTGTGTATGGGGCCTCAGAGTGTCTCAGAAGTGAATGGGCAGAGGTTCACCAATCTCTGAAAAGCTGCTTCTAAAAACTGTCACACTATTTCAGAATAATGTTCCTCGACGTAAAATTGCAAAGACTTTAAATATATCAGCATCTACAGTACATAATGTCATTAACAAATTCAGAGAATTTGGAGAAATCTCTGCATACAAGGGACAAGGCTGAAATGCAATATCGGATGCCCATGATCTTGGGCCCTTAGACAGCACTGCATTAAAAATGGGCATGATTCTGTTAAGCACATCACCATAAATACTTCCAAAAATTGCTGTGTTCACACACAGTTCATGCCATCCAAAAATGCAAGTTAAAGCTCTAAAATGCAAAAAAGAAGCCATATGTGAATATGTTCCAAAAATGCTGTCGCCTTCTCTGGGCCAAAGTTCATTTAAAATGGTCTGTTGCAAAGTGGAAAACTGTTCTGTGGTTAGACTAAAGACAAGAGGGATTTTTAAGGTTGTTATCAGTAAAAGCCTGCATGTCTAATGGTATGGGGTGATCATTAGTGCGAATGGAATGGAAAGCTCATTGGGAAAGGCATCATCAATGCTGAAAGACAGATCCAGATTTTAGCGCAGCATATGCTCCCATTCAGACAAAATCTTTTTTAGGGAAGGCCTTGCATATTTCACTAATAGTATGGCTTCATAGTAGAAGAGTATGGCTTCTTAGTAGATAAGTCGGGGTGCTGAACTGGCCTGCCTGCAGTCCAGACCTTTCGCCAATGGAAAATATTTAGCACATCTTGAAATGCAAAGTATGACAATGAAAACCCAGGACTGTTAAGCAGTAAGAATCTCATATCAGGTAAGAATGGGACAACATTCCTCTCTCAAAACTCTAGCAACTGGTCTCTTCGGTTCCCAGAAGTTTAGAGAGTGTTGGTAAAAGAAGAGGGGATGCTACACTGTGGTAAACATGGCTCTGTCTTAATTTTTTTGAGACATGTTGCTGCCATCTATTTCAAAATGATCTTATTTTTTTCTTAAAATTGTGTATTTTGTCATTTTAAACTTGTGATATGTTTTCTATTTTCTATTGTGAACAAAATATGGGTTTATGAGATTTGCAAATCATTGCATTCTGTTTTTATGTAGATTTTACACAGCGTCCCAACTTTTTGGGATTTGGAGTTGTAATTGGGGTTGAAAGGTTCATGTTTTTTCACTTTAATGCATCCTATGTATTAAGGTAAAAAAAAAAAATGATTACAGGCCCCCCAGTCCCCAGGTTTACTTACCTGAGCCCTCGAAAAGTCCCACGTCGAGAACGCGTTTGATCTCGGCCCAGTCTTCTCGGCTCTTCATTGGATATATTGATAGCAGTGCAGCCATTGGCTCGCGCTGCTGTCAATCAACTCCAATGGCGCGGGGGGCAGAGCCGAGTCCTGTAGTTGGAGGCTATAGATGCCGGATACAGGATGCGGGAGCGCGCCTGCAAGGTAACCCCTTGGGAGAGCGCTTCCCAGGGGGGTAATCAGAAGCGAGGAGGAGCTGAGACAGCCACCGAGGGACCCCAGAAGATGTGGATCAGGGTCACTCTGTGCAAAACGAGCTGCACAGTGGAATTAAGTAAAACATATTTGTTATTTTAAAAACAATTAAGCTTTACAATCACTTTAAGTAGTCCACTCACAAATCCTAATTCTCACTTTCATGCAGTCTAATGCTACACAGTGTACAGTTCTCCTTATTGATGCTTCTGCAGGAAACGTAGCCTCCTGTCACATGATTCTGTGTTGTACAACCTCCCTCTCATGCTCCAATGTCATTTGGTGAGGCTGCAGTAAAGTCAATAGTGAATGGTCAAGCAAGGCCTACATTTTCACAGGCCATTCCCAAGATGGGTATACTGGCAACTGCAATGATTTGGCTATTGAGGCAGCCGGCAGCACAGGATAAAAACAGACACATTTATTCTAATAGGCTGTATTTACTGAAATTGTTTAAATGTGGGAGAATGTTAACCACTTGCCGTCGCCGCACCGTCATAATACGTCCACAAGGTGGCTCTCCTAGGCGAGATCACGTATTATGACGTCCTACCTTTTAGCCGCCACTAGGGGCGCACGCGAGCCGCCGGAGGCGCGCGCGCGCGCCCCCCGCTCGCCCCCGACTCCCGTGCGTGTGCCCGGCGGGCGCGATCGCCGCCGGGCACACGCGATCGCTCGGTACAGAGCGGGGAACGGGAGCTGTGTGTGTAAAGTGACACACAGCTCTCGTTCCTGTCAGCAGGGGAAATGCTTTTCTTCGGTTCATACAATGTATGAACCGAGGATCAGTGTTTCCCCTAGTGAGGCCACCCCCCCCCCACAGTAAGAACACACCCAGGCATACTTAACCCCTTCCCCGCCCCCTAGTGTTAACCCCTTCACTGCCAGTGGCATTTTTATAGTAATCTAATGCATTTTTATAGCACTGATCGCTATAAAAATGCCAATGGTCCCAAAAATGTGTCAAAAATGTCCGAAGTGTCCGCCATAATGTCGCAATACCGAAAAAAAAATCGCTGATCGCCGCCATTACTAGTAAAAAAAATATTAATAAAAATGCCATAAAAATACCCCCTATTTTGTAAACGCTATAACTTTTGCGCAAACCAATCAATAAACGCTTATTGCGATTTTTTTTTACGAAAAATATGTAGAAGAATACGTATCGGCCTAAACTGAGGAAAAAAAAATGTTTTTTTATATATTTTTGGGGGATATTTATTACAGCAAAAAGTAAAAAATATTCATTTTTTTCAAAATTGTCGTTCTATTTTTGTTTATAGCGCAAAAAATAAAAAACGCAGAGGTGATCAAATACCACCAAAAGAAAGCTCTATTTGTGGGAAAAAAAGGACGCCAATTTTGTTTGGGAGCCACGTCGCACGACCGCGCAATTGTCTGTTAAAGCGACGCAGTCCCGAATCGCAAAAAGTACTCTGGTCTTTGGGCAGCAATATGGTCCGGGGGGTAAGTGGTTAAATATGGGAGAGCTCAAGGATGACCTCAAGGATGACCTTGTCAGAGGGCTTGCGACTCTTTTAATGTCCAATTACAACTTGCTAGGGTAGGTCTAGTAAGAGGCTATATTGCTTAACTTCTATGGAATCTGTAGGGGAAACCAGGTCACAACACTATCTGAACAGACTACACCTCCTTAAGTGACTTTAGCAGTTAAATTATATGTATTTTAATTGCATATTTAGAATCTTTATTTTGAGTTCATCTTTAAGCAAAAAGTGAAGAGCAAAGTGCTGTACAAGGAGCAATGAATGGTTGCTACACTGTTATTTACTTTATTAAGTAAACCCTTTCAATAAAGGCACTTTGCTTTCTCCTTCTTTCCCGCAACGCAACCCCTCCTCCCGTTACCTCCATCTTCCCTCTATTCTCAGAAGTTAATCACTCAACAGAAAGCTAATTAACACCTAATTAATTCATGGATCTCTCTAACCTGGGAGTCAGGAACACTCAACATTTACTGGCAGATAAATAAATTGGGATTTTTCTGCCAATTTTCGAGTCCTTAATTCCTGCAAAAATAACAAAAAATGTACTTTTCTTTTCTCCTGGGTTGAGAATTCTTTATTTTCAAGCATCAAGCAAAAAAAGAAAAAAACAGTTACTTGTTGTCTAAGGTTATCTAAAGGTCCAGCACAAAATCCTCAGTTATATTAATGTAACACAAAACTGAACTTGAGTTAATAAATCTTTGGTGAAATTTTCTTTAATTAAAAGTAAAATATATTTTTTAATAAAAATCAGAAATGTATGCAAATGTTTTTTTTTCCCCCAATTTAATTAAGACTGAACTCTGGAAAAGCACTTATTAGGTATATACTGTATGTACAAGAACCACTGCGCTACTATGATAAGTGTAATCTTGCAATGTATAAGAATGTTATATTACTGGGCTTGCTGCTAAACACTGCTGTGTGTTCCCACACCAACGGAACCAAATAATACAAAAAAGTGTAATGCTACCTCAATTTTTTAAATATGTGCGAATAGTGCTACACTTTTTTGTATTATTTACTTATTAGGGCAGGGCACGCAGTTTGTGATAAATTGCACATGGATCTCTGGTCCTAGAGAACAGTCTACACATGCCCAATTTTTACATACATATGAGGGCCAAATTAGACCCATGTGAACTCAATGCAGATAGTGTCCATAGCGTCCTGGCCAAGATTTGTGTTGCAAGACCTAAGGGCTCTTTCACATTGGGGGCGTGGGGCAGTAAAAATAGGTAGCATGGTCATGCAATGTGAAATTGCCATTTTTTTTAAAGTGAAAAAAAGTTGCAGAATGTTTTTCCGAGGTCAGTAAGTATTAGCACTTACCTGAAAGAGCCCTAATGCCGCGTACACTAATGCCGCATTGAAAAAAAATCGGATGTTTTTTCCCCGACGGAATTCCGCTGAAGCTTGGCTTGCATACACACGGTCACACCAAATTACGACCGTCAAGAACACAAGGACGTACAACACTACGACGAGCCAAGAAAAATTAAGTTCAATGCTTCCGAGCATGCGTCTAATTGTTTCCGCGCATGCGTGTTTTTTTCCCGTCGGAATTCCATACAGACAAACATATTTTCTGATTGAAAAATTGAGAACCTGCTCTCTATCTAAGCATGTCGAAAATTCAGACGGAAAAAGTCAGATGGGGCATACACATGGTCGGAATATCCAATGAAAAGCTCCCAACTGAATTTTTCCATCGGAAATTCCGACCTTGTGTATGCGGCATAAGTGTTACCTATTGAAGTGGAAGTAAACCCTTTCTGTCAACTTGTACCTACAGGTAAAAATATAATAAGACTTACCTGTAGGTACAATGAATATCCCCTAAACCTGCATGGTTTAGGAGATATTCACACTTCATGCAGCCAGGGATGCCTTTCCAAGGCAAATACTTACCTTAGAACAAAGAACTGCAGCACCGCGCTATCAGCTCTGACAGATGCTTCCATCTTCATTTGGTCTTCCTTCCGGGTTCCGGGTTTGCAACCTCCAGTCGTCTGATTGACCACGCTGTAATGACATCACTGATTAAGTCAAGGACCATGACACAAAGCTCTGAAGGGACGGCATGGGTATACTGTCCCTTCAGAGCTCTTAATCAGTGACGTCACCGCGGCATGGTCAATCAGACGCCCGGAGGACGCAAACTTGGAAGGAAGAACGAGTGAAGCCGTCTGTCAGAGCTGACAGCAAGGTGCTGCAGGGCTTTGTTCTAAGGTAAGTACTTCATAATGTGCTAGGATGCGATGCATCCTAGCACATTATGCCTTTACTTTACAGGGTTTAAAAAAATAAAAATTGGTACTGTTTACTACTGCTTTAAGCCATTGTGCCACTCAAAATTTAGGTACAGAAAGGTCATTTAAATGTATGGCTACAGAACGCTTTCTTCGATGTTAGGGAGATAGGGGAGAGCGGAAGATGTTCTTATGTCCAGCACAGGAGCACTAAGCAGGGCTGACAACACTGCCTGGGAATTTAGTGCAGGAGAGGCAGAGCTGTTGGCTCAAATAAGAAGTTAGGAGGCGCTGTATTTCTCGCAGATCAACAGGTATTTTTCTGTATTGGCAGTGTTTTGTTTTTTTGCCCTGACATACAATTTAAAGCCCATTTCTTGGCAAGTGGGACCCCCACCCCCGTCTAATCCATCCAGGGCCGCCACCTGGAATTTTGAATTTTGGGGCCCCTTACACAGCTTCAGGCATGGGCCCCCTCGAGCAGAGAACTGGGGTGGGGGGGGGGGGTGCTGCCACTGCAAATTGAGAAGTGGGGGGGAGTGTCGCAAGTTGAGAAGCAGGGGGAGTGGTGTCGCAAGTTGAGAAGCGGGGGGCTGCCGCCACAAATTAAGGTCGGGGGGGCTTTGGGTGCTGAGAAACAAAAAAAAAAGGGGATGCCATCCGGGGCCCTGGGGACCACCGGGCACCTTAGAGGTCGGGGGGGGCTTTGGGTGTTGACAAAAAAAAGGGGGTGCCATCCGGGGCCCTGGGGACCACCGGGCCACTTAGAGGTCGGGGGGGGCTTTGGGTGCTGATGAAAAAAAAAGGGGGGATGCCATCCAGGCCCCTGGGGACCACTGGGCCCCTTACAGGTGTACTGCCTGTACCCCCCTGATGGCGGCCCTAAATCCATCCTGCACGTTTTTTTTTCTTACCTTGTAAACCATGATATGCTCACCTAAGTCCACCATCCGGGTCCCTTGAAGTGCAATTTCCAGGTAAAGGGGACGGTTTAACCACTTCCATACCGGGCACTTACGCCCCTTCCTGCCCAAGCCAATTTTCAGCTTTCAGCACTGTCGCACTTTGAATGACAATTGCGCGGTCGTGCTACACTGTACCCAAACAATTTTTTTATCATTTTGTTCCCACAAATAGAGCTTTCTTTTGGTGGTATTTGATCACCTCTGCGTTTTTTATTTTTTGCGCTATAAACAAAAGAAGAGTGACAATTTAAAAAAAAAACACTATTTTTTACTTTTTTATTTAATAAATATCACAATTTTTTTTAAAAAAACTTTTTTTTCCCTCAGTTTAGGCCGATATGTATTCTTCTACATATTTTTGGTAAAAAAAAACGCAATGATCATATATTGATTGGTTTGCGCAAAAGTTATAGCGTTTACAAAATAGCTGATAGATTTATGGCATTTTTATTTTATTAATTTTTTTACTAGTATTGGCAGCGATTTGCGGTTTTTTTACTGTCACCGTGACATTGCGGCGAACACATCGGACACTTTTGACACGTTTTTGGCGCCATTCATATTTATACAGCGATTAATGCGATAAATATGCACTAATTACTGTATAAATGTGACTGGCATTCAAGGGGTTAACACTAGGGGGTGAGGGAGGGGTTAATATGTATACCTGAATTGTGTTCTAACTGTGGGGGAAGGGGGGGTGACTGGGGGAGGTGACCGATCTATGTTCCTATGTACAAGGGACACAGATCGGTCTCCTCTCTCCCCTGACAGGACGTGGAGCTCTGTGTTTACACACAGAGCTCCACGTCCCTGCTCTGTCGTTACCGATCGCGGGTACCTGGCGGACATCGCGACCGCCAGGCACGCGCATCGGCATCTCGGGGGCGCGCACGCCCCCCAGTGGCCGCAGGAATACAGGACGTCATATGACGTCCTGTTGAATATTCAGAGTCACCGTGGAGCCGTCATTTGACGATGGCCCGGTACTCTACTGGTTAATATTAGCCGGGAGATAGGCTTTAAATATAACTAATAAAGTGCAGAACAAACAGGTAGAGCAGTTTATAAACACAAGCTTGCTTGCAATAAAGCTTTGGAAATTCTAGAACATTATGCAATGTTTTGACCACTGTAACATCTGTACGTAGAGCATCACTTCCTACAGTGCTTAGCCGATGTAGCCATTGGAGCTTGCAGTGGACACAACAGATGGTGCCATGCAAAAACCAAACATGAGAATAGGAAGTCATCAGCACTTGTTTAAGTGTGAAAACTGTAGCAAATAAACTGTTTGTCACATAGTATCGTGTAATATTTTCGCATGAGCTTTAGCATTTTCTGCAAGTTAGAATATTGGCTTAGACAAGGTCACTGTGTAAGGACAAGGCAGCCTAGGACATTTGTCAGTGTATCTGCTTTCAGTGTTTTTATGCAACCACCTAAAACACACATACAATTATTATTTAATAAGTTAGGACAAAGAAGGTATTATGAAATTTCATATTTTTATCTTGACAATGAATTGGTCTCATTGATGACAGTGTTGAGGTTCATCTTTCATTAACCAAACTAGCTGTGAAAAGCAACTAATCTACAGGGTCCTTGTCCTACCAGCTCTCACTATGGAATGCCTATACATACTGGTAGTTCTAAGGCAGTAAACCTGAGCAGCTACAAAACAAATGAAGTTATTGTGCCCTGGGGTCGGAACACAACATCTGCTGTGAGAGGCTCCTTAAAGTGACCCTGATAACAGTCTCAGGGCATGTGTCAATGGCCTCTGGGTTTGTGTAGATGCTATTAGTTTGAGATACTTCTGAGATCATTCTGAATTAAAGGAGTTGTAAAGGAAAAAACATTTTTTTTAAAATAACAAACATGTTATACTTACCTCCACTGTGCAGTTCGTTTTGCACACAGTGGCACCGATCCTGGTCTTCTGGGGTCCCTCGGCGGCTGTTGCGGCTCCTCCCCGCAAAACAACTACACACAGACATGCGAGCGAGCTTGCATGGTGTGTAGCTGTTGCGGGCGCACTCCCGTGATACAGCGGTGGCCATAGCATGCAGGTGAAGAAAAATTTACCTTTACAACCCCTTTAATTGACAGGTGCATTTTGCCTGCTGTTGATCTCCTGACCTGCTTCAAGTACATTTTGAAGTCCCAAAGAAATCTTTGTTAATGTAAAACTCATCTGACACAAATAAAAGCCCATTGACACAAACTCATAAAAATTAAAGGAACACTAAAGGTACAATTTTTTTTTTTTAAATAACATACATGTTATACTTACCTCCACTGTGCAGATCGTTTTGCACAGAGTGACCCGGATCCGTGTCTTCTGGGGTCCCTCGGCGGCTGTCTCGGCTCCTCCTCGCAAAAGCTTTCCACGTTCATGCGAGCTCCCTTGCATGGTGGAAAGCTTTTGCGAGCGCGCTCCCGTGATACAGCAGCGGCCATAGCCGCCGACTGTATCACTCGGCCCCGCCCCCCGGCGCGCCGCGTCATCCGCTGTGATTGACAGCAGCGCCAGCCAATGGCTGCGCTGCTATCAATCCGCCCAGCCTAGCCAATCAACGGCCAGGCTGGGAACCGAGCAGGATGACAAGCACGCGCCCGGGACTTTCGAACGGTGAGGTAAGTAAAACGGGGGCTCGGGGGGGGGGGGGGCGGTGCTGTCAGATGTTTTTTTACCTTAATGCATAGGATGCATTAAGGTAAAAAAAAACTTTAAATGTTCAAAACCTAGTACGTTTTAGATTTTTACATTAACCTGAATTTTTTTTTATTCTCTCACTGTGAGCGGGATTGTAAAGGGAAACCCTATTGGATTTCAGGTCCAACGTCTTAGGAACTCACAACTGCTTACTCCTCAAACTTTTAGAATTGGTTTATATCATGTCCATTAACAGAACGGACAAGGACCCTGTAGATTAGTGGTTAAGTTGAAGAAGGACCAACATACATTGGTAATCAATTGGAATAGGCACCCTTTCCAATTATGGCCATTGAGAGAAGGGATCCTTTAGGTTAGTGGTCAGTGAAAGAAGGACTACCTTTCATTGGTGGTCATTGGAAGAAGGGCCCCTTTACACTATGGTCAGTATAAGAAGAGATCCTGTGAATTAGTGGTCTTTGCAAGGTGGACAATCTTATGTTGGTGGTCATTGGGAGAAGGGCCCATTTACACTAATGATCAGTGAGAGAAGACACGCTGTAGATTAGTGGTCAGGGAAAATGACCAACTTATCTTGGTAGTCATTGGAAGAAAGATCCCCTTACCCTGATCTTAAAAGAAGGGACCCTGTAGATTAGTAGTCAGTGGAAGAGGTCCACTGTCTATAGGTGGTCATTGGAAGCAATGGCCTGATGGGCAGTGAGAGAAATTACCCTCTATAGTAGCAGTCAGTAGAAAGACATGGTTGAAAAAGTTGGCTGATCATTCGGAGAATAAGTAATTTACACTGATGGCCAGTGAGAGATGGGATACTGTAAGTTAAAGAACAGTGTTTTAAAATTTTCACGCATTGAGAAAAGGAACCCTTTAGATAAGTGGTCAAGTGTAAGGAGAGCCACCTTACATTGGTGGTCATTGAAAGATGGGCCGCTTTACATTATATTCAGTGAGTGAAGGGACCCTGTAGTGTAGTGGTCAGTAGAAGGATCTGGTAGGGCTCTCTAACACTGTTTACCAGTAAGGTGAAGGATCCTGTAGATTATTTGTCAGTGGAAGAAAGAACCACCTTAAATTGGTGGACATTAGGAGTAGGGTCTCTTTTCTCTGATGGTCAGTGAGAGAAAGGATGCGGTCAGTCAGTGAAAGAAGGACCACCAGACATTGGTAGCCAGTCCTTGACACTGATGGGCAGCGAGAGAAGGGATACAGTAGGTTAGTGATCAGTGTTTTAAAATTCTCACGCTGTGAGCAGGATTTGAACCTGCGCAGGGAAACCCTATTGGATTTCGAGTCCAACGCCTTAACCACTCGGCCATCACAGCTGCTTGTGCCAAAACATTTTTGAGTTGGTTCACGTCAATCACATTGACAGATGGGGCACTGTAGATTAGTGGTCAAGTGGAAGGGAGACCACTTTTCATTGGCGATCATTTGGAGGAGAAGCCTTTTACACTGATGGCCAGTGAGAGATGGGGTGCTCTGGGTTAGTGGAAGATGGCCTGTACTTCACTCAATGGTAATCATTTGGAATAGGAGCACTGTTGAGATAAGGGACCCTGTAGATAAGCGGTCAAGTGGAAAAAGAACCAAAGTAGATAGATGGTCATTGAAAGAAGGGCCCCTTTACACTATGGTCAATGAGTGAAGGGACCCTGTAGAGAACTGGTCAGTAGAAGCATCTGGTAGGGCCCTCTTAACACTGTTTACCGGGGGGGGGGGTGAAGGATCCTGTAGATTAGTGGTCGGTGGAAGAAAGAACCACCTTTAATTGGTGGTCATTGAAAGATAGGCCCCTTTACACTACGGTCAGTTTGTGAAGGGACCCCGCAGCATAGTGGTCAGTCGAAGGATCTGGTAGGGCCATCTAACACTGTTTGCCAGTAAGGTGAAGGATCCTGTAGAATATTGGTCATTCTACAGGATCCAGTGGAAGATAGACCACCTTACATTGATGATTATTCAGAGTAGAGGCCCTTTACACTGATTGCCAGTGAAAGATTGGATCCTGTGGGTTAATTGAAGAAGGGCTGTACCTTACTAACTAGTAATCTTTTGGAGTATGGGCCCTCTATAAAGGTGGTCAAGTGGAAGGAGGATCACGTTACACTGGAAATCGTTAGGAGTAGGGTCTCTTTTCTCTGATGGTCAGTGAGAGAAAGGATGCGGTCAGTCAGTGAAAGAAGGACCACCAGACATTGGTAGCCAGTCCTTGACACTGATGGGCAGCGAGAGAAGGGATACAGTAGGTTAGTGATCAGTGTTTTAAAATTCTCACGCTGTGAGCAGGATTTGAACCTGCGCAGGGAAACCCTATTGGATTTCGAGTCCAACGCCTTAACCACTCGGCCATCACAGCTGCTTGTGCCAAAACATTTTTGAGTTGGTTCACATCAATCACATTGACAGATGGGGCACTGTAGATTAGTGGTCAAGTGGAAGGGAGACCACTTTACATTGGCGATCATTTGGAGGAGAAGCCTTTTACACTGATGGCCAGTGAGAGATGGGGTGCTCTGGGTTAGTGGAAGATGGCCTGTACTTCACTCAATGGTAATCATTTGGAATAGGAGCACTGTTGAGATAAGGGACCCTGTAGATAAGTGGTCAAGTGGAAAAAGAACCAAAGTAGATAGATGGTCATTGAAAGAAGGGCCCCTTTACACTATGGTCAATGAGTGAAGGGACCCTGTAGAGAACTGGTTAGTAGAAGCATCTGGTAGGGCCCTCTTAACACTGTTTACCAGGGGGGGGGGTGAAGGATCCTGTAGATTAGTGGTCGGTGGAAGAAAGAACCACCTTTAATTGGTGGTCATTGAAAGATAGGCCCCTTTACACTACGGTCAGTTTGTGAAGGGACCCCGCAGCGTAGTGGTCAGTCGAAGGATCTGGTAGGGCCATCTAACACTGTTTACCAGTAAGGTGAAGGATCCTGTAGAATATTGGTCATTCTACAGGATCCAGTGGAAGATAGACCACCTTACATTGATGATTATTCAGAGTAGAGGCCCTTTACACTGATTGCCAGTGAAAGATTGGATCCTGTGGGTTAATTGAAGAAGGGCTGTACCTTACTAACTAGTAATCTTTTGGAGTATGGGCCCTCTATAAAGGTGGTCAAGTGGAAGGAGGATCACGTTACACTGGAAATCGTTAGGAGTAGGGTCTCTTTTCTCTGATGGTCAGTGAGAGAAAGGATGCGGTCAGTCAGTGAAAGAAGGACCACCAGACATTGGTAGCCAGTCCTTGACACTGATGGGCAGCGAGAGAAGGGATACAGTAGGTTAGTGATCAGTGTTTTAAAATTCTCACGCTGTGAGCAGGATTTGAACCTGCGCAGGGAAACCCTATTGGATTTCGAGTCCAACGCCTTAACCACTCGGCCATCACAGCTGCTTGTGCCAAAACATTTTTGAGTTGGTTCACGTCAATCACATTGACAGATGGGGCACTGTAGATTAGTGGTCAAGTGGAAGGGAGACCACTTTACATTGGCGATCATTTGGAGGAGAAGCCTTTTACACTGATGGCCAGTGAGAGATGGGGTGCTCTGGGTTAGTGGGAGATGGCCTGTACTTCACTCAATGGTAATCATTTGGAATAGGAGCACTGTTGAGATAAGGGACCCTGTAGATAAGTGGTCAAGTGGAAAAAGAACCAAAGTAGATAGATGGTCATTGAAAGAAGGGCCCCTTTACACTATGGTCAATGAGTGAAGGGACCCTGTAGAGAACTGGTCAGTAGAAGCATCTGGTAGGGCCCTCTTAACACTGTTTACCAGGGGGGGGGGTGAAGGATCCTGTAGATTAGTGGTCGGTGGAAGAAAGAACCACCTTTAATTGGTGGTCATTGAAAGATAGGCCCCTTTACACTACGGTCAGTTTGAGAAGGGACCCCGCAGCGTAGTGGTCAGTCGAAGGATCTGGTAGGGCCATCTAACACTGTTTACCAGTAAGGTGAAGGATCCTGTAGAATATTGGTCATTCTACAGGATCCAGTGGAAGATAGACCACCTTACATTGATGATTATTCAGAGTAGAGGCCCTTTACACTGATTGCTAGTGAAAGATTGGATCCTGTGGGTTAATTGGGGGACACTGTGTACCTTACTAACTAGTAATCTTTTGGAGTATGGGCCCTCTATAAAGGTGGTCAAGTGGAAGGAGGATCACGTTACACTGGAAATCGTTAGGAGTAGGGTCTCTTTTCTCTGATGGTCAGTGAGAGAAAGGATGCGGTCAGTCAGTGAAAGAAGGACCACCAGACATTGGTAGCCAGTCCTTGACACTGATGGGCAGCGAGAGAAGGGATACAGTAGGTTAGTGATCAGTGTTTTAAAATTCTCACGCTGTGAGCAGGATTTGAACCTGCGCAGGGAAACCCTATTGGATTTCGAGTCCAACGCCTTAACCACTCGGCCATCACAGCTGCTTGTGCCAAAACATTTTTGAGTTGGTTCACGTCAATCACATTGACAGATGGGGCACTGTAGATTAGTGGTCAAGTGGAAGGGAGACCACTTTACATTGGCGATCATTTGGAGGAGAAGCCTTTTACACTGATGGCCAGTGAGAGATGGGGTGCTCTGGGTTAGTGGAAGATGGCCTGTACTTCACTCAATGGTAATCATTTGGAATAGGAGCACTGTTGAGATAAGGGACCCTGTAGATAAGTGGTCAAGTGGAAAAAGAACCAAAGTAGATAGATGGTCATTGAAAGAAGGGCCCCTTTACACTATGGTCAATGAGTGAAGGGACCCTGTAGAGAACTGGTCAGTAGAAGCATCTGGTAGGGCCCTCTTAACACTGTTTACCAGGGGGGGGGTGAAGGATCCTGTAGATTAGTGGTCGGTGGAAGAAAGAACCACCTTTAATTGGTGGTCATTGAAAGATAGGCCCCTTTACACTACGGTCAGTTTGTGAAGGGACCCCGCAGCGTAGTGGTCAGTCGAAGGATCTGGTAGGGCCATCTAACACTGTTTACCAGTAAGGTGAAGGATCCTGTAGAATATTGGTCATTCTACAGGATCCAGTGGAAGATAGACCACCTTACATTGATGATTATTCAGAGTAGAGGCCCTTTACACTGATTGCCAGTGAAAGATTGGATCCTGTGGGTTAATTGGGGGACACTGTGTACCTTACTAACTAGTAATCTTTTGGAGTATGGGCCCTCTATAAAGGTGGTCAAGTGGAAGGAGGATCACGTTACACTGGAAATCGTTAGGAGTAGGGTCTCTTTTCTCTGATGGTCAGTGAGAGAAAGGATGCGGTCAGTCAGTGAAAGAAGGACCACCAGACATTGGTAGCCAGTCCTTGACACTGATGGGCAGCGAGAGAAGGGATACAGTAGGTTAGTGATCAGTGTTTTAAAATTCTCACGCTGTGAGCAGGATTTGAACCTGCGCAGGGAAACCCTATTGGATTTCGAGTCCAACGCCTTAACCACTCGGCCATCACAGCTGCTTGTGCCAAAACATTTTTGAGTTGGTTCACGTCAATCACATTGACAGATGGGGCACTGTAGATTAGTGGTCAAGTGGAAGGGAGACCACTTTACATTGGCGATCATTTGGAGGAGAAGCCTTTTACACTGATGGCCAGTGAGAGATGGGGTGCTCTGGGTTAGTGGAAGATGGCCTGTACTTCACTCAATGGTAATCATTTGGAATAGGAGCACTGTTGAGATAAGGGACCCTGTAGATAAGTGGTCAAGTGGAAAAAGAACCAAAGTAGATAGATGGTCATTGAAAGAAGGGCCCCTTTACACTATGGTCAATGAGTGAAGGGACCCTGTAGAGAACTGGTCAGTAGAAGCATCTGGTAGGGCCCTCTTAACACTGTTTACCAGGGGGGGGGTGAAGGATCCTGTAGATTAGTGGTCGGTGGAAGAAAGAACCACCTTTAATTGGTGGTCATTGAAAGATAGGCCCCTTTACACTACGGTCAGTTTGTGAAGGGACCCCGCAGCGTAGTGGTCAGTCGAAGGATCTGGTAGGGCCATCTAACACTGTTTACCAGTAAGGTGAAGGATCCTGTAGAATATTGGTCATTCTACAGGATCCAGTGGAAGATAGACCACCTTACATTGATGATTATTCAGAGTAGAGGCCCTTTACACTGATTGCCAGTGAAAGATTGGATCCTGTGGGTTAATTGGGGGACACTGTGTACCTTACTAACTAGTAATCTTTTGGAGTATGGGCCCTCTATAAAGGTGGTCAAGTGGAAGGAGGATCACGTTACACTGGAAATCGTTAGGAGTAGGGTCTCTTTTCTCTGATGGTCAGTGAGAGAAAGGATGCGGTCAGTCAGTGAAAGAAGGACCACCAGACATTGGTAGCCAGTCCTTGACACTGATGGGCAGCGAGAGAAGGGATACAGTAGGTTAGTGATCAGTGTTTTAAAATTCTCACGCTGTGAGCAGGATTTGAACCTGCGCAGGGAAACCCTATTGGATTTCGAGTCCAACGCCTTAACCACTCGGCCATCACAGCTGCTTGTGCCAAAACATTTTTGAGTTGGTTCACATCAATCACATTGACAGATGGGGCACTGTAGATTAGTGGTCAAGTGGAAGGGAGACCACTTTACATTGGCGATCATTTGGAGGAGAAGCCTTTTACACTGATGGCCAGTGAGAGATGGGGTGCTCTGGGTTAGTGGAAGATGGCCTGTACTTCACTCAATGGTAATCATTTGGAATAGGAGCACTGTTGAGATAAGGGACCCTGTAGATAAGTGGTCAAGTGGAAAAAGAACCAAAGTAGATAGATGGTCATTGAAAGAAGGGCCCCTTTACACTATGGTCAATGAGTGAAGGGACCCTGTAGAGAACTGGTCAGTAGAAGCATCTGGTAGGGCCCTCTTAACACTGTTTACCAGGGGGGGGGGGTGAAGGATCCTGTAGATTAGTGGTCGGTGGAAGAAAGAACCACCTTTAATTGGTGGTCATTGAAAGATAGGCCCCTTTACACTACGGTCAGTTTGAGAAGGGACCCCGCAGCGTAGTGGTCAGTCGAAGGATCTGGTAGGGCCATCTAACACTGTTTACCAGTAAGGTGAAGGATCCTGTAGAATATTGGTCATTCTACAGGATCCAGTGGAAGATAGACCACCTTACATTGATGATTATTCAGAGTAGAGGCCCTTTACACTGATTGCTAGTGAAAGATTGGATCCTGTGGGTTAATTGAAGAAGGGCTGTACCTTACTAACTAGTAATCTTTTGGAGTATGGGCCCTCTATAAAGGTGGTCAAGTGGAAGGAGGATCACGTTACACTGGAAATCGTTAGGAGTAGGGTCTCTTTTCTCTGATGGTCAGTGAGAGAAAGGATGCGGTCAGTCAGTGAAAGAAGGACCACCAGACATTGGTAGCCAGTCCTTGACACTGATGGGCAGCGAGAGAAGGGATACAGTAGGTTAGTGATCAGTGTTTTAAAATTCTCACGCTGTGAGCAGGATTTGAACCTGCGCAGGGAAACCCTATTGGATTTCGAGTCCAACGCCTTAACCACTCGGCCATCACAGCTGCTTGTGCCAAAACATTTTTGAGTTGGTTCACGTCAATCACATTGACAGATGGGGCACTGTAGATTAGTGGTCAAGTGGAAGGGAGACCACTTTACATTGGCGATCATTTGGAGGAGAAGCCTTTTACACTGATGGCCAGTGAGAGATGGGGTGCTCTGGGTTAGTGGAAGATGGCCTGTACTTCACTCAATGGTAATCATTTGGAATAGGAGCACTGTTGAGATAAGGGACCCTGTAGATAAGTGGTCAAGTGGAAAAAGAACCAAAGTAGATAGATGGTCATTGAAAGAAGGGCCCCTTTACACTATGGTCAATGAGTGAAGGGACCCTGTAGAGAACTGGTTAGTAGAAGCATCTGGTAGGGCCCTCTTAACACTGTTTACCAGGGGGGGGGGGTGAAGGATCCTGTAGATTAGTGGTCGGTGGAAGAAAGAACCACCTTTAATTGGTGGTCATTGAAAGATAGGCCCCTTTACACTACGGTCAGTTTGAGAAGGGACCCCGCAGCGTAGTGGTCAGTCGAAGGATCTGGTAGGGCCATCTAACACTGTTTACCAGTAAGGTGAAGGATCCTGTAGAATATTGGTCATTCTACAGGATCCAGTGGAAGATAGACCACCTTACATTGATGATTATTCAGAGTAGAGGCCCTTTACACTGATTGCCAGTGAAAGATTGGATCCTGTGGGTTAATTGAGAAGGGCTGTGTACCTTACTAACTAGTAATCTTTTGGAGTATGGGCCCTCTATAAAGGTGGTCAAGTGGAAGGAGGATCACGTTACACTGGAAATCGTTAGGAGTAGGGTCTCTTTTCTCTGATGGTCAGTGAGAGAAAGGATGCGGTCAGTCAGTGAAAGAAGGACCACCAGACATTGGTAGCCAGTCCTTGACACTGATGGGCAGCGAGAGAAGGGATACAGTAGGTTAGTGATCAGTGTTTTAAAATTCTCACGCTGTGAGCAGGATTTGAACCTGCGCAGGGAAACCCTATTGGATTTCGAGTCCAACGCCTTAACCACTCGGCCATCACAGCTGCTTGTGCCAAAACATTTTTGAGTTGGTTCACGTCAATCACATTGACAGATGGGGCACTGTAGATTAGTGGTCAAGTGGAAGGGAGACCACTTTACATTGGCGATCATTTGGAGGAGAAGCCTTTTACACTGATGGCCAGTGAGAGATGGGGTGCTCTGGGTTAGTGGAAGATGGCCTGTACTTCACTCAATGGTAATCATTTGGAATAGGAGCACTGTTGAGATAAGGGACCCTGTAGATAAGTGGTCAAGTGGAAAAAGAACCAAAGTAGATAGATGGTCATTGAAAGAAGGGCCCCTTTACACTATGGTCAATGAGTGAAGGGACCCTGTAGAGAACTGGTCAGTAGAAGCATCTGGTAGGGCCCTCTTAACACTGTTTACCAGGGGGGGGGGGTGAAGGATCCTGTAGATTAGTGGTCGGTGGAAGAAAGAACCACCTTTAATTGGTGGTCATTGAAAGATAGGCCCCTTTACACTACGGTCAGTTTGTGAAGGGACCCCGCAGCGTAGTGGTCAGTCGAAGGATCTGGTAGGGCCATCTAACACTGTTTACCAGTAAGGTGAAGGATCCTGTAGAATATTGGTCATTCTACAGGATCCAGTGGAAGATAGACCACCTTACATTGATGATTATTCAGAGTAGAGGCCCTTTACACTGATTGCCAGTGAAAGATTGGATCCTGTGGGTTAATTGGGGGACACTGTGTACCTTACTAACTAGTAATCTTTTGGAGTATGGGCCCTCTATAAAGGTGGTCAAGTGGAAGGAGGATCACGTTACACTGGAAATCGTTAGGAGTAGGGTCTCTTTTCTCTGATGGTCAGTGAGAGAAAGGATGCGGTCAGTCAGTGAAAGAAGGACCACCAGATCACCAGACATTGGTAGCCAGTCCTTGACACTGATGGGCAGCGAGAGAAGGGATACAGTAGGTTAGTGATCAGTGTTTTAAAATTCTCACGCTGTGAGCAGGATTTGAACCTGCGCAGGGAAACCCTATTGGATTTCGAGTCCAACGCCTTAACCACTCGGCCATCACAGCTGCTTGTGCCAAAACATTTTTGAGTTGGTTCACATCAATCACATTGACAGATGGGGCACTGTAGATTAGTGGTCAAGTGGAAGGGAGACCACTTTACATTGGCGATCATTTGGAGGAGAAGCCTTTTACACTGATGGCCAGTGAGAGATGGGGTGCTCTGGGTTAGTGGAAGATGGCCTGTACTTCACTCAATGGTAATCATTTGGAATAGGAGCACTGTTGAGATAAGGGACCCTGTAGATAAGTGGTCAAGTGGAAAAAGAACCAAAGTAGATAGATGGTCATTGAAAGAAGGGCCCCTTTACACTATGGTCAATGAGTGAAGGGACCCTGTAGAGAACTGGTCAGTAGAAGCATCTGGTAGGGCCCTCTTAACACTGTTTACCAGGGGGGGGGTGAAGGATCCTGTAGATTAGTGGTCGGTGGAAGAAAGAACCACCTTTAATTGGTGGTCATTGAAAGATAGGCCCCTTTACACTACGGTCAGTTTGTGAAGGGACCCCGCAGCGTAGTGGTCAGTCGAAGGATCTGGTAGGGCCATCTAACACTGTTTACCAGTAAGGTGAAGGATCCTGTAGAATATTGGTCATTCTACAGGATCCAGTGGAAGATAGACCACCTTACATTAATGATTATTCAGAGTAGAGGCCCTTTACACTGATTGCCAGTGAAAGATTGGATCCTGTGGGTTAATTGGGGGACACTGTGTACCTTACTAACTAGTAATCTTTTGGAGTATGAGCCCTCTATAAAGGTGGTCAAGTGGAAGGAGGATCACGTTACACTGGAAATCGTTAGGAGTAGGGTCTCTTTTCTCTGATGGTCAGTGAGAGAAAGGATGCGGTCAGTCAGTGAAAGAAGGACCACCAGACATTGGTAGCCAGTCCTTGACACTGATGGGCAGCGAGAGAAGGGATACAGTAGGTTAGTGATCAGTGTTTTAAAATTCTCACGCTGTGAGCGGGATTTGAACCTGCGCAGGGAAACCCTATTGGATTTCGAGTCCAACGCCTTAACCACTCGGCCATCACAGCTGCTTGTGCCAAAACATTTTTGAGTTGGTTCACATCGATCACATTGACAGATGGGGCACTGTAGATTAGTGGTCAAGTGGAAGGGAGACAACTTTACATTGGCGATCATTTGGAGGAGAAGCCTTTTACACTGATGGCCAGTGAGAGATGGGGTGCTCTGGGTTAGTGGAAGATGGCCTGTACTTCACTCAATGGTAATCATTTGGAATAGGAGCACTGTTGAGATAAGGGACCCTGTAGATAAGTGGTCAAGTGGAAAAAGAACCAAAGTAGATAGATGGTCATTGAAAGAAGGGCCCCTTTACACTATGGTCAATGAGTGAAGGGACCCTGTAGAGAACTGGTTAGTAGAAGCATCTGGTAGGGCCCTCTTAACACTGTTTACCAGGGGGGGGGGGGGAAGGATCCTGTAGATTAGTGGTCGGTGGAAGAAAGAACCACCTTTAATTGGTGGTCATTGAAAGATAGGCCCCTTTACACTACGGTCAGTTTGAGAAGGGACCCCGCAGCGTAGTGGTCAGTCGAAGGATCTGGTAGGGCCATCTAACACTGTTTACCAGTAAGGTGAAGGATCCTGTAGAATATTGGTCATTCTACAGGATCCAGTGGAAGATAGACCACCTTACATTGATGATTATTCAGAGTAGAGGCCCTTTACACTGATTGCCAGTGAAAGATTGGATCCTGTGGGTTAATTGAAGAAGGGCTGTACCTTACTAACTAGTAATCTTTTGGAGTATGGGCCCTCTATAAAGGTGGTCAAGTGGAAGGAGGATCACGTTACACTGGAAATCGTTAGGAGTAGGGTCTCTTTTCTCTGATGGTCAGTGAGAGAAAGGATGCGGTCAGTCAGTGAAAGAAGGACCACCAGACATTGGTAGCCAGTCCTTGACACTGATGGGCAGCGAGAGAAGGGATACAGTAGGTTAGTGATCAGTGTTTTAAAATTCTCACGCTGTGAGCAGGATTTGAACCTGCGCAGGGAAACCCTATTGGATTTCGAGTCCAACGCCTTAACCACTCGGCCATCACAGCTGCTTGTGCCAAAACATTTTTGAGTTGGTTCACGTCAATCACATTGACAGATGGGGCACTGTAGATTAGTGGTCAAGTGGAAGGGAGACCACTTTACATTGGCGATCATTTGGAGGAGAAGCCTTTTACACTGATGGCCAGTGAGAGATGGGGTGCTCTGGGTTAGTGGAAGATGGCCTGTACTTCACTCAATGGTAATCATTTGGAATAGGAGCACTGTTGAGATAAGGGACCCTGTAGATAAGTGGTCAAGTGGAAAAAGAACCAAAGTAGATAGATGGTCATTGAAAGAAGGGCCCCTTTACACTATGGTCAATGAGTGAAGGGACCCTGTAGAGAACTGGTCAGTAGAAGCATCTGGTAGGGCCCTCTTAACACTGTTTACCAGGGGGGGGGGTGAAGGATCCTGTAGATTAGTGGTCGGTGGAAGAAAGAACCACCTTTAATTGGTGGTCATTGAAAGATAGGCCCCTTTACACTACGGTCAGTTTGAGAAGGGACCCCGCAGCGTAGTGGTCAGTCGAAGGATCTGGTAGGGCCATCTAACACTGTTTACCAGTAAGGTGAAGGATCCTGTAGAATATTGGTCATTCTACAGGATCCAGTGGAAGATAGACCACCTTACATTGATGATTATTCAGAGTAGAGGCCCTTTACACTGATTGCCAGTGAAAGATTGGATCCTGTGGGTTAATTGAAGAAGGGCTGTACCTTACTAACTAGTAATCTTTTGGAGTATGGGCCCTCTATAAAGGTGGTCAAGTGGAAGGAGGATCACGTTACACTGGAAATCGTTAGGAGTAGGGTCTCTTTTCTCTGATGGTCAGTGAGAGAAAGGATGCGGTCAGTCAGTGAAAGAAGGACCACCAGACATTGGTAGCCAGTCCTTGACACTGATGGGCAGCGAGAGAAGGGATACAGTAGGTTAGTGATCAGTGTTTTAAAATTCTCACGCTGTGAGCAGGATTTGAACCTGCGCAGGGAAACCCTATTGGATTTCGAGTCCAACGCCTTAACCACTCGGCCATCACAGCTGCTTGTGCCAAAACATTTTTGAGTTGGTTCACGTCAATCACATTGACAGATGGGGCACTGTAGATTAGTGGTCAAGTGGAAGGGAGACCACTTTACATTGGCGATCATTTGGAGGAGAAGCCTTTTACACTGATGGCCAGTGAGAGATGGGGTGCTCTGGGTTAGTGGAAGATGGCCTGTACTTCACTCAATGGTAATCATTTGGAATAGGAGCACTGTTGAGATAAGGGACCCTGTAGATAAGTGGTCAAGTGGAAAAAGAACCAAAGTAGATAGATGGTCATTGAAAGAAGGGCCCCTTTACACTATGGTCAATGAGTGAAGGGACCCTGTAGAGAACTGGTCAGTAGAAGCATCTGGTAGGGCCCTCTTAACACTGTTTACCAGGGGGGGGGTGAAGGATCCTGTAGATTAGTGGTCGGTGGAAGAAAGAACCACCTTTAATTGGTGGTCATTGAAAGATAGGCCCCTTTACACTACGGTCAGTTTGTGAAGGGACCCCGCAGCGTAGTGGTCAGTCGAAGGATCTGGTAGGGCCATCTAACACTGTTTACCAGTAAGGTGAAGGATCCTGTAGAATATTGGTCATTCTACAGGATCCAGTGGAAGATAGACCACCTTACATTGATGATTATTCAGAGTAGAGGCCCTTTACACTGATTGCCAGTGAAAGATTGGATCCTGTGGGTTAATTGGGGACACTGTGTACCTTACTAACTAGTAATCTTTTGGAGTATGGGCCCTCTATAAAGGTGGTCAAGTGGAAGGAGGATCACGTTACACTGGAAATCGTTAGGAGTAGGGTCTCTTTTCTCTGATGGTCAGTGAGAGAAAGGATGCGGTCAGTCAGTGAAAGAAGGACCACCAGACATTGGTAGCCAGTCCTTGACACTGATGGGCAGCGAGAGAAGGGATACAGTAGGTTAGTGATCAGTGTTTTAAAATTCTCACGCTGTGAGCAGGATTTGAACCTGCGCAGGGAAACCCTATTGGATTTCGAGTCCAACGCCTTAACCACTCGGCCATCACAGCTGCTTGTGCCAAAACATTTTTGAGTTGGTTCACGTCAATCACATTGACAGATGGGGCACTGTAGATTAGTGGTCAAGTGGAAGGGAGACCACTTTACATTGGCGATCATTTGGAGGAGAAGCCTTTTACACTGATGGCCAGTGAGAGATGGGGTGCTCTGGGTTAGTGGAAGATGGCCTGTACTTCACTCAATGGTAATCATTTGGAATAGGAGCACTGTTGAGATAAGGGACCCTGTAGATAAGTGGTCAAGTGGAAAAAGAACCAAAGTAGATAGATGGTCATTGAAAGAAGGGCCCCTTTACACTATGGTCAATGAGTGAAGGGACCCTGTAGAGAACTGGTCAGTAGAAGCATCTGGTAGGGCCCTCTTAACACTGTTTACCAGGGGGGGGGGTGAAGGATCCTGTAGATTAGTGGTCGGTGGAAGAAAGAACCACCTTTAATTGGTGGTCATTGAAAGATAGGCCCCTTTACACTACGGTCAGTTTGTGAAGGGACCCCGCAGCGTAGTGGTCAGTCGAAGGATCTGGTAGGGCCATCTAACACTGTTTACCAGTAAGGTGAAGGATCCTGTAGAATATTGGTCATTCTACAGGATCCAGTGGAAGATAGACCACCTTACATTGATGATTATTCAGAGTAGAGGCCCTTTACACTGATTGCCAGTGAAAGATTGGATCCTGTGGGTTAATTGGGGGACACTGTGTACCTTACTAACTAGTAATCTTTTGGAGTATGGGCCCTCTATAAAGGTGGTCAAGTGGAAGGAGGATCACGTTACACTGGAAATCGTTAGGAGTAGGGTCTCTTTTCTCTGATGGTCAGTGAGAGAAAGGATGCGGTCAGTCAGTGAAAGAAGGACCACCAGACATTGGTAGCCAGTCCTTGACACTGATGGGCAGCGAGAGAAGGGATACAGTAGGTTAGTGATCAGTGTTTTAAAATTCTCACGCTGTGAGCAGGATTTGAACCTGCGCAGGGAAACCCTATTGGATTTCGAGTCCAACGCCTTAACCACTCGGCCATCACAGCTGCTTGTGCCAAAACATTTTTGAGTTGGTTCACGTCAATCACATTGACAGATGGGGCACTGTAGATTAGTGGTCAAGTGGAAGGGAGACCACTTTACATTGGCGATCATTTGGAGGAGAAGCCTTTTACACTGATGGCCAGTGAGAGATGGGGTGCTCTGGGTTAGTGGAAGATGGCCTGTACTTCACTCAATGGTAATCATTTGGAATAGGAGCACTGTTGAGATAAGGGACCCTGTAGATAAGTGGTCAAGTGGAAAAAGAACCAAAGTAGATAGATGGTCATTGAAAGAAGGGCCCCTTTACACTATGGTCAATGAGTGAAGGGACCCTGTAGAGAACTGGTCAGTAGAAGCATCTGGTAGGGCCCTCTTAACACTGTTTACCAGGGGGGGGGGGTGAAGGATCCTGTAGATTAGTGGTCGGGGGAAGAAAGAACCACCTTTAATTGGTGGTCATTGAAAGATAGGCCCCTTTACACTACGGTCAGTTTGAGAAGGGACCCCGCAGCGTAGTGGTCAGTCGAAGGATCTGGTAGGGCCATCTAACACTGTTTACCAGTAAGGTGAAGGATCCTGTAGAATATTGGTCATTCTACAGGATCCAGTGGAAGATAGACCACCTTACATTGATGATTATTCAGAGTAGAGGCCCTTTACACTGATTGCCAGTGAAAGATTGGATCCTGTGGGTTAATTGAAGAAGGGCTGTACCTTACTAACTAGTAATCTTTTGGAGTATGGGCCCTCTATAAAGGTGGTCAAGTGGAAGGAGGATCACGTTACACTGGAAATCGTTAGGAGTAGGGTCTCTTTTCTCTGATGGTCAGTGAGAGAAAGGATGCGGTCAGTCAGTGAAAGAAGGACCACCAGACATTGGTAGCCAGTCCTTGACACTGATGGGCAGCGAGAGAAGGGATACAGTAGGTTAGTGATCAGTGTTTTAAAATTCTCACGCTGTGAGCAGGATTTGAACCTGCGCAGGGAAACCCTATTGGATTTCGAGTCCAACGCCTTAACCACTCGGCCATCACAGCTGCTTGTGCCAAAACATTTTTGAGTTGGTTCACGTCAATCACATTGACAGATGGGGCACTGTAGATTAGTGGTCAAGTGGAAGGGAGACCACTTTACATTGGCGATCATTTGGAGGAGAAGCCTTTTACACTGATGGCCAGTGAGAGATGGGGTGCTCTGGGTTAGTGGAAGATGGCCTGTACTTCACTCAATGGTAATCATTTGGAATAGGAGCACTGTTGAGATAAGGGACCCTGTAGATAAGTGGTCAAGTGGAAAAAGAACCAAAGTAGATAGATGGTCATTGAAAGAAGGGCCCCTTTACACTATGGTCAATGAGTGAAGGGACCCTGTAGAGAACTGGTCAGTAGAAGCATCTGGTAGGGCCCTCTTAACACTGTTTACCAGGGGGGGGGGGGAAGGATCCTGTAGATTAGTGGTCGGTGGAAGAAAGAACCACCTTTAATTGGTGGTCATTGAAAGATAGGCCCCTTTACACTACGGTCAGTTTGAGAAGGGACCCCGCAGCGTAGTGGTCAGTCGAAGGATCTGGTAGGGCCATCTAACACTGTTTACCAGTAAGGTGAAGGATCCTGTAGAATATTGGTCATTCTACAGGATCCAGTGGAAGATAGACCACCTTACATTGATGATTATTCAGAGTAGAGGCCCTTTACACTGATTGCCAGTGAAAGATTGGATCCTGTGGGTTAATTGAAGAAGGGCTGTACCTTACTAACTAGTAATCTTTTGGAGTATGGGCCCTCTATAAAGGTGGTCAAGTGGAAGGAGGATCACGTTACACTGGAAATCGTTAGGAGTAGGGTCTCTTTTCTCTGATGGTCAGTGAGAGAAAGGATGCGGTCAGTCAGTGAAAGAAGGACCACCAGACATTGGTAGCCAGTCCTTGACACTGATGGGCAGCGAGAGAAGGGATACAGTAGGTTAGTGATCAGTGTTTTAAAATTCTCACGCTGTGAGCAGGATTTGAACCTGCGCAGGGAAACCCTATTGGATTTCGAGTCCAACGCCTTAACCACTCGGCCATCACAGCTGCTTGTGCCAAAACATTTTTGAGTTGGTTCACGTCAATCACATTGACAGATGGGGCACTGTAGATTAGTGGTCAAGTGGAAGGGAGACCACTTTACATTGGCGATCATTTGGAGGAGAAGCCTTTTACACTGATGGCCAGTGAGAGATGGGGTGCTCTGGGTTAGTGGAAGATGGCCTGTACTTCACTCAATGGTAATCATTTGGAATAGGAGCACTGTTGAGATAAGGGACCCTGTAGATAAGTGGTCAAGTGGAAAAAGAACCAAAGTAGATAGATGGTCATTGAAAGAAGGGCCCCTTTACACTATGGTCAATGAGTGAAGGGACCCTGTAGAGAACTGGTCAGTAGAAGCATCTGGTAGGGCCCTCTTAACACTGTTTACCAGGGGGGGGGGTGAAGGATCCTGTAGATTAGTGGTCGGTGGAAGAAAGAACCACCTTTAATTGGTGGTCATTGAAAGATAGGCCCCTTTACACTACGGTCAGTTTGTGAAGGGACCCCGCAGCGTAGTGGTCAGTCGAAGGATCTGGTAGGGCCATCTAACACTGTTTACCAGTAAGGTGAAGGATCCTGTAGAATATTGGTCATTCTACAGGATCCAGTGGAAGATAGACCACCTTACATTGATGATTATTCAGAGTAGAGGCCCTTTACACTGATTGCCAGTGAAAGATTGGATCCTGTGGGTTAATTGGGGGACACTGTGTACCTTACTAACTAGTAATCTTTTGGAGTATGGGCCCTCTATAAAGGTGGTCAAGTGGAAGGAGGATCACGTTACACTGGAAATCGTTAGGAGTAGGGTCTCTTTTCTCTGATGGTCAGTGAGAGAAAGGATGCGGTCAGTCAGTGAAAGAAGGACCACCAGACATTGGTAGCCAGTCCTTGACACTGATGGGCAGCGAGAGAAGGGATACAGTAGGTTAGTGATCAGTGTTTTAAAATTCTCACGCTGTGAGCAGGATTTGAACCTGCGCAGGGAAACCCTATTGGATTTCGAGTCCAACGCCTTAACCACTCGGCCATCACAGCTGCTTGTGCCAAAACATTTTTGAGTTGGTTCACGTCAATCACATTGACAGATGGGCACTGTAGATTAGTGGTCAAGTGGAAGGGAACCACTTTACATTGGCGATCATTTGGAGGAGAAGCCTTTTTCACTGATGGCCAGTGAGAGAGATGGGGTGCTCTGGGTTAGT